>NC_050583.1:29067182-29383432 GCF_013368585.1 Megalops cyprinoides
TGCGGATGTCGCGTTTGTCCCCGGCAGGTGTGGGACATCGAGTCCAAGGAGCAGGTGCGAACACTGACGGGCCACGTGGGCACGGTGTACGCCCTGGCTGTCATCTCCACACCAGACCAGACCAAAGTGTTCAGTGCCTCGTACGACCGCTCGCTCAGGGTAAGGGCTCTGCCGCTCAGACTGGGACTTTAGGCCAGGCTCCCGATGGTCCCGTTATTCTGCGCTATAGTGGAGAAGGACTGTAGGGCGGCAGTGTAGCATAGTTGTGAGGAGTAGGGCTTGTCACCAAAAGGTCCCAGTTCAATACCCCACTGGGGCACTGCTGCTTTACCCTTGGTACTTAACCCAGAATTGCCTGAGCAAATATCCAGAGGTATGAATGCATAATGTTCAAAAATTGTAACCTATGTAAGTCGAGAGTCTGCTAAATGACAGTAATATAATGTAATGTATTGAGGAGGCTCGTCCGGGATGTTGGGGTGCCTGAGGTGTGTCCCTCTCTGTCACAGGTGTGGAGTATGGACAACATGATCTGCACCCAGACCCTGTTGCGGCATCAAGGTAGTGTCACAGCGCTGGCCGTGTCACGAGGGCGCCTCTTCTCCGGAGCCGTCGACAGCACTGTCAAGGTGCGTCTCCCTACCTCCCCTGCTACTTTCCATGCAACTCATCTCAAAGTTCAGTGTATTGAAAGAGTTAAATTTCCTCCTGTGATGTATTTTAGGTGTGTAATGTTTGCCCAGTTTAATCACAGCTCTTTCATGCCTCTGTCTCTGTCTCTCAGGTGTGGACCTGCTAAGGTGATAAGGTGCTCCCTTTGGCCGGGGTGCAGTCAGGAAACTTAAGACGACAGAGGACACGGTTTAATGTGACTGCTTTCATAATTATGGTAATAATGGTAACAAATCGACAATGCCAAGCTTGATAAGGTTGCCTCATTTTCTTTTTTTAAAAAACACGGTTTAATTATGCTTGGTTGATTGAATTGTGATTCTTCAGCCACTATGGGGGCGATTGTTTTTAAATGCAAACTCTTGACAGTCAGTGCAGTGAAGGCACAAAAACCCCTAAAGGCCTTTCACGCTAACACCGCCTTGGACACAGACTGCCTCTCTCACCCACTCTGAGTGCCATGACTGTTGGAGTCCTGTGGAAGGGCACCCCTCGTTGTACAAGCTGTATTTGTACGCCGGGGACAGAGAGCTGCAAGATTGAAATATCTGCCTTATCTGAGCATGCATACGAGCAGCGCTGGCACCACCTCTGGATTCACAGAAGACTCCTCCCCCTTCCAATGACACAACCACGTCTGAGTGGGTGCCTCTGGCCCTTCCAAAGTCAAACCCATCCCCCCTTTGAAGCTTAGATGTATGGAGGGAAAAGAAGATGCTGTGTCTACATTCCCCCTTTGAAACAGGACTGTTTATGTTTTAAGAAGGGGGGGGGGGGTGTCTGACACTGCAAAAGAGAGAGCAATGAACTGTATGCTTGTAAATGACTACTTAAATTCAGATGTAAAAGAAAACAGTGCTGGAACGGTTTTTTCAAAAGCTTTGTTCTGTGCTTTGACGCCAGAAGTCCCCTGCAGTTGGCAGTTCCTGAACTTGTGCTAAAACAATCTAGCCCCTCTTTGTAGTGAGGAGGCCTCAGTGTTTTCGGGGATATCCTGCAGTCCGAGTTTGCCAAGCTGAGGGAAGTGTTCCTGGGGGGGGGGCGTTGCTCCTGGCTATCCATGGTGACCCGATTCATCGATACACCTGCATAAAGGCACCACGACCCTGATCCAGTTTTTTTAAAAAGTGCTTGACTTTTTACGCTTTCTAGAGGCTGCGTCACCTTTTCCCCAGGGTGGAAAGAAAATCCGCTCACAGATTATCCACACGGAAGCTGAACTGCCACTGTGGAGCAAAAGTGTCTTGTGTCCATTTCACATACTCGGTTTAGTGAACAACCTGCGAAACGCTGCTTTAATGTGATTGCCGAAGCATTTTTAAACTGAAAGTGCTGCTGTCTATTTTAGATAGGCCTTTTTTTTATAACACGTGTAAAATAGTCATGTAAACTATATTTTTAACCCCACGGTATGCTTCATGCGGTGTTTCCTTACAAAGGGGTCAATTTAATTTTCTACTGTAGGCCTGGCCCACGTTCCAGAATTCTGGCCGTGCCGCTCAGTAGGCCCTGGTCAGCACCTGAGCAGAGCTTAATGTTCATTAGATTTTAATTAGCAGCTTTCTGCTCATGGGCAGTTCTTAAAAGCATAGTCATGACAGCAAGTAATACATTCAAAGCGTGCTTTAAAAGTAGTACATGAAGTGTTAATTAACTTGGCCTCTGAGATCAACAGAACTCTTTTGTGAGGGTACACTGCAGTGTGTATTTGCAGTGCCAATGGTGTGATGATCAAGCACATGTGTAATTTCAGGCTTTTACCCTAGCTCTGTGGAGAACTGAAGTTAAAAGGTACGATTTTTGGGGAGGGAAGGGCAAAAATATTTTTCCCACAGCAATGATGTACATGCTCACTTGTATACATTATGTTAAGCTTGATTTTACCATTAAAGCAGTGTACACTTTTGGTAGCTCTGGATGTTGGTTTCTTCCACGTGAACACACTGGTGGTATGAACCAAAAAAAAGGAAAATCACACGTGGGTAACACAGTCACTGAACACAGTTGTTCAGCCTCTCTGCCCTTCAGTCTCTTCTGTCCTCCAGTCAGGACCAACGTTGGCAGAAATTAGCTCATTTCAGTTGGTCACCAGCACACTAATTTCTCTTATATCTTGAATATTAAAACAGAAGGAATACATAAATTAATTTAAAAATTCTGTTTTGTTGTGTATTCAAAGCAAAAATAGACATTTTACCACAGTAGCTTGTCATTGTCTTGTTAATATCCATCACTGTAATAGTCTTAAAGAGACAGTACTTTAGTCAGTTCAAATCAGAAAATTGCTGATGAAGGTTGGGTTTCTGGTTTAGTTTTCCATTCCCATATGCAGACTGACAAGATGGCCACAACATATATGTGAATACACGTAGGTAATGACATACGATATATGTCACTCATCGCTAAATCTCCTTTTAGAAATGTACAGCCACTCTCGGAAACAAGGCAAGGCAAAATGAGTCTGACTCGGTTGTATTCGTATATAACATTTATTTAGAGCAGATGGCTGTTGCAGTCAACAGCACTGTCCCATTGCCAGTCACAGCAGGTATTGTACAAGTCAATGGCAGAATGTCAACTCAACACAATATACAGCCTGCTTATATGGAGCGCTCCTAAATGTATTTTTTTCTCTATCTTTGTGTGTATGTAGAGGATAAAAATAAAACTTCTTTTTTGTTCTTTTTAAAGAAGCCATTACCTTGCTCCTTAATATATATTTCATTTTCTTTAAATAATTTGCAAGATTGTATTTTCTATTTCTTTGCTTTCCAGGAAATAAATGAATACTAACTATAACAACTAAAATAAAAAAGTACAAAGTAAAACCATATTTAGAAAAGGGACACATGAGCTTACATCACCACAAAAACATCCAGCTATACAGACGGGGGATCTAAGCACAGGACTGTGATAGAGGGGTGCATAGCTGCTGCACAACGGAGAAAAAAACCCAACAAGCTGTTGTGGGAAGAGCAGACCCCATGTTTCCATAACACAGTACAAGGTCAGAGGACCACACTATTGTACTTCAATGGACAACAGAGCAACTGGTGATGTTCATTTTGCAATCACAGTCACAGGCATTCATGAAAACTCAATAAAAGACCAAAATTATTTTATACACAACCTTTGTACATTTTTTTTTCTGCTGTTGTGGAACGCACATAAACCCTCTCAAAGCAATGGTATGTCATGACTAAACAAAGGACTTATAAAAGCAAGCAAGGCACATATAAAAAATACAATGTTAAATAACATACAAATAAGATCTAAATGAGTACTCGTAAAATGACCATGTCATAGCTCAATTTGCAGATGTATATTCCGCTATCATAAACAATAGAAAATTATATTTTACACTTGTTTTATTTTTGGAACATATGAAATATAAAAAAAATTGCTATTCATTTTTTTGAGTTCTGCAATTCGGTCTAAATAAATTAATACCTTTCCTGATGAAACATACCAGTAAATATTTCATTATATTCATCTTTTTTATATATTTATAATAAGTTAGTCATATTAAATATGTTCATAGCTCACCATGTAGGAAAAGGTGGAGGGGGATTCTCCAAGTGGTCTGTGCATTATGTAGACAGCTTCATCAAGGTAAGACAAGATATGTATTTTAACAAAATATTTTATGAAATATGTACGCATTTCTGTATGTATGTAACTGCTAAGTATTGTGGATAATGAAATCTTGATCATAAAGTCTGCAAAGCTCCTGGGGCCTGACGCCTTCACTGTAACTACACACCATTGTGGGAACCAATCTTGGATACAGCGGCAGTGCTTAAAATTGTCACACAGATTGTCATGGCAACAGGGTGGCAATCAAAATGGTGAGAGCAGTAATGATGATACAGCATCTGTTAAGTGCAAGAACTGAGGAGAAAAATGGAGGGACAACAGAATGTAGTCAAATATGATTACAAAAGCAGCTGGGCTGATGATGCTGGTTACAGCAAAGAAGATGGAGGAAAGATGGTGGGGTATGACAACTTTTACCTCTCTGCTTTCCAGAGGACTCTATCCTTTCTCCACCAGCCCTGTGAATTTAGGCACACATAAAGTGCCAGACAGTAAATATATGCTTTTCTCCAGCCACAATAGTCATCACTTGCTCCACTAACAACACCTTAAGTGTCGGAATGCTTTTTTCTGTTATGCTTTTTTTTAAAAAAAAAAAAAAAAAAACATTTAAACCTCAGCAGTAGTACTGTGTTGTTATTTCTGCTGTAAAGGTCTGATTCATCTGATCCATCAGCTCGCATCTGAGAAGCCTCTTTGGTGGGGGAGACTGCTGGCCCCGCACCGCAACACTGCCTAATGGGTCACTGCTCAGCTAGCTCCATCTATAACACACACTGACAGACCGCTCAAAGGCATCAGAAACAGAAGAGAGCAATGAAGGCATGAAATTAAAAGCACAGACTCGTCACATCCAAAACCTATCGTGGGGGATGGGGCAGACCATGAAACGACAATTTGTACTTCTTTGTACCAGGTCTGAAATTCTTTTGCAAACAGAGGCTATCAGGCATCGGTCTCTTTGCTGGTGATGGGAGATGTCACTGCAGACATGACAATGACGAGTAGATCAACCACACTGCCCACAACCATAATAAAATTGTAAAAACACACAAGATGCATAATGCTCATTGCTTTTAGCCCCTGTATGGTAAAACTGATTACTGCTGGACAGACACTTTTGCAACCATCTGGTTAAGGGATCACTGCTGTTTTGCACACTCATTAAACATTAATGTAAATATAAAACCTCTCTCAAACGTTCCTTAATTGTGCCTTTGATGTACGCAGACAGGAAAAAAATGTCTTGAAAACACTTCGTATCGTAGTTCAAATACAGCTGAGAAAAAAATCCACGGTTTTCACGAGCCTTCAAGTGCTGCTCATATGATTAGCACGAGACACACACGGCACTCTCACAAAAATGGCACACATACACATACACACGCAAATACAACACCTACAGAGGTCCATCATGGACGGTCATGGGATCAAAATACAGCATGGCAGCGCAAGCCAGAACAACCAGTCTTTCACAGTTCAAGCAGGAATGCCAAATCACCGAATGAAGAAAATACTATTGTCACTAAGAAAATGAACAATTTGTTGTTTTGTGCCATTTGAGAAGCAGTATACCATTAAAAAAAGTCATATTGAAACCTGTCATGGTGCCTGCCTAGCAGGTGTTGGCACTGGGCACTGGTTCAGCTGGAGTAGAGTCCTTCCTGCCAAGGGGCCGCTCCCCGCAGCTCCAGTAGGGGGAGCCCTCAGCTGTCTGTGCCTCTTCACTCGCTTACTCCACAACAGAAAAAGGAGGGTCGTCCTTGTGCTTGTCCTGGGCTGCCATGTCCGCCTGGCCTTTTGCTGAGAATTCAGGGAGATGTGCTGTTGTGACTGACAGAAGCCGGGCTCCAGTACTGTGTGTGTGTGTGTGTGTGTGTGTGTGTGTGTGTGTGTGTGTGTGAGAGAGAGAGAGAGAGAGAGAGAGTGTGTGTGTGTGTGTGTGTGTGTGTGTGTTAATTGTGTGCATGTACAATGTAAACCACAGTCTGTGTGGTGAACCCTGACACAGCTTGCTCTGTTAGTCTATGTCAAATATATTATATTCCAAAATCACATGCTACTGCTGACCTGGCCTTTGTAAGATGTGTGCAGTTCTCACCCTCCCATATTTCCCAGCAGATTTGGTATGGGTGTGGGCTAGCACCGCTGAGGTCAGTTACCAGAAGGCCCATGGGCACCGGAGGTGTAGGGGACAGGGGTGCTGTGCTTGTGTGCATTCCCTGCAGCTAGGGAGCAGGGTCGTGGAATGTACAGAGACTGGTCTCTGACTGACGAGAACCTGGAAGTTACATGTCCTGGATTCAGGGTTACCCCCTGCGCTGGTAGCATGGTAGCTGAGTGTCCAGCCACATGGAAGCCCACGTCAAGCTCACAATACAAGGGTCAGCCGCTGACACAGGGAAGCCAAAACTCCACTTTCACACATCACAGAATCTAAAACGTCTTTTTTGTGTCCCAATTTGGTCAAGTAAAAATCCATACTTTGTCTTCAGAGTCTGCCTTTTCCAAACAGCTGACTCATGAACATACCTTTACCATTTGGCAAAAAAGTAAAAAAAAAAATTATTTATTTATTCATATGTATATCACTATACTGACTAATGTATGATTCTCACTATGGGACATTTTAAGATATAAACTTTCCTCATGCTTACAATTTACACATACCATAGTATCATTGAGATAATTTTGTACTGTATTATTATTATTATTTTTACAATAGCTTGAGTAATCTGATGTAACAAGAAAAGAAATGATTGTAAAGTTTTCTGCTGCAAAACTCATTCGCCAATCCTCTCCCTCTACATTTAGACGCCTCAGTCTCTGGATATTTCTTCAGGCCAGTCCTGAGGTAATTCTTCTAGGGATTGAAGGAACTGGTCAACTGTGCAAACTAAAGGGGAGGGAAGGGAGGGAGAGGGAGGTCTGGATTCAGGAAAGGTTATCAAAGCAAAGGGGAGAGGGAGAGAGAACCTGGGTGGGGAGGAGGGAGGTGGGAGGTGGGAGGTGGGAGCGGCACATGGAGGTCAGAGGGGGAGCGGGAGGGGTCCTGCGCTTGGTTGTTTGTGCCCTTCTGCCCTCGCGGAGCCCTGAGGTTGTGCCGCTACGGCGCACGCTGTGCTCTTCACTCCAGCATGGCGTCCAGCTGGTCGGCCAGGTCGTCGAACATGCTGCCGATGTCGTCCAGGATGCTCACCGTGCTCTTGTCCTCGGCCACCGAGCTGTGGAGTGGGGAAACACAGACAAAAGAACTCAGATCTGTTTGGTTTTACATGCAGACTGAACCTCAGTTTTGGCATTTAGTTCTGGTCCAAGACACTATACTACGTTACATATATTACATTATTAGCAGACGCTCTTATTTGTGGAGAACTCAACCAGGGAAGTTGAGGGAACTCAACCAGCAATCTTTCGGTTACGAGTTGTGCTCCTTACCACTATGCTACACTGCCGCCCCAGTAAGCTGGGTACAGCATTTTTTTGGACAAGCTGAGCATGTGAGGCAGGGGACTCACTCTTTCTGCCCGTCGTCCTGCTTGATCTTCTCCTCCACGGCCTGCAGGGCCGCAGCCAGGGAGGCACTGGTCTCCTCCAGCTTCTGCTGTGCTGACTCCACCGGCCCCGTGACGTCCACTGACACCCCACTGATGGAGGAGCGCGGGGGCTTGACTGGCGGAGGGGTGGGGCCAGGAGTAAGGGGCCCCGGGGTCTGAGGAGTCTGGGGAGTCTGAGGAGTCTGAGGGGTCTGTGCCGGGGGAGTGTGGGGCCGGGCAAGGCTAGGGGACAGGGACAGGGGTGTGCCGCCAGGCTGCTTGGCAGGGGTGGGGGTTGAGGGAGGAGTCACGTTGATGGTCTGCAGCACGTTCTGTACTTTGGCCGGTTTGGGGGCTGTGGGAGGGGGGCTGGGCTTTGGGGACACGGGAGGGGGGATTCGTTTCACCTCTACAGAAGAGAGCGAGAGAGAGAGAGAGAGGCAGAGAGAGAGGAAGGACAGTAGTCCCTGTTTGTTTAAGTAATTAAATTCATCTGGGATTTAACGGTATTCTTACAGTATATTGTGTACAATATATTACAATACAATACAATATATTACATTCTTACAATATATTACAGCCATGATACATCTGACATCACAGAGATATAGGTCAGTACCTGGGCTGCCAGGGCCACCGGGTCCAGGGATGGGAACTCTCTTGGTGGTGGGTGTTGGGGGCCCCTGCTTCTTCACCTGCTGGGCGAGGACAGGTTTGGGAGACACCGGAGGCTTGGCAGGCTTGCGGGGTTCCCCCTCAGCACCGTGAAACCCAAAGTCAGCGCTGTCCCTGCGGGGCGCCATGTCCTCGTTGCCCTGGCCCCGGGGTGGTTCCATGCCGCTCATTTCTGACACGGGCCGTCTCTTTATTGTGCTGGTGCCGTTCTGGTAAGGCGCAAACAGCAGGCTGTCCTGCACGTCACCGGGGTCCTTGTCTTTGCTTTTGGGGCGGCGCTTGACGGTGCTGGACTCGGTGAGCTGGAACTTCACCCCGTCCTGGTGGTGCTTGGAGCGGACCCTCCTCTTGAGCGTGGCCGTGGCGTCCATGCGGGACAGCTCCTCCTGCGGCAGCGAGTAGAGGCTGTCTGGCAGGCCGTCGCCCTTGCCCTGCCTGGGACGCTGCTTGATGGTCAGGTTCCCGTCTTCGGCGAAGGGCAGGTTCTCCCCGGAGCTGTTGGCGGAGCCGGGCTGCGGCTCTGGGGCCAGCCTGTCCTGGGGCGACTCGGGGCCCCGCTCCTTCCGGGCGGCCATCACTAGCCCCGTCACTGGCCCGCTGATCGTCCTGCGCCGGTTCACCACCTCACCGTCCAGCCCGATGGCGTCACGATGCTTGCCGTGGAGTGGGCTAACCTGCAGGGGAGGCAGGGACACAAGAGCCACACTCAGACAGCAACACCGCGCAGATTACCCAGATATACTGAGGACACACTGCTTACCCAGATATACTGACTACATACCGCTTACCCAGATGTACTGACTGCATACTGCTTCCCCAGATATACTGCCTACATACTGCGTACCCAGACATACTGACTACATTTTTTTAGATATACTGACTACATACCGCTTACCCAGATATACTGACTACATAGAACTCTATGTCATTTAAAAATCTCTGTTGTTTAAAAATTTAAAAGAGTGATGTTATAATTGTAATTATTGCTATTATTTTCTGCATGTTACTGTTATGATTTTTGTTCATATGTTGTTTCTTGGTTTGATTTACGCTAATTATACCCATTCAATCAGAAAAACAGCTGTGTGTTTGACAACAAAATGGCTGCACCTCTCTATTGTACTTTCACAAGAAAGAAAGACATGAGCAACACATGGAACAAAATGCCGGAATACGTGCTGTAGCTTTGAAAATGAACTATGTGCAGGTCTTGTGCTGGCCAGGGACAGCTCACATTGCGTGGGTGGCAAAGCAACATGTCAGGTATTTTACGAAATACTGCTACCTGCAGGTAATGACAGGCACTGCCCCCTAGAGACTTCTGCAGCGCAAGGCCCTTGTGCCCGCCCCCAATTGAGGACATCTCCAGCATAGCGGCGATGCTCTTCACACTGCCCGCGCTGCCTGTGTCCACCGTGCCGCCCAGGTCACTGGCGCGCCTCCGCTCGTGGTAGTTCACAGCCAGCAGCTGTCCTCCATCCTCGTCTTTGGCGTCATCCGCCAGGTTGGTGCTGGAGATGGCGGAGCTGGAGCGTTTGGGCGGAGGGGGCGGTGGGCCCTTCTTCTTGGGCCGGAGGGCGAAGGACTGGCTGCGGTTGACGTTCTTGTCAGCGTGGCTGCGGGTCACGCGGCCCTGCACGGTGGCGTACTTGGTGGCGTCGGGGACGGTGAGCTCGTCGCGGTCCGGCTCGGTGTCGGAGGCGGCGTAGCGGCTCAGGCTGTGCGCCCGCTTCTTGGGCAGGCCTGGCTCCTCCTCGGACTCATCGCCGTCCGGGGGCAGGCACAGCAGGGGCACGGTGACGGCAGGGGCAGACACGGGCTGCTGGGGCGCCGCCGGGCCCTCCCCGCCCTCTGCAGGCTGCTGCGTGGCAGCGTAGCCTCTGTGTGTGGGGGACTGCAGGAGAGAGCGGGGCGACACGGGCCGCTCGGTCTGGGCCAGCAGCTGAGGCGTGGGTTTCACCTTGGCAGCGGCCTGTGGAGGCCCCACGGTCTGCGGGGACGAGGGTTTAGTCTTGGTGGGCGTCTGCGGCGGGGTATAGGAGGGACCGCCCCCTGGAGGGAAGGACTGGCGTGGTTTGCTCAGCGCGGGCGGGACGCTGGCCCTCTGCACCCCCTGGCCGTGGCTGCCCTGCCGCGCAGTCCGTGCCTCCTTCCTCGGAGCGCTGCCGCTGCCGCCGCCCTCCTCCGAGTCCCTGCTCCTGCCGAGGCTGTTCTCGTGCATGCTGCGTGCCCGCTGGCCAGCGGTGGCTTTGACCTCAGCCCCTTCCTGGATCTCTCCACCGCGGGTCATGGCAGCCTGCAGCTCGTCGCTCAGCTCGCTGTCCTGGAAGGTGCTCATTTTGGGAGACATGCACTCGGCGCTGTCGTGGGGAGGGCTCTCGATGGCCATCACTTCCTGGGGAGGGGGCGCCTTCTTGCGCAGCGTGCCGCGTCCCTCCGCTGCCTTCTGCATCTCCGCCAGCTTCTTCACAGCCAGCATCAGCTTCTTCTGGTGGCCTGCGGAAGCGTGCAGGGACATGCAAGACACTGTCACTGAATGTCAAATGCCATCATACCGGAATACTTCATTCTTCTCCTCTTCATATGTCAGTTCACACAAAAAATTAAAATCATGGAAACTTCTCTTTTTGATGCTTCAGTCCTACTCTTGACCTCTCTTACCCAGCTTGGTAATTCCGATCTCCTGTAGGTCCTCCCAGGTGATGTCAGTGATGAAGTCAATATTCTCATAGCCATTGTTGACCAGAGTCTGGTAATACTGGCTGAGTCCGATCATAGACAGCCACTCTGCCAGGTTAGCCTGCAGATGACAGACAGGTTCAGGCTGCAGGGCCGGCCTAGCCCAAAAGTAGCACAGCCAAAGTCCAGTGCACGAATGAGACTGACATGCTACTTCTCAACCTCTAGGGTTGCCTCAAGCCACTGGAACAGCACTCATTTTTCATTTCGTCATGCCTGAAAAACTAGTGAGGACCCCTGTTGCAAAGGCACCATGTAACCTAGCGTGATTCATCATAAACTATACTGACGGAGAGTGGGGATAATCTATTAAATCTCTGTCAGCGTCTCTTGACACCTCCCCCTGCTTTACTGTTTGGCTCATGCTCAGGCAGATGCAGGGTGACGGTTGTGACAGAAGACCTCAGCCGCTCTGCAGTGTCCCCGAGTGACTGGGAGAGGGGGTAAAAGCAACGTCAGCTGCCCGGCTCGGAGAAGAACAAACACGCCACTGTAAACCCACGAAGCATGAAGACTACAATAAACGGTAGGGGGGGGTGGGGGAGAAGAGCGCTTTGTCACTGGCCTTGAATGAAAGACACTGTGGCATTGTGCATGTATGTGAGTTAGCACTGGGGTGCTGGGTGAGCTGAGACCTCTGTATGCCTGGGCAGTCATAATGACTTACATCTGAACTCCAATGAATGCTGCAGTGCTAATGTCATGTTGAAGATGCACTTGGGTGAGATATAGTTAGCATAACATTATAACTTTAAGAACATATTCATGCACATTATGAAATTAAATTGGCCATTTTGAAAGACATATATTTTGTTTTATCATGAATGGTATGTTCTTTTTCCTTTCTCATGTTTTAATTAATAGTTGATTAAAAGGTAGCAATACTAGGCTAAGGGGATGAGGCTGTCATTGTTGTCATGAGTGCCAGCAGTAAGCAAACTTGGTCATTCAGGGCCACGCTTGGGTGAGGTGTTCCTGTCCTGCACCAGACTAGATCAATATCTTAATATTGGATCTTGACACTCTGACAACAAACTCTCAGTGCTGGATTCTACACCTGCCAAATTATGCCCTAACCTTCCCTCATACAAAGCATTTGATGATAACCAATATGAATGTGCGGGTATATGAATGTAACCACAAAGAGGCTAAGTCATAGTAATGGGTGTATTGTGCTGTTCTCACAGGTTTTTGGTCCGGGAGCCACTCTGTAAGGTTCAGCTTGTTAATTTCAGATGTCATCTTTTTACGGTGGCCTGGCTTGGTCACTCCAATGGCTGTCAGGTCCTGAAAGACACACACAGCCCCTACCCACATCAGAGACACACAAACATCACTGCCTTACACACAGACACCTGGCAGAGAGACCTGGCAGAGCTACAGCACACATGCATAACACTGCCAAGTCCTCCTCATGTCTCCTATTGGTCAAATGAAAATAGCAGACACTACTGAAAGAGAAAGAAGGCTGTGATACTGTTAAACAAAACAAAACGAAACAAAATTTGCCATATCAGAGAGGCATTTTTAGAGTAACCAAAACCCACAGTCAGTACCACCCACAGTGAGAAGCTGGGTGCTAACCATAGTTCCCTTTTCTTCTCCTTCACATCAGTGTGATTCATTTCTTTTACCTGCAGAAAATGTAACACTTCTCGAGAGTAATTCACTAATCCTTTGAAGAGAAGCCACATCAGACATGCACACTGTGATGTACATCAAGTAAACAAATGTAGAACAAAATGAGCTGTAAAATGCAATTTCTGTTTAGAAAGGCGCACTGCAACATGGAGGAAGCCCAAGACAGGAGTCTGCAGACCTGTACAAGGGTGAAATAAAAGTAAGTCGGACCTTTTCATTGTCAATTTCCCATTCCTGTTCAGACCCTACTAAGACAGACACAGTGCCAGTACGGGGTGCATGAGGGGTGAGAGGTAAAGTCATGGTGAAGAGGCGGTGCGGGCGGCGGAGGTGTCACGGAGACACCACTCCAGACCACAGATCGCAGTGACAGCAGCATTGCACACCACGGGGGTAGACCACGTCACATATGGCAACCTACGACTGCAGGGTTGGGGTGGTGGTGGGAAAGGGGGATGGGGAACAAGGCTTCCCAGGCAAGAGGCACACGTTACACTGATAAGGGCGAGTATGACATTATCAGTGTCGCCACCTGACCGGACAACACAAATGATGCCGCGAGCACTCGTTCTGAACATGCCATCACACCACACAAACAGGGTCCTGCCCTGTGACCCGGGCTGGTGAACGTGCAGCACTCGGGCATTCGCCAGCTGGCTAATGCTTCCCTGTGCAGAGTGAGTGCACAAACACACACGGACACAAATACAACACACACACAAGCCCTGGAGGCAATGGGTGGGTTGGTGGTCATGTGATGAGGAGACCAGAGGGGGGGTGCAGACCTACGCACTGCGGGCGGGAGGTTTGTATAACTCTCAAGGCAGCTCTGTTACCTTCTTCCCAGAGGAAAAAAAGGGAGCTTGCAAACATGGCTGTGTCTTTGTCCCTTTATGCAAAGCTAACAAGATGTTAGTGGATCGCAATGGGGACAAACCGAGGACAGAGCCCTCTGGCTGGTGGAATCCCAGAGCGACTGTAGGAGGCTGCTGCCCCACGCCGCAGAGCTCTGACTTGGGACAGGAGAGACATGCAGCTTCCCCATCGTGCCTCCAGCCATGCAGACACGTTCCTGGGCCCTGTGCACACTCCCCACTACAGATGTGAGGATTGAACTAGCACCCTTTAAAATCAGGGCTGTGGATGGGGTCACTTGGGGTTACACTGGGGTTCTGCTGGTGAGGTGTGTGGGGGAGGGTGGAGATCGTTGAGGGGTCATTTCAGGGTCAGCGTGGGGAGTGTTGGGGGGGGGGGGGGGGTTGATCTTACCTCGGGGGTCATTCGGCTAATGGTGGGAATGTCATAGCCCGCGCTGATGAAGTTTGGAGCGTAGACTTGCAGCTGAAACTCGCTCAGCCATTGGATAACAGCCTCTGAGCTCTAGAAAAAAAGATATGCGGCATTCTGTCACTGTCTCTGCCCTGATGGCCGGACGGCTTCCGGCTTCGGTGTGGGGCGCGCCCGCAAAAATCCCACTTGCCTGCTGCCACGGGGCACAGCTCACCTCACTCGCCGCCCTGAGGGTTGCGGCATGTTGTCACTGCTGCTGCCACTGCCTGACAGCACAGCTCTAACTCTGCAGCTGCGCTGCGCTCACTTCGAGCCTCATGTGCCCGAACTTGGCCTGAGCATCAGCAATAAATATCAGCAATGACTGTTTCTGGGCAAACTGTTTAATGCCGTTTTTTACGCTGATTTGTTCTGATCAATAGAGGTCCAACAATGACAGGTACCATGATTCCAGGCAGCTGTGTCATACAACCTATACACTGTACATGTTCAAAGACATATTTGCCTTTTATACTTAACCCATGGTCTTTACAAATCTGTGATGTGACATAGTAGTAGTAGTAGTCATTCTTAATGATAAAAATCTACAAGTGTACGTAGGGTACTTCTCTTAAAGAAGATCATTACTTCACTTATAATTTGCAAATGCTTGGTAAATCCGACAATACACTTCCCCTGGGTTTCATTGAATAACAAAAGAACTCAATGCACCCCATCAGGACCAGAATGACTGCCAGTTCACAGACAAACCAATCCCACCCTACTGATGTCCACCACAGACTGCAGCCTTATCAAGGCCGGTCTTGTCAAAACCACCACTGTACCCCACACGCTGAAGCTATTGCCAATCAAACACTGACACAGGAGCAAAGTGAAAGGCTCTGAGAGGACTTCCACATCTTCTTTCTGACAAGCGAGCCAAGCAAGCCAAATTCAAAAGCTCTTGGTATTACATGTTTCGAGCAAAAAAATCAATACATGGCACCCTGCCATGAAAAACAGCCGCCTTGCTACTCTGACCTGCGGTACATGAGCAGATCTCGCACATCCATTTTAACAGAGGTATTTGGTGGAGCTGGATCCAGGACAGTATTTATTAAAGGAAACAGACTGAACTCCTTAATAACCATGTAGAGCCTGAACTGCATGAAGTTCTCAAAAAGAAATAACACAGAAAATTCTGGAGAGCAGTGACATATCTTTGAATTTTTGATCGGTAGAAACCAGGAGAAATCTTCAAAAACAAGAAGAAATTCTATATTTTCTGTACTGATATGACCCCCGTAATTACTGAATTAGTGCCGTCCCAAACTGCAGACACTCTACAGCTTCATCCATATTTGAAAAAGCAGTTATTGCTCTGTCTATTTGCCCTTTGGCTCACACTTCAAGCTCCCAGTGAATGGTACACTTAAGTTCAGTGTTTCTCATTTTTAGCTATTTGCTGAAAGCAAAATGAACAAAAACAGGCAAAAAATCAAAAAAGTATCAAATAATGAAAACTATACATAAATAAATATGAACAGGCCCACACAGCCAGATGAAAATCAAAGTGTGTCCTCAGTGAAGCCTGCAGACAGAGAGGGTGAAAGCTGAACAGAGATCCCTGCCCATGGAGCCTCCGGGGGGGGAGGGGGGGGAGGCAGTCACTGGCTCCTGGCTATATTCAAACACCCTCAGGAGAGACCCAGCCGGCCATGAGAGGAGGAGTTTGAGCAGCGTCCCAGGGCGCTGGTGGAGTGAGGTGGGAGGCAGTGGGTAGGTCAGTGGGAGGGGCCCCGTCTTACCTTCCCGTCAGACGGCACCTCGGCCTTCCTTTGAGGCACGGGCTCTCCGTATGGCGATTCATGGTAGGGGCAGCTGGATGAGCTTGTGGTGCGTGAGGAGGAGCCTGGGTGAGAGAGGCAGAGAGATAAGAGGAGGCACCACCGAGACGCTGAGACAGTCAAGTGATGCAGCTGAGGACCTCCTCAGCCACGTAGGCATAAAGCACTCCAGACTTCTGTCAAAAACTTGCTAGTCAGTTTGGACTACATGTAATATTGGTAAGATGGAAAAATTATGACTGCTTAATATGGGTGCCGGTGGCAGCTTGATGGTCAAAAAGGGTGAGGTACTTAACTTGAAAACAATGGTGACAATAACCGTTGATTTGATACCTATTCAGTTGATAAAATCAAAGCATAATCCATGTGGTATTATCACACCAAACAGACCAAGCAGCATGAAATCTTAGCATGTTTTTGGCAATAACAAGCGCCAGGCTATGCCTCTATCAATCACATCTCTTCTCTCCTCTGCCTATCCCAGTTACATTAGCACCACCAACTGGCCCAAACAGAATATAGTCAGAGTGAATTTATAAAATGACTATGTGTCCTGCATAACCAATATGGGACATGAAAACGATAGAAAAGTTTCAGCGGGAAACTGTCAGAGATGTCTACAGTGTGAGTGTTGGTGGAAGTATTGAGATGACAGTCATGTCAAGCATCCATAGCGTTTGAACCATTGTCTGCCAGTAGACTGGCATTTTCCAGAAGCTAAAAGTAAAACTGAACAAAACAAGGTACAGTCTGTTAAATAATTAATGAATCAGGAAAACTGAGGAAAACTATGCAACCAAAGTTTCTGTTTGCATGAAGTAATGTATAGTAATGTATTGCTCATTGTAATCTTGATAATGTTTTATTGGAGGCTGAAGTAAAAATGATCAACATGTAATTGGTTGGATAACTCCTTGGTACGGTGAATAGCACAAAAAACATCTGCTACTTCTCATAACATGTAATGATATTCACAAGTACTTGAATATGATCATTTGATGTTTAATCAAAGGCATGATAAATCACTTTTCTTACCAAACATTTTGGTACAGTGGTTCCGCTGTATGCTGTACTCATTAGAGAGGGGACTGAAAGTCTAATCATGTATGATGAGCTCAAAAGCTCAAGAGTTATTCTTAGCCATTGTAAGATTTTAAATTGGGCATGTTTAACTGATATATTTCCCAGACAGGGTGCTTTAACATGCTTCTGCTTGCTTCAAAGCATTCTAGGCACTCTCATCTGTTTTCTGTTCAATATGTCTGAGTACTGTACTGTACTCTCTGTACCTGTACTCTCAAGTGGCACAAAAATAATGAGAAATGGTTTCATTAGCGAAAAATGAAGGTGAGGACGTTCAATAAATTCCTCCAGGCGGTGAAGTCTACACTCTGGGCCAGCACCACTGCAGTCAGGGGCTGAAAGCATGTTCACAGGTGATTATGTGCAAGTGTCTCCGTGGGGCGTTATACCTGTGGACTGCTCCACAGATTTGGACTGCTCCAGTAGGTGTTCCTTGGCCTTGGCAGATTGAGAGAGCACCGTGGCCAGGAGCTGCAACGGAACACCACAATGACAGGACACAGTAAGCGTGAACATGACAGGCATTTTGCTCTGGTAAACAGCAGAGTGCCTGAGTCAACGTGCTTCCAAACCCTGTAGTCAGTCACAGTCTCTGGGTCACTGAGAATGCAGCTCCTGTGATCAGTCAGCATCCAGGGGGGACACGCTCCAGTACCCACAGCGTTCGGGGAGCTCACCTTGACGCCCTCTGCCTGGGCGTGCAGGATGTGGGCGTTGCTGCCGGCGCTCTGGCCGCTCCCGGAGGACCGCGCGCTGGCCACGCTGCCCGAGCTGCCCATGCTGCTGCGGTCTCCACCTGGGGCACAGACAGCCGGTGTGAGTCCCCCTCACTACAGCGCCCCGCACACTGACCCCACAGCACAGGGCCCGCGCTGTAATGCACTGGAAGACACACTCGGACGCACCGGACGCCGACACAGGCTACAGACCCGGACTGAGTGAGTGAGATGGTGGGTGCAGAACAGACAAGTCCCAGACACAGCCTGCTGTTCCCATGGACTCTGACCCTGAGGGCTGCGGATGGCTTGGGGTAAATGGGTTCATCTGAGAGGTGTGATCAGGGGCACTGGCCCTCCTGGGGAAAGCTCTCGACCCGGGGATCAGACATGGAGATGGCTGTTTATGGTGGCCTAGGGCAGCAGGATAGGGGGGGGCTGCCTGGCCGTTACCTGCAAAGGGCTTGCGCAGCACCCAGATTTCCTCGCTGGCGCCACTGGCTGGGGTGGGGGAGCCATGGGGGCTGGACTCAGAGCCTCTGGAACCTTCAACACAGAAACCAACGTTAACACCCGGGGGGGTGCAGCCCCAATGCGCTACATCTGAACGCCCTGGACCCCGGGCTGCGCTCCTCAACACCGCAAGGGACGGAGGAAACGAGGGCTGAGGGGGCCAGTCCTCAGGGGAGAGCTGGAGTCTTCCTACACTGAGGGCCACCTGTCTGCCTGCTGCACCATTGCTACCATGGTGGCAGACTCACACTGACCTGCCCAAAACTGTCCAGGACACAGCTGGCCCCACACAAGTGCAAACACAAATACTCAGAAAGGTGCCTAGATATATTTTACATATAGTGTATTAGTCCCCTGTGAAAAACATGATCACAGCACAATTTTGCAGGTTACAGTGCATGTAGTGCAATATTCAGTGTTAACAGAATCAAGTTTTAGCTAAGTTTATATAAATAATTAGAGCAAAGTGAAAAGTAGCTGTCGGGTCTGTCCATGACGTGGCGTGGTCTGTCTCGTTGAATGCATTTTGATTCAATGGCTTTTCATTAAAACCCCAAGGCCAAAAACTTCATGTAAAAAAGATGACCTCTTTACTCTCTCATCAAAATGGTCAAGCTTGCGCCTGAAGGCTGAGGCCTCTTAAGCATCTGAACTGTTGCAGACTAAGCACAGAAGAGGATGGGAGAACTCAATACATCTGCATGAGGACAAAGACGGGTCTTTTGCCCTGCTTGCAATGTATATTGTACCATGTGAGGGGAAATCAACAATAAATGATCATCTTCACCACTGTGTTCACCATCTCTGAAAAGTTACACAGAGGACACTGAGCCGGTCAAACGGTGCTGAATGTTTCAGTCCAATGCTTGCCAGCTGCTCTTGAGGACCCTGCAATACTGGGCCAACATGGTTTTAAATGTGCAAAAAAATACGAAGTACCTCTTGAAAAAATGTGACAATGCTGCTATGAAGGAACATAAGGGCATCAAAGTGGTGCTATTCCTAGTGTTGGCCAGCTCTGCAGAGAATACTCTCCAAATGTTATGGCATAGAAAAACAGGCTACAGGACACTGAATGGTAAGCCAGTTCCACAGCACTGCAATTAATAACATTCTACTGTCAATGTTGTGACTGCTTCACTTGCTTTGAATAGAGAGAAAAAAAGTCAGAACTGAATTAAATTTGTCATGGTCACCAAATCATTTGATTCACAGTTCAGTATCAACTGCTGATGCTCAGACGTGATAATATCAATTATTTATAATTAATTATTTTTCTCAAAGATATTTTTCTTTCTTAATTCATGTTTATCACAATGTCAAAGTATAACTTATTTGACATAAAAATGCCACTGTCAACAAGAATGTAGTGTATATAATCTAAACTCTTGGGAGAATCTTCAACTGATTAAGAGGCAAATGAACATGCCAGCTGAGTGACCTTCCATCTCCAATGTCCTTACTCTCCCACAGCAAGCCACAATGTACAGGCGTTCCCTGGTACATATCATGCATCTCCTGCATTAATCAGTAATCAGTGCACAAATACTTAACCATACCTAGTAACAACACGTGTAAGTGACCTGACAATACTTGTGACTTTAGGCCTTACAAGTCCATGTCTCTAATGCAAGCAAGCCGAGTACATCTATAGCTGTTTGCCAATTTTAAATTTGAGAGGATTTTCAGGACAAAATCTTCTGAACATTTCTGCATGAATAATGAACATTAGATTTTTTTCCGCAGATTTTAAAGAAAGAATGTGTCATGGTTTTCACATGGGGCTAATATATATGTGAATACATTTATATACAATAATACACAGAGCTCACATGTATATACATCTGTGTACATACATATACATCTGAAGATATAGAGCATTTATCCTATACATATATATATCAAAACATGATTATATATGTGAACATTTAAGTATGAACTGCAGTGCATTACGAGAAAATATTACATCAAGGATTTCCAGGCCTTTATAAACCACGACAATTTACTGGTTTATAAATGGCCAGAAATCATGGAAACACAGAACACAAAACACAAATATTACATTGCTGAATATGTTTGCTTTCATATGACCACAGGAGATTAACACACAACCTTACCTTCAATGCAAGACTATAATGCTTTGCTCATGCCTAGTTTGACTTTTCTCTGTGGGGAAAAAATGTTTTTGAGTGGTGTTTGCTTTCATTCTTTAAAGCCTTTTCAGCGTTCTTTCAGCTCTTTGGAAACTGGAGAAGAGCTGCTGTATCTTGAGACCGTGCCTTTCAAATACACCTACCTGTGCTCTACGGTATTTACTGTAATGTCTGTCCATGTAGTGCAAATGTTTCTAATGGAAGACTTGATTCTAATGGTGAACTGAGGAATGGACAGTAGCATAAAAACCATGCAAGTCAAATCAGTACAAGGAGGAACGACAGGGTAGAGGTGGGGGAGAGGGGCATTGTTACTGTAACCCAATTGCAGCCAATGCAACATGACACTCTGCTGATGGCGCTGCATTTGAGCATGACTGGTCATAAAGGCACCTTGTGCAACCTGGATGGAGAGGGACATCAGCTTTTGAAGGAAGGTAGGAAGTTAGCGTGTTGGTGCTGCTGCTTGGAAGAAAGGCTTTGGTCTTCAAGGTCAATAAGGGACCTAACAATCCCATTGTCTGACTGTAGGGGGCTAATGGCCAGCTCTCTGACTTTAGGGGACTAACAACCCATCCTCTGCCTGACTATAGGGACCTAAAAACCCATCGTCTGCCTGACTTTGTAGGCCTAACAACCCACTCTCTGTCTGACTTTAGGGCTGGACTTTGGACAAACGGGAGAAGGCACTTTGTCTCACAGAGGCACAGAGGGTGACAAGGGTGTTGTTGTGCACAGATTAGGAACTGATTTCTTGACCATGGTAAGTTTCCATTTTCTTGAATTGTACCTCACAGAGCTGGCACGCCTGGCTGAATCAGATTGCAAACCTTCGAATAATCTGCGTGCTCATTACCTTAGAAGGGGACACTTTAAAGGCAATCTCACTGTCATCTTTCACGATGAAAGTAGAAATGAGGGAAATTGATTTCCTGGACATTCAGAGGTGAATGACTGTGGTAGAATGCACTCATCTGAAAGGAAAAAGGGCGTGATAACGATAATGATGACTGAACAGGCAGGGAAGCAGACAGGGCAGTTAAGGACACACAGGGATGCACAGAAAGACTGAACTGACATACTGTGCAGACACACTAGAGACACAGATCACCTGTTGGTACAGCAACAAAAAACAAGATGAGCTTGTGATCTTGTATGCTTGCATCTCTGAAATCAGCCTGAGTGTGCTGGTGTTAGTAAGAGGGGACGAAGGACATACTCCTTACTTAGAAAGGGAAGAAGAAGGCCCATCAGGAGGAGGTGTGAGCAAAGAAGAACTTATGATGTGGGTGAGAAAAGTCTCCCGCTCTGGGCTTCACTGGCTAGACTGAGACCCTTAACATACCAGTGTGTATCTGTGTAGAACGCACATTGGGAATCACATTTACGTCTCAGAACACAAATAAATCTACCAAGGAATAATTAGACTAGAACATTTCTTTTCGTATTCTCAAGCAGAAGTACAAAGCATTTCAGTTCATCTACCACTGACTGCCAGCTGAAATTCACTTCTAATAACTTCTAACACCTAATTCAACTCCTAGTATTTGTACTGTGTATGCAGCATGTTTTGTGATTGCTTAAGAAACAAAACAACAAAATCAAACAACAAATGTCGGACAAATAATAGTTTCTCTCCAGAAAACTTAAAGGAATGTTTTTTTTTTTGTCTTTCTTGCTTTGATATGCTGTTGGGTCCAATGAAACAGACGTGGAGGGATTTGCTCAAACCAGCAACAGCAAGAGCCTCCCACATTGTTCTGGTGACTAATCATTCCGAACAGGAAAACCAATCAACACATCCCTTAAAGTTTTGTGAGTACAGGCAAATCATAACTTAATAATAATAACTTAATAACTTAACAACTTAATCATAATAATAATAATAATCATAAATAAATAAGAGAAAGAAGAATGCAGTGGCAGTGCCAGGACCTGTACCTTGTACACAGTGCAGCTCTTCTGAGGTGCTCTGGGACCTGTTATAGCCAAAGGAAGTGAAAAGTGGCTGATGGGAATGTGGTGGCGGAGGTGGTGGAGGCGGCAGGATATGGATCTGATGGTAAGTGTCCCCGTTCACCACGGCGGCAGGGCCGCACGCCGGCGCACAGAGCTGTATCTTTTGATACTGTTGGGTACAAATGACTGTGTTCCATGAACCTAGATACAACAACAACAACAAAAACATATATGAGAGAAGGGAAAAGGGGAAACAAATTAAAGCAACGCAAAATTGTTCAAACCAACGAATGAAATAATAATAACAAAAAAACTTAAAGAATAAAGAAGTCAACTTAAATCCCTCGAGAAGCAAACAGGCAGAACCATTTTCTTTTTTTTTCCATTCCTCATTCATAATGCATTCTATGTTTTATTGACTGGATTGCTGTGGGTGTGAGTGATCACACACATATATATATATGTGCACATATATATATATATATATATAGATAGATGTATTTTAAAACAGCGCGAATGAAAATGGTGTCAGTGTGACTTCACTTGGAATATTTTTAAGGATGTGTATTCTGATGGTACGAGCAAGCTCATCACCCCTGTTTAGCATGAGTGACTGATTGGGCACCGAATTCTCCGCTAGCCTCAGGGCAACTCCGAGGCCCGGCGCCAGGGGAATGGCTCTGTGAGGGGGGGGAATGCAAAGAGACCTGGAATCGCTTTTCGACTTGCTCTCAGATTGGAAGAGGCACGACAGGCAAGCGTGCCTTCTGATCGCCTCCGTGCGTGAGTGACTGCCTGCTATCCAGCCCAAGAGAACGATGTTGGCTGCGCGCCTTAGGAATTCTTCAGCGTGTGTGCGGTGTGACTCACATGCCATGCATGCTGTGGGAAAACTCAATAGAAAAGACTTTCATTTCAAAGGGAAAGAGGCATCGCGGTTTTGACTGATAGCAGTTGGGTGGGAGAATTCTGTGGCAATTCTTTCCTTCAAATAAAGCAATACTTTCAGACCTCAAAACCTGCAAGCGAGGAAAAACTGGGTATGACAGATTCTAATATAGGGGAAGATTGAAGTGATTGCTGGGGACGGGGCTACGGTTAATGCTGCAAATATCTGAAGTGGAAAAAAACTGCAAAGGGAAAAGAGACTTATGAGAGTCAGCAGAGGAGAGGGCCTGTGCAGTGTGTGGAGGACTCTGGAGGTGGCGTGAGAGATGTGGACACAGATGGCTCGAATGGCTGGATGGTAAATGAGACAGAGGACAGACAGATCAGAGACAATAATGACACTGAAACCAGGCCAAAGCCTTCTGTCCATATAAAGTGCTGTTGTCCACTCGTGGCAGGGGATGCACTGGTGTCCACCATAACAATGACCTTACTGCAAGTGCTGCTGGTGATGAGATACCCAACAAGAGTATGTCTGTGTTCTACCATGCAGGGCTATACATACTGTATACCTACACATGAAGAGAGCAGCAATAAGGGCTACGATGTCCAAAGCATTGCTGTTTCCTTTTCTTTAATTGCCAAATAAGGAAATTAGGTAACTACCTCCTCAGTGAGGGGGGGAAAAATCTACCCTGTGCTCTGGAGCATCCGTTCAAACCAAAGCACCTGCCTTCATTTCTGTGCCAGAAGAAGTTTCCAATCAGAGCCGGAATCCAGGTGCATTTGTCATAGTCAGTGCTTAATTGATCTCCCTCAGGTTGTGCCAGTGCGGGGGAGCGCTGTAGTGTAAACAACCTCCTCCATCTCGCCGGCAGGTCTGGAGTGGAATGAAAATCACCATTCTGGGCCCGGTAATTGCTCCCTCTTCCTCCCTCGCAGCTATGCCAAGCACGTCCAGAGGCCAGCCAGCCCCGGGTCTGTCTGTCGCAGCCTCCGCGCACTAAAGTATTGTCTGTCTAACCGCTGGCTTCCTGCTGACCGCCTTAATTAAAATCACTTTGCCGGCGTTTAGAGTTTCTGACACGCCGCCGCCTGCTGCAAGTGTGCCGCAGACCTGCGCAGACTGGACTGGACTGACCCTGTACTGAGAGCTCTCTTCCGGAGACTGGACAGCTTTCAGGATTTTCTGCCTGCTTTAAATGTGATCGGGGACCTGAGATACGACCGGAAAAAAAAGCCCAGGACTGAAATAGCTAAACTAGCTCAACTGCAGCCAGCAGGAACACAGCACTATGGGAGAGTGGCTGCTGAGATCATTAAATCAGACTGTTGGTAACCCTATCAAAAATCAATGATTGACTCACACTTGTAAAGCCACGCCTACCCATTCACCTTAACAGAACAAACGCAATCTTAAACATTGGCATTTGGAAACAGTTTGAGATGACATATGTTTCTGCTATATATGGAAATCGAGAACATGTAGCAGGATCTGGGTGAAACCAGACTTACAGATGAGAGCGTAATCAGAAAAGGATCCCGCTGCCATCTCCGGAAGAGGTGTGATGTATGCTAATGGAGAGGTCCTCATGGGAAACTATATAAAGCCAGCGACAAACCTGCTAGGAAGGGAGGGCTAGGAAATGTGTTAACTCCCACAGAGTGGCTGTGCTCAGTTAGTATGACTTTCACTGGAGGAGAATGGACATTAGCTGAAGTAGCCATGTGGGCTGTGTTTTGGAGCATAGTGCTGGTTGCTTGAGAGACCTGCAGGTGGGAGGCTATCTGGCCTGGTTTCTCTTTCCGTTTCCTTGAACAAGATGTGATTTCCACTGCAATGACACTGCAACCAAGACAAGCTGTTGGACGTGTCTTTGGGAGGCTCTTTGCATTGGTCAGCTTGGGAGCGAGGAGAGGCAGGAGTCACACGACTTGAGCTTTTTTGTTGAAAACCACAAAAACGCTTCAGGTGTCAAACACAAACACGCCACAGTGCACACACACGGGCAAGACCCAAAAGAGACCACCACAGCTAGGGAAAACAAAAAAGCTCCACACCGCTCTACCTGATTTGATTTAAATCAAGGATCTCCTCCCTGAAAAAGAAGCCAACCAATAGAAAGAGCCAATTCCAACAGACTGCACGGGATGGCTAGCGTCAGCCGCAAAAGCACCGCCCCAGTATGCTAATGAGCAAAATGGAGATGCAGTCAGGGTGGCACTGGAGCCCAGCTTAGGCTGTCTGCCATGCCGCCCTAGGTGCCAGCCAAGAGAGTCAGGAGGCGACTACCCAGGGCACACAAGAGTCTGAAACACAGGGGCCCCTCCAAGTCTCAGTCTGTCCTCCGGGGCCACTCTGTTTCAGGGACCACGCCATCCGCATGCCAGGAACACAGCTGTTCCCCAAACACACATTCCACCCACGGCAGAACCTCAGCAGCCATCTGAATGGGCCTGCGTAACATGCCATGCAGCCCTCAGCTCCTCTAATTGACACAACCTCATTTCCTGTCATTACGGGAGCTCTAATTTCCTGTATTTCACCAGCTCTGTACCTAATCCTCACATGCCTCCTCTAGCTGTTAGTTTTTGAGGGAAATCAAATGACAGAGAGCTCTTTTCAATAAGTATCCTTCCTTCCACTTCAGTTTAGTTTGGAGCTCTAGCGCTGTTCTTACTTAAAATGTTATCAATGCTCTGCACAGGAGAATCACAAAGCCCCCAATCCTACCAAAAAACTAAATGAATCCTTCCCCTTTAGAAAATGCCCTTATAGTCATCATTGTTGACTAACCTTGACCTCTAACTCTGAAAGCTACCTATTCTGCCCTAATGCATTTCTAACCCCTCCCAGGGCCCCCCCCCCCCGCGCTTGGAGATCATGTGACAGCGCACCTGCCCTCTTGCTGATCACCTCCACCATGTTGGAGGGGAAGTAGCCGACTCGGTCATTTCCTGTGCGGTTGTCATGGATACAGCCCTTCCACCGACCATCAGGGTGTTGCTCCAGCACCTTGAAACAAACAGAAAGGACATAATCAACTCAAGCAAAATGATAACAACCAGGCATAAGAAATACTTAAAGGCCTGGCATTCTCTTGGAAGTCACAGTACATCCTTACTCACAGGCAAGAGGAAAACACTGGAAATGCCGCCCTCTGCAGATACTCAAACAAAGATTAGATGTATGCTGTCACTGAAACTAGGAGTGGCTGCTGCATGAGCGACCTATTTGACCTCACTGCAATGGAAGTTGCAGAAACACACACATGCACTTACACATACAAGTACAAATGCAAACACTCTTCATATACAGCAGAGGGCGCTGTTGTTTCCATTTCCAAGTAAATTACCACTGTAACATTAAACACATGATTATTCTTCTTATTACATAATGTGATATGCACTAAGCCCCAATGGAAGACAGTACATGACCTTTGATTTAACAGCAGAGCATTACTGAGGGCCTTAGCTGCACGGCAGCAATCTGGATACTAGGGCCGAGCAGAACCTCACCGTGATGACGTCCCCAGCCTTGATGTTGAGACTGGTAAGATCGTAATTGTTGCAGTAGTCCTTCAGGGCCCTGACCTGCAGGGCTGCAGAGGCATCTACACAATCGGAGACAAAAGCGCAGTTACACACAAGTAGACCCAGGAAAGAAACAGCAAAGATCTGTGTGATACAGAGTCATACAGAAAATATCACTGGAACACAAAGGGAGACGTACACAGAGGGGTGCTTATCTTAGACTCAATATACTCAGGGAAATGTCCTGGCACACACAGGGATATAGGCAAACACAGTTACTCTTTGGGAAACAGACAGAAAGACAGAAAAGCACTCTGGATTTAAACGTCTCTCTCCCTCTCTTACCCCGGAGCATCTGCTTGATCTCCCGGCTGGCCTGAGTGGTGGTGAACTGGTTGACAATGTCCAGCGCGGTCTGGCTGTACGTGTTCCTCACGCCTGCGTTGATGCCACTCTGAGAAGAAGGGTGACACAGGGTCAGAGGTCAGAGGTGAGGATTCACTCCAGAGCACCAGCTTGGTGTAGCTCAGTTAAAAACAGCTGTTAGCTCATTAGCTGTTAGCATGACCTTCCTTCCTCATCCCTTCCTGTCCCTCTCCCATCCCCGCAGGGACACTCACATCCAGCAGGAGGCGCACCACCTCGGTTTTTCCACACAGCGCCGCCTCATGCAGGGCGGTGCCCGACTTGGTCTGCCGGTTGATGTCTATGCCAGCCTGGATCAACAGCCTATTGCAAGGGAGACAGGAGATGAAGACAGATGAACCACCAGGGGGCAGCACTGATTTCAAAGCCCGATATCCTTGCCGCACTACTCCTCACCTGTGACCTTCACTTTCATCTGAAAAGCATTACAAGAGAAGCACATATGTATTAACCCAGTGTGATTGATTAGAACTCATCCAACTTCACACACTGCGCCAGCTCCCATTCCTGAGAGGCCCAGCAGCATCTTCTTAGATTTTAATCCCCATTTACACAAATGATTTCGACATATCAGTTTCACAGCACTGTTTGCAAACAACCAAATTATCTGGCAAAATATTGGAAGCTGGTTGTTTGAACATGTTCATCTCTAATCCCTAAGCATCACACACAGTATAAGGATCCTAACTGCTCTTCCCTCTACAGAGGCAGACTATCTTGGTGCAGTCTATACAATCTTGGCTCAGTGTTTGATTCTATTCAGTCAGAAGACTGTTGTCCCACCCTGTTTTTTGTCAAAGAAAAAATGAGTAAAAATAACTTAAGTGAAGCAGGTCTGGCAGCCTTTTCCTCTTTTCCCTGCTCCCACCTGGAATGCTCCCTCTCATTCTGCAGCTTTCCCCTTTCTTCCCCTCTCTCCTCTTCCACCCTTTGTCTGCATTCATGCTGTGCTTATTTGTATGTAAAACAGAGAAGCACCCAGTAAAGAATAGTTACATACAAAAAGGAGGCAGAGAGCTGCCAACAGGAGACATGACTTACTGGCAGGGCTTTCAGTGATTGCTGGCAAAAAGCTTAAAAATGTACATTGGCATTACATAATTAGCATGTGCATGGCTCATCTCTCTGGAAGTGTGCCTGGGGTGTGCTGTCTCTCTGCAGCGTAATGATGGGCTGCGCTGAAGCTATGCGCTGGCCTTCCGATAGAGGGGAGCCCTCAGCCGAATTGCTGACGAATGCTGGAGTTCCAATAAGAGGCCAGTTCGGGGCAAATAAGGTATCTAAGTAACATCAGGCAGATTCGGGCCTGGGACATGCTTGCGACACCTGATTGGTCCGGTGAGGCTGCCGTCCTGCTGCAGAGACAGCATGCATATGCAACCCGGCCTGGTGGTTACTGCGCTTCGAAACGCAACACAGGTCATCGGGTGCGGACAGAGCGGACTGAGGTAGTCTGCGAATACGAATAACCACAAATATGAAGCCGCTTAACACCGCAATCTGATCCGCAAAGACTCTCCGATCAATTACTCTATCGCTGTTGTCATAACATCGCAGGCTTCGGTCACGGGGTAATGGATTAATTACACAATTAGCAGGCCCCATAAAAGCCCGCGGCTGGGCTGTGACCCCGGGTAGGGGAGCAGGTGGCTCTGGCCCGCGCAGCACCGGGAGCAGAGCGGGGCCTGAGATGAACGCTGACGCCCTTCACAGTAATTACCAGAGCGGGTCGCCGCCGATCGGAAAGCTGCACTGCATTATCGCAAGCCGCGAGAGGGAGTCCAGGATTAATTAAGGCTGTGTGTCACCGCTCTGTGACAGGGCTGTCCATCAAGGGAGAGAGGCTTGGACAGAGAATGTGAGCGTGTGTGTGTGTCTGTGTGTGTGTGTGTATGTGTGTGCGTGAGTGGACTAGGAAGGGTAGGACCCAGAGAGTAAGCCTGCTAGATTTATGTTAGAAAGTTAGCATATTCCATCCCTCTTCTTCCAGAGGAGGTGCTGAGGATACAACAGTGTGGCAGCCTGCTACTAGAAACTCCTTTCTCTTTCTCTCTCTCTCTACCTCCCTCACTCTGTCTCTCTATTCCCTCCTCCTTCCCTATCTGTCCTCCTCTTTCTCTCAGAAACTGTCTCTCATAATCCATAGGGCTGCAGTTGTCTCCACTGAGAAGCAGACATGTTTCAGAGACACTCTAACTCCGCCTCACCGCAAGGCCAAGGGCCACCAGACTCAACACCTGCTCTCACTGCTCAGAGCTGCAGGGGGCATAGTCAGCCTCCACGGTCCCCTCACCTTCAACCACCTCACTACGCACCGTTTGTGTTATTGTGACACACACGCCTGGGTTCTCAGTGTTCCTAAATGGGCAGGCCATGACTGGCTCTGGGCTGCGCTGTGCTCGTTTAGTGGGGATGAGAGCAGCCACACGTGAGGAGAAGGACCCCGGCTAACACAGGAAGCGTCTGCTGTTGTTTTAGGGCTCCTGTGGGGAACTGAGACGTGTGCTGAGCTGAGGGTACCCCCCTCCCCCCCAACACACACACGACACACACACACACACACACACACACACACACACACACACACACAAAAATGCAGCTGTGTGTGCCTGCCCCCACACTTCCGCAGCCAAGCAAAACAGCAGAACTACAAAGACACACACTTACACATGCACATACACACACACACACACATACACTCATACTCACACACGCATACACAGCCATACACACAGCAGAAACACTACTACTTGTTCCCTTCACGCAGAGCTCTGGTGTGTCCACCTGACTAAACATTATGCACATGAGTAGGATATGCTTTATTTTACTATGTCTCTCACAGTCTCTTGTTAAAAAATACAGCGGTGAAAAGAAAACGACTTCCGTTTCACTCGTTATTTACTTTGACAAGATGCCAGTAATAAGCTGCTGGTCATAATGCCTTTTTCTCCTGCTACGCCTACGCCAGTCCACTATGAAAACAAACTTCAAAATGTGTAAAATCTTACAGGATCTGGAATGTTCGTCACATGATTTAAAGGAAATGAGGGTGCACACCATGTTTTCCATGACCTCCGCCGTACGCGTTTTCATTCATGAAAAAACAGATGGGTAGATGTAGGGCTCGATGCCTTTCTGACAGAACGCAAAGGAATCAGCACTGGGGTATGTGATGTGAGGTGCATTCACTCATCTCCAGAGGAGCATCATGTCTGAGGCCAGCTGTTTGCGCCTCCTCACGCAGGTGCTTTCAGCTGCATCTCCAGGTCTGAACCCGGCTGATGAAAGGACCTGCTCCCTGTGGTCTCAAAGAGTTCAAAGGGCAAAATGCCGACCACTGTTTTGTGTGTATGCTTTGAGGTGATGGAAGCTGAAGTATAGATGGAGTGCTTTTTCATAAGCTCAGAGCTGCACTTCCCACCAGCACGTCTGGGAAAGGAAAGAGGTGCTGTCTATTGAATTCACCACAGGTGTCTGATACCAGCTTTGTAGTGAGTCAGCCTATTCTTCACCTAATTTTCCCACCCTGTTCTCTTGCACTCACAAACACACAAACACACACACACACACACACACACCTAGATATGCAGATCCTGTGTACAGCTTGTAGTGTAAACTTACCATGAAGTATCAGTTATATGAACCTTGTCATGTCACCTAGCTTTGAGTAAGTTTTGAAATATTCCTTCCAACCTATGGTGTTTTACACAACATAACCATGCTTAATTCCACTTGATTTGCCAGAGCACCACCAAGTGGCTATTACATCTGGGGTTGACCAAGATACTGTCAGCTACTGTCAATTTACTGTGGAAATACCTCTTGCTCACCTGAGGTACAACTGACCAACAGCTAAGCTGTGTCAGAGGAAACATTGGTATCGAGGCAGGACAGAGTGCAGAGACTGAGGTTCGGTGATCCAGGAAGAGCTGCTGAAGAACATTTGATCCTGCCATCAGAGGATGTCAGCGTCTCTTGCTGGAATGCCTCTTGACACTCTGCTGCTAAAAACAGCCTGCTTCTGGCTGTGAGTCACATGACCGACGTGCAAATTGAAACAGGCTCATCAAGGCTGTAATTTCGCCTCCTCTCTGGTTTAGTCCTGCTCTAATCATGCTCCCAGCACACCTGACACCGTTAAACTGCTGCTAGGAAAATCAACGTCAAACTTCTGAGGAAAGGTAAACAGCAGTGACTCAACAAGCACAGCAGAGAGGAGAGGCCTCCAGCAGACAACTTCAGTCTTTTCTATTAGAATAACGGAAGCAAGAAGCAAGTCCGCAGCGGGCTTTTTATGACACGGAAAAACAAACCCAGGCGCATTTGCCAGACCAAGCGGAGATTACCACCTGTGTGGGAGGGGCAGTAGATCACCGATGGAGCTGGCCTGACCGTTCCGGCTCAAGGAGAGACTGGCCGTTATTGCAATAATAGGAAGCCTTTTGACAGTTATTATGATGGAGCCCTCCTCCCTTCCGGCTCCCCCCCCCCCCCAAGCCTTGAATGGCTGCCGCTCTCTATTCTCTCCCTCTTCAGTGAGACCTGGCACGCCCCGCCTTGTACATCTCTGAATGAAATCCCATTACGAGGTGTTGAAGGCAGAATACCGTTTCAATTACCGAGATGGCAGATTGCTGGGCAGTGAGTGTGCGAATACAAATTTGCGAGCCCCTCTCCTGCGTCGTCTTGCTCCGTTCGTGAAATTGCATTGATTAAAGATGCAATTGCACACTTCCCTAGCATCAGACCAGCAGGTTTCCGTAACCCGCAGCGATGTGCTCCTCTGTGTTTTAGCCATGCTAAATGAATTCTCTCAATGTCATTGTACATTGACAGTGCAAACCCAACCGAAGCTCCACTGGGACACATGATGCCCGCCTTGTGCTGCTGATTCCAGACTGACAGCGCTGGGTCTCAAGAGCCTCTTTCCCGAAAATGTGACAGACAGCACACCAACACTGATGGCGACCCTTTGTACACCTCAGAGATGTTTCTCTAAAACTGTTCCCAGATCTGTGCTGAATCACTTCATGCCCCTCCCGCACTACCCGCAACGGATTCATAAGTGCTGTCTGCTAGCTATATAAGAAACCCTTATATAAGCCCTGATTGCAGTGCACACACTTAGATATATAGAGGGCATGCATCAACTTCTTTCATATACATTTGTATATATGTGAACCTGTGTTGTAAAAATCCTAATTACTGCAATGAGTTCGGTGCATCTTGCCCTCCTTCTCTCAGTCTATCATGGTTTCTGTCATCTTTTCTCCTCTGTGTCATTCTCTCACTTTCTCTCAAACCCAACTCAGAAGTGCCTGTTGGATATTGCCAGCATTACGAAGCAGAGCGCATTACAATCCTACTGCCCACAGCGAGTCTGTCCAAGCCATTCCGGAGAAGAAAGCAGGCCTGGGGTCTTATCTCCCCAGAGGAGAGAGCGAACAAGCTCTCCCCCAGTAAGCAGCCTTTTTTCTCAAAAGTTGGGGGTGATAAGCCGTTTCCTTTAATGCCCGTCTCCCTGACGTTACAATCTTTAAAACACAGCCCAGAAATGTTCCCATTAAATATCAGAAAACCCCAGGGGCCTCAAATCCTTTTTTTCCACAGAGGACGATGCTTCGGTGGAAACAGAGAACGTGACCTGATTTGCCACCATTCGCTTGTAAACTGAAAAGCCACTGCAATGGCCCTCTCTCAGCCTTTGGAAAAATCACATGAGAGAAAAGGACAGAAGGAAAGAAAAAGAGAAAGAGAAAGGAAAGGAGGGAGGAGAAGAGAGACATGTGATACCGTGCCTGATGGTAAAGAGATTTGTTTTTTGTCCCTAAGCGATTAGACATGGTGACATCAATGCCTCTCTCCACTCACTCCATCTTGCCCTCACTACAGTGACTTCTGACCTGATGATGTCAATGTGGCCATTCTTGGCGGCGAGGTGCAGGGGGCTGGTGCCGTTGGGGTCAGTGGCATCGCCAGGCCTGGGCTCCAGCAGGGCAGCACACATGTTACTGCTAAGCAACAGCTGAACCACCTGCAGGGGCCGCACACACAGGATCATTAGTGCACAGACCACTCTGTGCCTTGTGCTCTAATCTACATGTTTAATACATATGAAAATGGATAGGATGGCAACCACCACGCATCAGCGTGTTGACCAGCACAAAAACAGCTTAATAAGACTTACGCCCACTCTGCCGAATTCACAGGCCAGGTCCAGAGGGGTTTTTCCTGCGTTGTCCACAATGCACGGGTTTGACTGATGCTGGAGCAGCATCTCAGACTGCAGAGAGAGAGACAGAGAGAGAGAGTGAGTCAGAGACAGGGAGAGAGAGTATCCTGTGTGCCTGTTGCTGCAGTTAGAGGGAGCGAGCCCCTCCTGTCTGCCCCCCACTGTTGATTAACTGGTGTGGCCACAGCTCCTTGTGAGGCGGCAGCTCTCTCCAAGTGCAGACAAGACTTGTTTATGCACGATAATATCACTGGATCCAGGGGAGAGATGCAGTTCCTTATTTAATAATGTCAATCAAACAAACCCCAAACTGCCTGTATGTAACAAGTACATATGAACATCGAATGAACAAATCAAGCAATCAGAGGACCGGAAGGGCTGTGTCCTAATCTTCGGAGAGGGCAGTATTCAGAGATGAATCTCTACCTGTACCTGTGGTGCAGAGAGACTGGCTCTTTTCTCTCTGATATTTCCCCCCGATAAGGGCTTGCTGACTTCCAATTAAACATACAGCACAGCAACACCGAAACAGCAACCGTAGTGCTGCTCTGTACCCAAGCGTACGAGAGCTTGTTTTTTTCTGTAATTGGAAACATACGCTTTAGATCCTCAGATAATGAATCTAATCACCTGGGAACCCTTGAGTGCCCTCCTCCTTCCAACTGAATGCAAATGCAACTTTCTCACTCTGGTGAACTGAGGCGTGTGGAGTAAGACTGCAGACCCTCCCCGCTGTTCCTCCACCCTGTACAAAACTCCCCCGCACTTTTCCTCTTGTCACATCAAGCAGCTGGGCCAGAAGCAAACACCTCAATCTCTAGGGTGTCACCCGCTGCGTAGCGGGTGGGGTTAGACCCGCTGCCACTCAGCTCTCTCCAGCTCGTTGAGACACAGGTGAGACCAGCACACGTTCACACTGGAGACACAGGTGAGATCAGCACACGTTCACAGATGATGCGCTGCACTTGTCTCCTGCTAAGCGCAGCCTCCCAGAGCCTTCCTCTGCTTACTGAAAGCGCAGTGATTGCTGCGTGTTACACATCTTCAGCATCTACACCAAGCTCCTTAAGGTCTCGTGAGTGGATCAGTCTGCGTCCAGCTGTGAATCTCTCACTGCTCTAAGTCCTGGGAGAGTGTCTCTCTTAGGTCCCTTTATAGTCTATTAAACAGCACAGAACTTTGTAAGCCATAAGGAATACCTTAATGAACAGTATGTGTCTTTCCTGCAGACTTTTTTTAACAGTAGCTTTAAATAAACATGTCAAATGGAGAGTCATTTCACAGGCTGAAAGGGCAAACCTCATGAATCAACTACAGATGAGCAAGATGGCCTCTCCTGTGGGCTCCAGGTGGGGCTGGGGGCTACTCACCACGTCGTAGTGCCCATGCTGCGCCGCCAGGTGCAGGGGGATCTGACCCTCGTCCGACTGCCCGTTGACCGAGGACCCCGACTTCAGCAGCATCTTCATGGGCTCCGACTTCCCCTGCCAGGCGGCGTAGTGGAGCGGGCGCATTCCTACGGAAAGAGAGCAGGGACAAAACTTGCGTCAAAGGGTAACCGCAAAGTGAGTGTGAGAGCAAGGGTGAGGGAAGTGAGCAGTTGGTGGGGGGTGGCAGGTCACCTTTCTGGTCCTTGATGTCCACAGTGGCCTGGGACTCCAGCAGCAGGGAGATGAGCTCCATGTTCCCGTTGAGGGCGGCATGGTGTAGTGCGGCGAACCTGCACTCACAGATAGAGAGCCTCAGCACAACAGCACCAGTCACATTACATTACATTACATTACATTACATGCATTTAGCAGACACTCTTATCCAGAGCGACTTCCAGCAAAATAGAACATAAGTGTATCCACTAAAGTTAAATGAGCAACAGTGTCAGACCAGGCTGACAACACTCCTAGACCAGTGAGAGTGAGCATAAGACTATTCAAGCCCGACACTAAGTTAACTTGTGCAACCTGACTACGCAATGGAAGCCAAGAATAGTATGATAAATCCCGCAGAGGAACACAAGCACAAACAGCCCATCCCCATCTCCGGGTCACTGGCGTTCTCTAGAGGGCCCTTCAAGCGATGAGGCTTGTTTGTACAGCTGCTTTTAAACGTAGGTTAAGAGCCTGACTGTAGGCACCAGAAGCCATGTCGCATCCAACCAGAATTCAAGCCTAATGTACGACGAGATGGTTTTGACTCCACTTTCATAACACCTCATTATTTTACATTACATTACATGCATTTAGCAGACACTCTTATCCAGAGGGACCAGCACAATGGAACATGTGTACTAACAATACTCTCAGACCAGTGAGTGTGAGCATAACACCATTCAAGCCCTACCACAAGTTAACCCGGTGTCCTCTCTAGTGTCATCCCTCTCTCCCTCCTCCTTTCCCTGGATATGCCACTGTATGTTCACGTCCACCATCTCTGATGTCACAATTTCATCAGCCACACCATGCACTCCATGTCTGCGCTAATAAAAGCATCCTGTAAGATAAACTGAGGATCTAGCCTGTTCGCTACAGGGCCCTATAATAAACTGACCTGTCCTGCAAATCTTTTTTGTATAGATGCTCATGCAGCCCTAATGGAGTTCTTGTTAATGGAACGTGATCTCTGCGGTGATATATGGATTACTCCCAGTCCTCTGTCTCTGTGGAATTTCCCCAGTCACTGCTGCTCTCCTTTCCCAGTGCCCAGGGCCTGCGCTATTTAACCTACTTTCTCAAGTTGAATTAGACAGGGCTGACAACACAAATTGTTAGACGCAACTTGTGACAATTTGAACAATCATAGAACATGCCATGCACAAATATACATGAGTCCATATACACATAGACCCAGACCCAATACACACATACAGATTAGATTATCTCAGGAAACCACAGTATGACATGAATCACTTTGACCGTTACAGATAGCAGGGCAAATAAAGCATTAGATTGAAAGTGTTTATCTGAGTGAACTGGTGAGCACCGTTTTGCTGACATTATCAAATGGGAATTTAAATTTGAGAGGTTGGTTTGAATGAGGAGAGGAGAGCTTTTAGCTTGTGGATGGACCTGCCTGCCAGGTTATGGGCTCTCTGTTCCTGTAGAATGGCCAATTTTCCTGTGAAATACTGAATTTGCACTTTAGATAATATCCCTATTGGTCTGCAGGGCTGGGTGGAGGATTTGGGATGTGACCAGACTGTTAAGGAGAACTAGAGAGGGCATGAGAGGAGTGAATAATTGGTACACACACACACACAAACACTCCCTCCCTCCCTCTCTCTCTCTCTCTCTCTCTCACACACACACACACACACACACACACACACACACAAACACACAAATTTACTGAGATAGGCCAGCTTAGGGAGGAGGATGCTGGGCCTGGAGTAAGGCAATAAAGTTAGACCACAGAGCTGCAATGGCTGAGTGTTGTTGAGTGATTGCATTGAAATTTACGTCTCCTCTGTACGGGCAGAGTGCGCAGGACAGACTGGGTCTCAGTCCATTCTGTTGCTCCGCTGCGGCTGTGTGAGTGATGACACTGAGGTGTACGTTTTGACAGATATCTTTGTGAAGGGGTGAAAGGAGATGGAGTCTTCAGACGTCCTCCCAGGAAGATGAGATCACTATCAGAATGGACAGGTAACCCCCCTGCAGTGCCTCCGTTTCTCTCTCTGCTCTTTGAAATCACCTTTCCACTTGTCTGCAGATCCCTCCCCAGGCTGAATTCAGGCCACACTGGGTCAGCTCTGTGTTGACTGAGGAATTTATCCGAGAGCCCACAGAGAGACTGCTGTGCACTGGTGCTAACGTTGTCTAATACCTTTCATTGTGATGATGGGATATCAGACCAAACATTTGACCTCATACTAACAAGGTGAAGTGATCTGACAGATAGGAGGCTATACTTCCTCTACTTGCCATCTGTCAATGGGCATGGTATCCATGAGCAGAAATGAACTACTTCAACATCGTGTTGGATGTATTTCAGATAATTAGCATTTCAGACAGATGGATAGATAGTTTTCAATCTCCAGAATTAGATATGAGATTAATGACACTGCTTTGCATCATCAACTGGGACAAATACTAGGGTACCATGTATCGGCTCTGTACACTTTTCACTACAGTCAACGTGAGGGCTGCAGGTTCAGCCGTCGCATGGGACATACAGAGCTGCTTTGTTTAGATTGTTGGACGGGTTTCAAAAATGCGCTCAGAGTTGCAGGCTCTCCCATTTTGAACGGTGATTCAGACCCCAAGAGGTGGAGAGGGGATTATTTACTTCTTGCAGTGTGTCCCTGTCACCCTCACAGATGTACCGCCCTTTAATATGTGCGAGGACAAGGTTTTTGTTTGGACAACACCCATAACTTCAGTTTATGCTTCCCACAATTCTTTTGGAATGCAAAGCTGTCCAATTACCCACAAAATGGAACAGTTACTCTGGAAGCACAAACAAGACACGTTTAAACATTAAACTCTGAGATAAGAGAGACTTATTTCAGCTCCCGAAAACCACTGGCAATACGCCTCCAGTAGAATTTGTTTCCCTTCAAGGAAAAATGTAACGCAAACACAAGGCTCCCGTTTATGCTGGAATACCCTTGACGATCTGATTACTGCGTCTGATTTACTCAAGGAAACAGGAAAAGTGTGTAGGTTCCTGTAGAGAGTATGCCTCTAGTGAATTTGAAAGCAATTATTTTGAAAAATGCATTACTTAACCCCTAACCCAGACATACACTCAGAAGAACACCAGCTGTATTTTAAAAGTATTGCCGACACTAAAAATATTTCATAGGGCAATCTGGCAACTGAGGGTTCAATAACACAACAACATCTGAGCAGTATTCATCTTTTTTTGCCACAATGACTCCAAAATGGCCCTTGAAAGTTAAGGTTGCACAAACAGAGAGCCCAAGCATTGTTCTGAAAGCCTTGCTGTCAGCACTGACACGGGCATGCAACCCTAATGAGTCCTCCCAGAGCTGAAACACTAAACTACAAACCCTGCCTGACCTGCTTCTACTGTACAAACCATTCACGGCCGCCTCTGATCTAATGTGAAGTACAGTGTGTCTGTAGAGCGTGTGTCTGGGAGTGGGGGAAGGGTGTGTGTGTGAGTTGGGGGGGAAGACCAGCTCTGCTCCAGAGTGGAGCAGTAAAATCACAAGGCATGCATTATTCAAGCCCCTGCTCACTCCTGCCCCCCTCCCCCAATGCCTCCCTGCCTGTCTGCTATCCCCGTGGAGCTCCCTGAATTATGCCAAGGCAGCATCTTCATCCAACTATCTGCCGCCTCCAATTCACGCCTGTCACTTTAACCAAGGGCCTGAATTTTACTTTCATGCCTGGGCCTGACCTACTTTCATTAATAAGTGATCTCCCCTTCGGGCCTCTTCCAAGGAGAGTAACTGGTTCAGTCATTTATCCATTTCTGATGAGGATCTGAGATCTCTCCCACATTGTTTTCTACATCATTACCAGATGAAGGTCATTGGCGACTCCATCAGTAAAGGAGGGGCTGGACAAGAAGGAGGTTACTATCCATCCCCTAACTACACACAAATAGAGAACTAACCCCTCCACATGACTGGTTCTAGTCACTGTTTTGTCTGGTGGCAGGTGTGCTGCTCTTGAGAAGTTATTACCATGTTTGGGAGGATACAGGAATGGCTTTCTGTCCTTTTCTCGAGGACTCTTTTCAGAGACACCAGCTCCTTACCGGTAAGGAAAGTATTTTGGATTTTGTAGCTCTTTAACTACAGGAGGGATGATAGTGTTGGCCAACTGCACAACTTGGCCAGCACAACGGGGTCAACACTCCTTTTCTTTCAGTAAGTGCCACAGGAATTGTAATGACCACAGTGAGTCAGGACCTGGGTTTAATGTTTCACCAGCAAGACAGCACACACACAGCACAGTGTCCACATTGCTGCACTGGAGTACTGGATTTACTTACTCCTCCAAAAGGACTTCCAGCAGCAACCATGTATTCTCAGGATGCCTCCCTTCAAAGTACTACTGAGGCCAAGCCCCATAGGCAGCAAAGTGGTGTGGCTGTTGATTAGCCCTATTAATCAACATAATTAGGCAACATTATAAAAACAATTGGTTTTTCATTATTACAACGTGCTATTCATCTCTACTCCTAAAGTGCATCCATGCATTTGCATCCATGCAGACTAATATTAAACATAATTTACAGATGTACCGTGTAACACCAAGACAAAAGCAGGTGTCTACTTTGCATAATGGTGAATAATTCAACTGTGTACGATCCCAGATGTCTGGACAGACCAAGAATGCTCACAATGGAGTTGCCATCGATGCTGTGTGCAAAAGCTTTTCTTAAACAAGAAACACTGACTGACAGATGTCAACGAAGGTCTCCCGAGTCTCCAAACACTCTGCCACCTTAAAAGGCTTTCTGGAAAATCACCACAAACCGTTCTACACCCTCCAGGCAGTCTAAGATAGGACAGCACAAGATGGATAGCGCATAATAAATAGTGCTTGCTTTATTTTTTTTTTTCTGAGTCACTCCAGGGGTGTGGACAGATCCTGGAAGCCATTCAATGCTTGTGATGCCTACAATGATTATGAAGAGTTAGCTCTGCCCTGCTCTTCCGCCCCCAGGTGTAAGTGAGTAATAAAGGTGCACTCTGAGAGAGTGGCAGTGTCCCCAGGTTGTCACGTGTGGGGTGCTGTCTGGTGGACTGCTGCCTTTAGCCGCCTGAAGCCTCCGGTGAGTTCAAACAGTTCAGTCAAGGCATTCCGAGCAGCCAGCCCTGTCACCATAGGAGACTGATGCCTCCACTTGTGGATGCAGCTCCAAACTGAGCCCTGCCAAGAGGAGGGCTGCGCTGTGCACCGTCTGGCAAAGAGTAGGAACACGTCTCCGGTTCCATGTTTCCAATTGGATATGCAGTGCTGCTTAGAGCAATGGATGATGGGAGAGGATGAGTAGAGCTTGTTCTCGATCACGGGGTGGTATAGACACCCTGTCTATGTGCACTGTCTCTCACACATTCTGTGCATCTGCAGCGGAGAAATGGCAGAGCACTATGTAGCAATATCCTTTACAGTGAAGGTGCTACGGAGAGTGCATAGTCATACTTGCTATTCCCATTTATTAAACTATCATAGCTTCACAGTCTACTTGTGGCCCTATCCTTTACAGTAAGGGCTCTAACCAGCCTAGGCACTCATGCAGTCTTGTGTGTGATGTCTTTCTGTTATGCTGCACAGCCTATTCTCAAAAGAGTCTGTTACAGATGGCAGAGGGCTGCCACGGTGTTCATGAATCATACTGTATCTCGCCACTGTTTCTTTTATTGCAATGTTTTGACAGTCACACGTAGTAATTAGACAGAAACGTTAGAATGGCCTCCAGAGTCATACAAAGTATCACTAGGGGGAAGCTTGCTATATAATCAACTTGTTGTGTGGAAGGATAATGGCACCACACTACAGAAGAAAATGCAGTTTTGCCCCCTAGAATCTACTATCATTCCAAGATTGCGGGGGCCCTGAGTTGCTGTTTTTGTCAGTGCATACCACCAGCAATTCTGACTGATACACAACCATCTGTAATGCTGAGTCAATGCAAAACATAACATATGTAGCTACTAATGATATACTTGTGTCTGCTCCACTGCTTTACCAAGGGTGTTTTTTAGGACCACATGGCAACAATCAATCAGCCTTCTTGCCCTCTACTAGAGTGGTCATCAATCAACAACAAATACATTCTATCAGGGGAAATTAATAGATCAAATATGCACAATGTTACACATATTTATTGGCTGCATATATCACAAGACTTCAAAGCCCACTAATGCAATACTAATATTAACAGATGCAATTTGAGTGTCACAGGGTGTACCATTTTACAGCTGGGATTATTGATTTTCTCTTCCAAAAGCTCCAGAACAAGATTCACAAAAGGCAATCTGAGGGAAATGGCTTTGTTGGAACTGGAGGACTACTAAACCGTTGCGTTCAATGATGACGTTCATTTGGACCGTGATCAATCAACCATTGACCTGCATTTTCCATTGTCCTGGTCCAGAAATGGGTCTGCTTCCTCTGTGATACTGCAGTAAACATGGGAGGTCTCTTTGGACTGCAGGCCAGAGGTTTCTGCTTGAAATGAGCTAGGTTTGTTCTCTCTGCATACAGTTCCAAACCAAAAAAGCAAAGCCCAAACCACAAGGCCAAGCACTATATTTCTGTGGCTATTGCACTGAGGCAAATGACATTTTATGCCTGTTTGCTGCACAAACACAGCCCTGCAGATAAGAGGTGTCTGCCTGGAGGTTTGAAGATGAAGGCTTTTATAATGCGGAGCCATATGAGGGCCCTCCCTGCTAACACCTCCATCGCAGATGCAATCGACACAATTGTCGGAGAGCATGCACGGATTGTGCGTGACCCCAGCGACCTCTCACATGAGTCCTTATCTCCAGGTTCTCCAGAGAGAGTATCAGGGATCAAAAAGAGAGGAGCAGTGCCCTGGAGGGCTGGCCGGAGGTACTCAGTCTCCTCTACTCTCAGCTCACCGCAGATGTGCAATGCATCTAATAATTGAAACTGTGAAAACCTCCTCTGACAGCCTCCTCTTTCACTGTTTCCCTGTAGCTCAAGACCCTTGAAATAACACCAAGTTCCCAGCCCTAGCATACCCATCTACAAACCAGGTATATATATTATATAATTAATTTCTTCCCCCAAAAATCATAACATGTAATTAAATGTCATTAGAGCGATGAAATGCACTTAAAAAGTCAAAAGCATTCTGCATCACAAATGCACATATGAATACTTTTGCAACTAACACATACTGACCCAACATCAGGCAAAGAAATAACCTCAAAAAGGACATAATTTTAAGAACCAGGACAGGAAGCCAGTAATATTACCATCACTTAATCCACATGCATTAAAACTGGACCATAGATATGCAAAATGTTAAAATATCCCTTCACACACTGTGACCGACTTTTGATGGATCTATGCTAGCCAGTTCTGCCAGTTCATTCCAGTGGCTTTTTCTTCACCCACCAACAAACCAAGCTTACCAGAGGACTTACAGGAGAGCTGTATCAGAGACTGCAGGGTTTCTCTCTGAGGTTATCTATTCTCAGCACATGCTAAATGCAGTGCTCCAGCACTGACATGATTCATGATGCTGCTTAACACCATCACTTTTCATGTGTTCACTTGATTCGGGCTTAGCTGCAACAGCATCTGCCAGAGTCCTGCAGCATAACAGAGAAAATGAGCTTGTCCGTTCCTGCAGCAACACACCCTCAGAGAACACTGTGCTGTCGGCACAACAGAGCAGACAGGTATCTGGGGTATGAAACTAGAGAGCCCCACTCTGACTGGAAAGGCAATGCCTCTGCCAGCTTGTGGAAAGGTCGGCACCATCAAACTGACGCTGTTTACTCAGCCAACACAGAGTGAGGCAGGAACACAGGCTGCTCTGACTTTTAGGTGTGACAACATACAACAGATTTCCGCTTAAACATTCCCTTTTGAATGGTGCAGGATAATTGCCTCTTGAATCTCCGTGATGAAAGGATGAAGTATCTTGATATTTACAATGGAGCTGTTTTGTAATGGAGCTGCAAGGCTTTCAGATGGCACTGTTTTGCTGTGAATGATTACACCCCATAATGCTGGACTCATGGAGCAGACCTGCAACGCAGCACCTGAAAAATGATTCCGCATTGTATTGTAACAGTGAAAAATGAATATGATAGTGCGTTGCTTGGCAATCAGAGGGTAAGAATACAAACACAGAAACACAGCCCATTTACACCAATTAAAGTTCATTGTGGAGAGGCTGCAGTGCCCTGCGATGAGAGCTGGAGACGAATAGCCCCTGTTGTGCCATCCCAGCAGCCCTGTGTCAGCGGTGCGCGAGGTGTTGTTGATGTTAGGCTGGAGTAATGGTGCTGTCACCTCACTCTGCCAGAGGCAGTACACAGCACAGGGAGTGGGCTCTGCTCCCTCCACTTCATTGGTCCTCGTCGGGCAGCCGTGGGCCCTGATGACGTCACAACCCCTTTGCGTCAGGAGAGGCAGATCTGCATGCTAATAGGTACGCCAGCCCAGATCCTGCAGGACGAACTTGGGCTTCCTACTGTTCTCTGCACACCGGCAACAAAGAATCATTTGTACCCCTCCAAATGTAGGGGGTTCAAAAAGTACTGTACCAATTATACAAATTATGTACAAATTATACAAACTTGAGCTCAAATTTTAAAAACAAGTTAATGATTACAGTTCATGATCTCTTTGAGTACTGCCCCATTTTCAGGTTGCCACATATTGTATCATATGTAGAAATGACCAGCCTTCTGTGCAATGAAGCCAAGCAAAAGCACCAGGACCATAACTTGACTTGACTTAATCCTTTAGGCTCTGTTGGACCTAAGAAACACATCTTCATCTGACACTGCATGCTATTGTTTTCCTCGCCTTCTTGTCCACTCAAACGGGGTCAAACTTCAACTGCTAAAAAGAGCCTGATTAGGAGTTAAACTGCGCTCTTTCCTAGGGCCTGGACTTGACATGACTGGAAGACAACCAGAGAACCACACACTCATTACTTCCCGGTGTATCTATTCTGTCAGCTCACTGACCTCCAGAAAGTACATGCATCACAAATTATCTTATGAGGTGCGGTGTAAAAATGGGCCACATTGTTCTGTCCTTCCCCTCTGCAATTTGTCGCCCTGAACAATTAATGCACTCGATAATGTGCCGTGCGACAATGGCCTCTTCAGCTGATCGGAGACATGATTTCTTAAAGGGCATTGCTGATGTCCTGTCGATGTATCCTACAGACTCTGAGTACCTCTGCAAAGAGCAGAGAGGTGTCCCAGTTCCACACCAGGCCGAGGAGACACCTCTTTGTTCAAATTAAGAATGGGCAGTAGTGTGCGTAGGCTATGGTTTCAGCTGGGCGCTCAGCCACCCGATTCAACCAACCATGGTCTGGATCGCTCCTATTAGGTTCCCTCTTCAGCACACTTGGCGTTTGTGGTTAAAACAGAGCCGGAAAACTCAATAGACTATGTCCGTCTGGGGCTGGAGACAAATCTCCCTCCATTTGAATAAACTATGGCTACAAACCACAACAGTCAAACTACATGAACAACGACACACTTCCTATTTATAATTTTGTGAAAAGCCAAAGATCCTGAAGGTAACAGCTGTCATTTTGTGGATGTAAATTCTTCGAATAAGTCTTTCATTTTTGTGGCTTTTCCTTCATAACAGAACCTGGGCCATCTGCCACCCCCTCACTCGCGGCACCAAAGCTGCAGTGATATTAAAATGTCAGGTGACATTAAAGTGAATGTCAGTTAAACGTGAAACGCAGAATCACCCCCTGTTGATCCTGCTAATCAGAGCTTTCAGCGCTGAGATATGTCAGGCGAAGCCATGGCCTCTCAGAAAAGTGCTACCTTGCGTAACAAGCCATTTCGCAGAGGAGAAAAGTTAATTCCTCTACACTTAATGATGCAGGGATGAAGCTATCACTCTTAAAATGTTCAATTTAACATGCCGTTCAAATTAATGCCACTCATTCTTTTTGATTGCTGTTTTTGTGCCCTTTTTCCCTTTTTTCAGTATCAATCCTTGTACACTGCATCTTTACCAATGTGTTATGTAACCATGCTCTCATGAGTGTGAGAACATGTTCACTCGCCAAGGGACTAGAAATTAAAATGAGTTTATAGCAAAATCTGGCACGGCCACTATAGACACATTTTCTGATATGTTGATTATTGTGCACTGTCCCTTTTAATTAACTAAATAAAGAAGGTAATAAATTAATTCCAGAAGAGAAGAAGGAACTGGAGGGTTTTGACTTCCATCTGCTGCAGAGTGCACCGTATCCACACACACCTGAACACACCCACACACACATGCACACAAACACACACTCAGTACCACTCCTGCACGGTAGGACTGGCCAGTTGCAGATGGACTCAGCGGCAGAGTGAAAGTGATGTGTGAGTTCAAATCCACTGAGCGCACATCCTGCCAGCCTGGCCTCACTGTGTACTGCCACTCACTCACCCGTCTGTGTCCTGGAAGTTGACGTTCACCCTCTTGGCAGACCCCAGCAGCTCTGGAAGAGACGAGGAAAAGCTTTTAAATAAACTCATCAAATAAAAAAAAAGCGAAAAATCCAGAAAAAAACAAAACATTTTATGCAGTTTAATGCTGATGCATATACACATGCAGTATGGCTTGTTATGCAACCATTATTATTGTTCATTCCTTGTAACATTGTTCAAATTGACTCTCCCCATTAAGGACGAGTGTTGCATTCAAAACACATTTCCTCACTACCTGCAGGCTCTGCGGGAAGGCATATTCTTATTTGGGACTCTTGGGAGGTTCTGGTTTTTCAAGAATGCCGCCCTGCCCCACCATGAACCTGTCTAGGGATGGATTAATGATACCAGAAAACTGGTAGCTGAGATACAGTACTCTGCGTGTGTGTGTGTGTGTGTGTGTGAAATAGGGAGAGAGATGGGCAACGTTATTCTTAGGCTGAACAGGTTAGAGCAAACCCAGTTTGATCCCTGTGCACTAGAGGATGAGGATCAATGCAACACTGTTAAGCATAGGGTGATAAGCCACCTCAGTCTACTCAGCTCTCTCCTCTCCAGATGTGTCCGGTAGTTGTGGAGCAGATCTGCTTTGATAGAGTGCAGCTGGAGTCAGCAGTGCAGACCCCCCCAAATCCCTCTCCCACAGTGTTCTGCCAGGAGTCACTAGACTGGAAAAAATGGGGGGAACCAGAGTCCATTCCTCGTAATCCAGAGGAGTTACTACCCCGAGTCCTGTGCTTCACCGAGGCAACAGGATCCCATGCTGTAGACTCCATCAGAGGCCCCGCTCAATATTAACACTGCACAGTTTGCTCTAAAATTGATAGTGACTGCCACAGTGCACATATTTCAGCCAGAGATGCGTAGCACAGCAACCAGCCGCTTGGTTCTGGAGAAACACACTGTGACAGGAAATGGAACAGTCTTTAATTGTCCCCACTACAGAGCCTCTCTGGCTGCCGGGACGCGGATTCTTTGGGAAGTTTCATGAATTGATCATTGATTTTCCCGGCAGTTGTTCTCGCCTTGTCTAGCTTTAAATCAGTGGCAGGTCTGAAGAGGCCTCTCCTCGGTGGATGAAAGCTGAGAGAGTGATTCGGGATGACTCATAAGTCATGTAGGCAGCCCAGTCAGATAAGATAAGTATGCGGAGGGAGCAAGTCTCCGGGCAAAGAAGGAGCATTCATTTTCGATTTCTCTCTCATCTATAGTCTCTTTCACACGAGCGTGTTGACCTTGACATGGGTGCTGAACGGCTCAGCAGAGCTGTTTAATGGTCTATACATGCAGGGTCGAACCAGAACTACCCAGAAACGTAGAGGAGTATATCTTCACATAAGAAATGTGTCATGTCTTCATGCGCATGTATTCCAGCCCTTTGTGGAGACTATAGACACAGTGCTACACTGTGCTGCTGTGACAACTACAGAAGAAGTATCAGCATCAAAAAGGCCGGAAAAAACTCCATGGCTAATACCTCAACAAGCTTTAATTTAAACCAATTCAATTTTTTTGAAGCAAATGTACCGCTTGAGATTTAATAGTGTCTTGACACTTAATAATGTGAAGTATTTTGCGTTGCACGGCTGCTCTCCAACCAGCTTTGACCTCTCAGTGACCTCTGACCCCTCAGCGCTTCATGTTTCCCCTGTTGAGTCATTTCGCTTCATTGCCATCACTTTCCTTTCAACTTTATTGTCCGATTGGCTTCAACAGCCTGACTCTCAGCCACTAGGACCATCTGTGCAGAGCAACTGCCTAAATCAGCCATAGAAACCAAACAAAACAAAGGAAAGGAGCAATGAGGACGGCTGCACTTTTGGACAGCAATGCAGGGCGCAGTAGCAAGTCCTCAGTTTCTCATTCCAGTCCATCTGTCAGTCTGACCGGTGCGATTTCCTGTATTTTCCTCCCCAGGAGACAGAGGGGCGTATGCGTGGATCGTTAACCAGTGCCGCAGAATGTCAGCTTTCAGCCTGGGCTTCTCTGACACAGTGAAGGTCTGTCAAAAGTTACTGAGAACAGCTCCTCATGGAGGCCAGTGTTTCTTTAGGGGGCTCAGAACAGTCCCATAATGCCTCATCCGGGGCTGAAAGGGTACTTAGTGAGTGGGATGTGTGAAAAACACAAAGGGACCCCAATAACCCAGAGAGAGAATTCCATCTCATCGGAGGGGCAGACAGAGAGAATGTCTGGGTGCTCAGAACTCTGGCAAGTCAACGCAAACAAATCACTGCAAATGAAAAATGAATGGTGATGACTCTACCATGCACTAAAGAGCATAAAGTAATATATGCATCTCTGTAATGCCAAACTAACCAGGCTTTGGCAGGAGCTGTGTTTAAAGTCACTATAGCTTCAATTCCTGCCTGATTTGAAAGTAAAATGAACTGCCGTGATTTTCCAGTGCACTCCCAAGAGACTTTTCTAAACTGTCCAATATAGGATGAATTCAAAGCAGATGACCTGTCCATCAATGGAGCATAAGCTGTGTGCCCTACAGACCAAACAAACAGGAATGCGTGAGCTCATGTGACCTTCAGCCTCAAAAACACGGGCGTACTGTGACACAGGGTGAGTACCAGGAGGCTGTCACTCCAGATCACCTTGCTCAACGTCCAGGCACTCACTGCAAGAGCCAAATCGAGTGTTTTGAAATGTAGTAGATGAATTCTGATTCTCCCCAGAGGGTTTTGCTGTCTCCCTGTCTTTGTTTTTCTCTCTCTCCCTCCCTCCCTGACTTCTGAATCATACTCAGAGAGTCTCACACTGCCAGCAACATGGGACTCCATGGAATGGGCTCACAAGTCCCACTCCTCGCTCATCCATCTGCTGACCGTTTAGAGCACGGTTGGGAAGCCTCAGCCGAATCAATGAGACCGTGAGAGACTCACACTGAGTCTATTAATACTGAACACATGGGTGAACTTGGATCCTGGCTCCAAAGTCTGTGTGCTTCCCTACTTAGACCAGAACCGCATAAGTAAACTCTGCCTAGTGCTGCTAAAACACTCTGCAGACAAGTGCTTAATAGTAGTTTCCCCGATAACAGACCTCAATGGCCATTTCAGAAATACTACAGCATCTTGCCCTCTTAAGAGAAGTACCTGAGCTGCCCTTGAGTTACCCCAGGAAGCCAGCTCTCACAGCCTCTGGAGGAACAAGGCCTTATTTAAGAAAGAGGGAGATATCTGAGTCAGAGCACAACCTGGAATGTGATACTCCCGCAGAGGGGTTCAGAGTGGAGTGGGAATCTTTTCAGTAGCCAGCCAGCATTCCTGGGGAATTTCATCCCAGACACCATTTAAAATATTGACACTTGAAATATTGGCATCACTATTAACTTCATTCCTCCTGAAACGATATGGTTGAAAATGTTTGTAAAAGTTACTGGCAGTCTCAATGAAGTTGCTGTTTTTCTCTTGCACCTGTGTTGACTGAATATTTTGCTTATGTTGAAAGCTTGGAGGGACTGTGGGGATGATGGCACCAATGCACGCACAGCTGTAATAAGATTATTGTCAACATCCAGTGGATCAGTAGGTCTCTAGTAAAGACAAACATTCATTTTCTGTTAAAGAGATATTCATAAAACATTCATCAATCATTCATGAAGCTTAGTCTGCTCTACTTATTCAGGGTTTTTCAGGAAAGTACTGTATTCCTGTTGGCAGAATATCTCAAAACAGTTATTGTGTTTCTCTCATCTGACTGTCTTCTGATGTTAGGTTTCTTAGATTGGGGTATACAGACCTAGTTACAAAGCATCATGATCACTCAATAACGCTAAAAGAAGTTACTCCATGCATATGAAATGAGCATATGCCGCAACATGAAAATAAATTAAATAAAATCTGTTATTTAAATTTTGAAAAACAAATTAACCTGTCCAAGAAAACTTGGATCTGCTGGGCCCCACATTATTGTCCACTGGGTCTCTTCCATTTGTGTGCTTGCCAATAGCTTTTCACCAAGGAAGAATCTCACATGCTAGATATGCTAGGATAGCCAGAGAGGAGATTACTGCTTTTCAATAACATGCACACAGAACGACTGCTTGTGGCATAAAATGAAAGCTTGCTTATTTACACACAGTCACATGACACATTTGTAGAGAACTTGGTGCCATAGGACTACATGACTATGCTTGACCTGCATGATGGGGAGGACACACAGAACAGGAGCCACAGAAAAAAGATATGCAACATGATCAATCCAATAAATCTATGGGGGGAGGGACATGCTTGATACCTACCTAACTGTAGTAGCAGCCACTCCCCTGTGAGTTGGCGCCAAAAGGCAGGTGGGGGTGAGAGAGGGAATGGAAAGCACAACACACATGATGATGCATTTCACTACAAGCTGGCTGCATTTAAAAAAGCAGCCATATGGTAACCACGGAAAGATTACAACACTTGGCTGTAGATGACTGGATGTAGTGAACACCAGTTGATAGCGATGATGCTTGCTGGTCACTAGCATCCCAGTGACTTTCCTGTCTGAGCTAGTTTAGTTGCATTAGTGCTATGCAGAGCAGGACTGTGGTCCTCCATCATCCACTCATTTCCAGCTGCTGATGGTCGCAGTAGATTCCACAGGGTCAGAATGAACACAGCCTGCCCCCATCTCTGTTTCCCTCTAATCAGTCTTCAGTATGTCCATACTGCTCACTTCATTCTCAGTCTTCAGAGTCTCTCCTCCTCTCTCCTTTGTCTCTGACCACCTCCACCAAAGCCACCCTCTCCACCAGTGACCAACACATTAGGGGTGTGATTCATCTGCAGCTGGCAGAGGGAAAGCCTTAAAGGGAAGGTGTGATGGGAGTTCAACGGCACCAACAATGCACAAGGCCTCTGGCCTTGCTGCTGATAAGACATGCAGACACAGGCTCTGTGCTAATCCGCTGTGTGACGGCCTGCAGTTCCGGCCGGAGTCACTCAGCCACCCTGTGGCCGGGCCCAGTGTTTACCACAGAACAGATGCCGAGGAGCTGATTATATAAGTGCCACTGATGCACACGTCCAGACGGCATTCTGGGAGGCCACATGCAGCAGAAGTGTGTCACAGAATTGCAAATGTACTCCAATGCACTGGGGATTGCTTGGAAAAGAGGGTAAACCTGGCTGCCAGGGGAGCCGCAGGGCCTCGTGCACCCAGCACACCTGGGACAGTCTCCCGTTATTACCCGCAGCTTACAGACTGCATTTATACAACATGCATGCAGTCATGCATGGCGTACACACAAACAGAGAAGCATGTGCGGTACTATACTCAACTATATGGTCAACTCATCTGAAACAGATTTGCTTTATAGCAAAGTAGGGGTATAGTATTGTAAAAATGAAATGATGTGTTGAATTTGCAAAACTCATCATGTGAATGAAACTGTCTTTGAAAACTGCACAGTCCACACAGATGGCTGGCCAGAGTTTGCACAAAGACCTTAAAGCATTGCTCCATTCATGCACCAGTGTTAGACTTGGCAGAAGTCTGCTGGTCAAACATGGAGGTGAGGGGTTCTGGGGCTTTGTCTATTGTACTTACAGCAGCATTAGAGACATGATTAGAGGAAACAACAGAATATATGACAAATATAAGACTTTTACTGGACCGTCCAATAAAACCTAAAATCAAATTAGGTTTGGGCTCTGAGTATACCAGGCGCCTTCCATTCACTCATACAGAGATAGTATTGTGCAGAAATACTATCTCTGCTGCATCACATGGCTGTCCACTGCCTACATTTAGCCCTCATTTTATGAATGAGCAAGTGAGATGGCTCTGGATTAAAAATCAATAAAGGTCTCTCCAATGGTCAGTTTATTCACTGCAAACCCAGGCCTAGCGACATGCTGAATGTCTTGCATTTCAAAAGCACATGGAGAGATTTCCCCACAGAAATATCCCACAGTGCACACCATAGCCTCCACTTATTGGAGCTCTCCTGCGCCAACAACATGCCTTTCATTCATCCCACACACTCTTATCTCACCTTCACCCCTGGAAGGGGAAGACAGCACTGAGCAAACACCCACCTCGCACTCTGCAGAGATGAGATTTCCCATAAATCACTGCAACTCCAGACCCCTTGCACACCACACAGACTCCGGATGGTACTCTACTGAAACACATTCTTCCTCATCCACAAGAGAAACGTGAGATGCAATCCGTCAGCCTACAGAGGAGTTTTCATCGTCTGCATTATTAACAGCGGTGTTTCTCATTTGATGTGGCAGCGTGGTGGGACGGGGACAGATGAGGTGGCGTGCGTCCCATGCTGGATGCCGGGCACGCTGACCTGGGACTCTGGGACAAATTGCACGCTCATGTCTGCCCACATTACTCCACTGTGCACTCAGACCCAATCCTGCATCCCAGGGGAAGGGTTGCATGTATTGCCTGCCATGCACCTGCCAAGTGTAACATGCAGCCACTCCTCCAGCCCCGGAAGCACAGCGCACAAAGGGATCCAGGCTGCTGAGAGCACAGGCACACACGCAGCACCCTGCAGAGATAAAGCCTGAGGTTTCCTTTGAGGGAGCTGGACATCTTCCACATCCTCCTCCCTGACTGCTGCCAGCTCATCCTCCACAGCTCTGGGGCCTGTTCCATTACTGTCCTCTCTCCAATTTCTCTCCCTCTGTCCCTTCTCTATTCCACCTCTGTCCTTCTGTCTATTCAGGAACACTTGACTCTGGGTTTCTGTTTTCTGTCATCCCTGAGGTCCAACACTTCACACCGAAAGAGACTACAAGGCACAGCCCACGCGCTTGAATAAAATCCTCTGCTGTACAGGCTCAAGCAGCTGGACACGTCTCCAGAAATCAACGCCTCCCGCGGAGTGGACACCGCGTCTTCGCCCGGCGCTGTTGTCTCCCTGTGAGCCAGCGGTCAAAAGGCAGATAAGGTGAGGACTGGAGGACATGAGAGGACGGTGGTTTAGAGCCTATTTTACAGACGGGGAAGGAGCTGCCTGTTTGTGCTCGCCTGAGAGGATTTCACATCAATTACTCTCAGACGATTCCAGCCAAACTGCAGCACCTCCAAATGACTCCAGACACCTCACGCAGCGTGCACATGTGTTTGTCTCCTTCCCCTCAGCGCTCCTTCCTCCGAGCGCATGTCCCTGCAGGGCTACTGCGAATACGTGCGCATTGAAACTTCACCAAGTGATTAATCAGAGCTTCATAGGTACATGCGAATGGAATGATCACTGTGCAAAGCTAGGATGAAGCAATAAACACTCATTCATCGTTTAAGGTGTGGTCGGTGCAGGATAGAATCATCAACCAAATACAATAAACAGAGTGTGCACACTACACCAAGTCTCCCACGTGGTTTTATTTATAAATAAAACAGGCTTCTTCGATCCTTTACATTACATTATTGTCATTCAGCAGACGCCTTTATCCAGAGCGACTTACATAGATCTAGGTTATAATTTTTATCAATGTATCCAGCTGGATATTTACTGAGACAACTGTGGGCTAAGTACATTGCCCAAAGCACAACAGAGCCCATGCAGGGAATCGAACCAGCAACCTTTCAGTGATTAGCCCTGTTCCTTACCACAATGCCTCACTGCTGCTGATCCCTAAGGATCAATCCCCAGGGGCCTGTCGGAGATCCTTAGGGACCAGCAGCAGTGGGGCATTGTGGTAAGGAACAGGGCTCATTCCGTATTTTTTGTCTGTACACCATTTGGAAACAATGGAGTGGTGCGTAGACTGTCCTTCCAGTTTTCAAGGGTAAAATGAAGCCGCCATCCTTGGGCAGCTGAATCTGGGGCAGTGAGACAACCGGCAGGTGGAAACTGGAGAGTGTTGTGCCACTGCTGGGCCGCGTGGCAGCTGAGGGGTCAAACAGTGACCCTGTCCCTCTCCCTTCCTCCTGCGTTAATGTGACCTGGAACGACTCCTGTGGCCTGCATATAGGCCTGCCTCTCCGCCGCGGGGTGCAGGCTCACCAGGCCTCTCCGGTTTTTCCACAACACCCCCCCCCCCCCCCCCCCATCACATTTTCAAAGTGATTCCAAATCAACGCGCTTGATTACTCCCTGTAGGATATCTGGGTGACTCTGCTCTTTTCTCCATGCCTTTCTGACGTCTGCTTTTATCTCACCGCGAAAAAAGCTCTACGCATACAAATAACAGGGCTGAATCCAGGTAAATACACATCAGGCTTTATCTAATGTCATAATGGCCCCACTTCTGTGAATAACATGGGCTGTCGCGCTGTCTTATGCAGACCGCTTAACAGCGCAATGAAAAGCGAATAGAAATGTCTGCTCATTTGTTTCAGCCTACTGATAAGGAAATATGGGCAGAGCTGTCATCACGATACAGAATGTGAACAGCATGACGATTACAAACAATAACACAGACCGCAGATTGCACAGTAATGCCAGCTGCTAAGCGAGCAACAGGGAAGGCAAAAAGGACCGGTAATGTGTGCTGGCCTGGTTGCTTGCTTTGGCTCTTGCAATTCTCATAATCCAAAGATGTTGTGAGTGAGATGTTGTTTACTTCTGCTACCGGCAGACTGAGTACACTGTGAAAAGGCACTTCATTCTGCTTCTGTCTGTGCGCGAGACCTTGCAACATCTCAATCTGCACAGTAAACACCAGCAGGTAGTTTTGTTTTTCTGGGGTTTCAAAAAACATGCTGAAAGACTAGTCAGCTGCATGTGCTAAACATCTACTTTGTCCCCATGCTTCATTTAGTTAAGCAGAACTATGTTTAGCATATTAACTGACCATATAAAGTTTACTCTAGATGCTGAATTCACTTCTACTGATACTTTTGCTCAGAATGAATGTATATTTGTTCCACAGAGTACAAAGTGTTGCTAACTACAATGACAACAGAAAAGCATACCCTGCCGGAGGCAATTCATCTCCCAAACTGACAGAGGGGTGTACATATTTAAACCAAAGATTTTGACTACTGTGTTGCTACGTGCAGAGCATTGAATTTGCTTTGAGCCCCCCTTTCCTCGCTGCCCCCTTCTCTCTGTTTAGCGCCACACCTCCAGAGAGAGTTTAATAAGCCATCTTATATATGTCCCACTGCAATCCCACTCCGTGCCTCTCTGCGGGAGGCGTTAACCTTCAGTTAACCTGAAGTGCTCCATAGGATACGCGGCAGACACACACTTTTTATTTTACTATCCTTAATTTGAACTATATTCATATGTGTCATGAGAGGCATTTGTAAGAAATAGTCGGACAGGGACGATAGCAGTGTCTCCAGGTTCGCACACAGTGGTTCATGAATATTTCAGCAACAGCCCAGCCGGCACCACTTGTAATCTGTCACTCTGTGAGTGTATCTCCAGATTCTGGGAACAGGGGCTGGGGGTGGAAGTGGGGATGGTTGCTAGGCAACGAGCATTGTCCCACTCTTCCGACACATGCAACACACACACACACACACACACACACACACACACACACACACACACACACACACACACACACACACAAACACACACACACAAACACCAAAGAAATCGTACAAATACCAACTAGCACTGCATGATTAGGAAGCAAACCTGCTGTTTGTAAATGTATTCAAACTCTGTACTTCCTCCACTTCCTCCATCTAATTTACTCTCTGTTCCACACAGTCTCTTCTCTACAGAAGGCACACACACACACACACACACACACATACACATACACATACACACACACGCACACAAACACACAATACCATACAGGCACACATGCATACACAGTTAGTAATTTCCATGGATGCATGCAACCTTGGTGCACTAGAGCTGAGTCAGAGGCACAGAACATACACACACACCAACACATGCCACACAACCTGCACTCTTGGTACAGGAAAGGCCTGTGGACGTAAAGGGATGGTTCTTCCTGGACATTATCGGGCTGTGATAAGTCACTACATTCATAGATTATAAACAATGACGAATGTATCCTCTTTCCCTGCTGCAGCACAATGTAGGCCTACAGTACGTATGCCGCTCTTGTCATTTCCAGTGCACCCACACAAGCTACAGACACACACATACACGCACACACACTCCATTACACCAACCTCTCTGTAGCTTCAAAGGCCCCTCAGACTTCACTAAGAAATTACAAGCTCACAATCAATAAAGGAACTTTTTATAGGTCTGTGTGCCTCATAAAATGATGAACACCTTTGAACATACCATGGTTCTCCTTTTAAATTTACATTCTCTTTTGCACTGTGAAGTGCTGGCTTAGTGACAGAAATGGATGAAAGCGACAGCCTTTATGTTCTTGGTAACTGCACAGAAAACCTACTTTGCAGTTATGGCTTCTCGCCAAACACCTGTATTTCTTGCCAGTGTTTATACCGTTGTCTATGCTTACTGCTCTGTCTCTGCACTGTTCCCATGATGTGTAACAGCAGGCATGAACCAGCTCATTTCTACACTTGATTATCTGTCTTTGGAATGTGTCTCATGTGCTGGCCTTTTATAATGAAGAGTATCTCATGCATTGACCTGTTATAATAAAGCGTATCATAGTCATTCATTTGTTGACCTATTATAATAAACCGTGTCTCAGTATCTTGCGTTGGCCTGTTATAACACTGTCTGCCTCAGTGTCTCATGTCTCGCTCTGTTATGATACAGTGTGTCTCAGTGCCCACTCTATTGGCCTGATATAAGAGACATTTTTTGGTTTTGGCTCAACTCTGAAACATGCAGATGACACTGGAGTATTTCCCAGTATGGAGCACATCTGAGCGCAGCAAGCCACTGCTCTGTGCCTCTTTCCAGATGCTCATCTCTCTTTGAGGGACCGGGAGCACAGAAAGGGGGATGTGTTCATTATGACTCCTCTCACAATGTCCCCCTCCTTCAGGTTCCAGAGAGGGTAAAACCCTCCCTGAGGTGGAAGGACAGCAGTGCCGCTGTCACAGAAAATCTGATGTGTTTGTAAGTGTAGCACAGAACACAGCCTGGAGAAGCATCTGTCTGTTCAGCCATGGATGGCCGTGCCTTTACAACACTTTGCTGTGAGGCTGATGAACAGACACAGACCACATTGTCCTCCCTGCCCGAAGAAAGCCAGAGCATTCTCAAAAAACTCTGCCAATCTGGATGAATTCATTTACTAAAAATATGCTCAGCAGTTTTATAACAGACAGATTTTCCACATTAACTACAACTTCCTCTCGAAAATGTGCTTCTAAAATGTGCTGTGCTGACTGGGTGGATAGCAGCTTGTGAATTTCTAGGATTTACAGCTGATGTGATTCAGTCCCTCTGCTACTCTGTGGAAACCATTCAGTCTAACTGCATTATAGCTGCTTACCCTTTGGAGGTCCAACATGCCATCACATATTATCTAATACCAAAGGGCTTCCTGAGGGCAGGGAAGTGGAGCTGTTCTTCACACTTAAACACTGGATATTCTAAAATAACACTAAATGGATTGCTGACCATTTTTTTTTAAATCTTATGAAGAACACTTGTGTGTGCGGATGGTTAAAACAACAGCATTATGCAGAGGAATCATTCCCGGCCCAGATTCTTGCCTTCAGCGTAATCCCAACGGAGACTCCCACTCTGTTGTCCTGATGTGAGAAACACGCTGGATGCCCTCGAGTTGGAGGGGAGTTGAGAGGGACCGTGTCAAAGGGCAGCTGGAAGGGGGGTGGTGTATCATCGCTGCTTGGCACCAGGTCCGGCCTCCCCGCTGAGCTGTTCCAGTTATCCCTGCCTCCCACTCTTTCCCTCCCACACCAAACCAGCCGGAGAGCAAACGCACCGCGAGCTGGAGGGTTGTCTCTCTCCCCTGGTTGTCGGGCGGGAATAATCACTCCACCATGGGGGCTGAGAGGTCAGGGGGCAAGGGGAGGGTGTATCAGCCCAAACGACTAAGACGGTTGGCAGAGGCGCCAGCGTGGAGCAGCGCTGCTCACGGGCAACACCAGAGGCACATGAAGGATGCGTTACGTCGGCAGACTCCCACCTCCCCAATCGTTCCGGTCGCACTCCCTGAGAATCGCAGTACTCTCCTAGGTCTCCCTCCCCCCCCGTGCCACCGATGCGAGACGTGACAGAGATAAGAGGGGCTCCCAGGGTTTATTCCAGAGATCCAAAGGTGGTGTGAATCCACCACTTAGTGGCAGCTTGCTGACTGAAATACAGCCCAGATTTACACCTCCCTTTAAGAGAGCAGAAACATAAATACTCTTATGTGTCTCAGCAAAGGAGCAGCGCTCAGCTTTAATGGGGTGGAGATCAACTGAATTCCTTCACGACCTACCCCCCCAACCCCATTAATCACGCGGGCTCAAGCTAATGCACATAATGTATACATTTAAGGTCTTTCCTTACATTATAAACATGCTGGAGACGGACATTCGTGACACTATAAAACAATACAGATGCCACTGAAAGGTCAATGACACATTAGCAGGGCTTAGGTGTTATGGCTTGGTGATGTCAATGCAGTCACCCTGTGATTTAACTATGTCAGACCGAGTGATCCTAAGGCACTGGCACTTTTAACTTTTTAAACAACCATGCTGGCATTTAAATGAGGACTAACCATGTATTGCAGCCTCAAGACTCTGCAAAGCTCCCTGCTTAATTAAACGAACAGTGTTCCCATTCTGGTTCTATGTCCTCAGCTAACACAGTATAAGCCATCAGGGTGCTGTGGATCATTTGGATTTCTTCCAGGGGGCACCCTCTCCACTGGCCCCTTCACAAATGAGCTTGAGAGGTCTTTAGTTCAGCTCCACTCTCTCCTAATTATGAATCTGATTCCCCGAAACTGGCTGCATTACTGTACAGTCTACAGAAGACTCCACATTCTCCAAGATGGGTCCATCGTGCCTGCGAAGGTCCCCTTTTCTGGTGGGAAGCGGCCCCGCGCCTCATACCCTGTGCTTGTGTTTGGACAGGGCACGGAGCACGGTGACACAGGAGACAGGCGAGGCTAATTGATAATGAGCCAGCAATCGATGGCGGCACAGCTGCACGGACGGCCACATCCCAAGGCCTGCGGGCAGGGGGTGCCATCTCGCTGAAAGTCCACCGCAGAGTCCCACTTCACTGCAGCCGGGTTTCACAGTAATTAGGAGACAAGAAAACACCCGAAGGAAATCAATCCTTATAATAATGGAACCGCACAGACCTGAGTAAAAAACAACCCCACAACACAGAGATGCTCACCAGTAACAGGGTCTCTTATTTGCAGGGAGGAGCCCGTACGCAGTGCAGCATGTCAGACCCCCTCACTCTCAGCCCCACCTTCTGAGGAAAGTCGGGCCGCAGCACCGAGAGCAGGTGAGCTTATGCTGCTTATGTTTCCCACCTTTGCTCTGCAAGCGTGTTCCGCGATGGCAAAAAGGAGAAGGATCAGAAGAAGAGACCGCGGGGCTGAGTGCCCCTGCGGAGTCCCGTCTCCTCGGCTGGTGCAGTGCCCGTGCATCCTGCTGGCCTCATCACTGCAGCGCCGCACTCACGGCTTATTTATTCCGCTTCATCCGGCCACTCTCGAATTTACTGCAGCGCAAATGGGACTCTTAATCAGGCCTGCGGTTGGTCAGTCTCATAAATAAGAGCTGTTTTTCTTCTGCCCTGTCATCGCCGCTCTGGCTGAAGCCAGAGCTGACGCTCACATTCGCGTACGCACGGATCTGGAGCCAGAGCACTGTGTCTTTCATGCGCGTTAGTGTGAATGAGTGTGAATCCGGGTAGGCCACATTTGGACGCAGGCACAATAAACTCATTCACAAAACATATACCACAGCTAATTGACCATATCTGATTGTATGTGTCAGCGCCTCTTCTGTGTAGTTAATGGTACAACCTGATTAGCAATGGATGTTAACTTAATCCACGCATCATATACGTTAAACCATAAACAAAAAGTGATTCATACATAATGTATTATTTATGTTTAACACACAGCTCACAATTATATAGATTTGATTTTTAGCTATTGAAGAATGTGTCATTAATTATTTCAGCCTCATTACACATTTCATTATTTGTGAACAGATGATTCATTGGTGTGCAGCACAGTACCTCTCTCAGAGGCTGTCTGGAGAGGACGCCTGTTCAACACTTCATTTAAATGAGAGAGAAGTAATGCCATGAAATAATGAATAGCCAGACCCTGATTCTCTGTCTTTGCTCCTGCTCTGTTTTGAACAATGAGTTTCCTCAGTGCAGATTCACTGGGATTTTCCTGCAGATGAACATTTCTGAAGGGCACCTTGAAATGAAACTATACTCCGATCCTACTGTTTGTCATCAGCAGATACTGATCAGAGGCTTAGAAAGAAAATCTCTGGCAAACACAAGAATATTGTAAAGAGGGATATGTTATAATGAGTGTCTCTACATTATTTAACATGCGAATAGCACAACCTATTGGCTAAGTGTCTTGTTGTTGTAGCTAATTAGCGGTAAAGTTCTCATAGTAGAGAGCAGGTGAATAGTGTCACTGGAGGCCTTCCTCAGAAACAAAGCGCTGGCCGTTCCCCCTGGAACTCTGCACTCAGTTGTTGGGTCTGCATTAACATCTGAATAGGAGAGGGGCAGGCTGCTTTTCACTGTGGCAATGAGGGGTTGGGTGGGCTGACAGGGTTGTTCTAACACACTCACTGTGTGTGTGTGTATGTGTGTGTGTGTGTGTGTGTGTGTGTGTGTGTGTGTGTGTGTGTGTGTGTGATACGCAGATGCCTTTCTTTGACATGTTGTTTTTGTAGCCACTGGTCCCTCTGCAAAGCAGAGCCCTACAGCATCTGCTGGCCCCTCTGCCCTTTGTGCAGGGAGAGGGTCTCACTGGGTCAACAGCTCCACTGACTGTGATAAAAATGTGCCCCTTCCCCACGGTCCCGAGGGCGCGAGAGGCGTGTGTGTTACAACACGCTCTCACTCGCTTCAGAACAGTGTTTATTGTTGCAAAGCTATAATGCATTTCTATTTATAAGCATTGAAATCTGACTCCACACTGGCCAGGAAGTAATTCTCAGGTTGGCTGGAACCCAGGTCCACTGCTTTGCTCTGCTCTGTAATGTGTGTCCTGGTGTAGCTGCTGTGCTGGTGTGTGCCGCCCCCCCCCCCCCCCCCCCCCAACGCCTGGACGCCATGAGTAAACACATCTGTTACAGATCACAAGGCAATCGCAAATGTACCTCACGTGTCCCTGTCTGCAGGCCTTCGGTGCTGGAGCTGCAGCACCCCCCACCCACCCACTTCATCGCCTGTGACATGTCACTCAAACATCCCGCCAAATGGAAGCAATTTTAAAGCTGGGTCGTGTTCGTATTAGCTTTCTGCACAATATTGTCCAAAGCAAACCCCTCATCTCCAGGAATTCGGAATTCGTCCTCTGGTCAAACTGTGACCACATGGAAAATGAACAGCACTGTGCCAGAAGAATAACTGGCCCTCAACATTAACCTGTTTCTTGTCAAAGCTGGAAATGTCTGAGTCTTTCAGGGTGGATTCCAGTCATAATAATCAACTAAGCAAGGATTTCTCGAAAGCCAGTGGTACTTCCAGGCTGTTCCTGTTAGAAACTGGGTAGTTTTCTCTATATACTGTAGGTATTGTGATAATGATATTTCAAAATGTAAGAAAACAAATATACCTGACAGAACTGTTATAATAATTGTATTACAAGAGAATAAAACAGAATAGATTCTGTACTGTTCCTATTTAGCATTTGAAATAGAGGATAATCTTTCAATGTAGGACAATCAGCGTTTCAGATATAGGATAATCTTCTGATATAGGATAATCAGAATTTACAGTATAGGTTCCTTTTTACAGAGAAGTGGATGCCATTTTGGATCAGACACATGTGCAATGAAATGATAAACATGTGACAGACATTTACATTAACCATTATAGTAGACACATGTTCTCCAGTGCCAAAATGTTACTGGCCTAGTGTGCCCAGCCCAGGAAAGAGGTGTATTGGCAGGGAATAAATCAGCTCGCTCCCTGAAATGACCAAAACGATCTGCTCATTGTTACTGGGCACCACCACTGTTGTAACATCATTTAATAGACTATTTCATTGACATACTCAATTTCATTTGGCTGATTAGATAAGCATTTGTCCCATCATGTCAGCTACGGCATGACTTATGACATATTTCCATAATTCACTCATGAATCAGGCGAGAGCAATAAAAAAGATTTAAATGGCTAAATACAGTCAGTTTTATGCATGTCCCAAAGTGTTTACAGACAAAGAGAGAAGGTAAGGTTGTTGTTTAAATCAAAGACTCTGCTTACTAAAATGATTGCTTTAGGGTACCCACAGATATCAGAAAATGTCATGATGCTTTAGCAATTTATGCAAATGAGCAGTGGCTCAGAGGTATCCATAACTTCAGAGCACAAAGCTAAACAATGCTGTATCACCTGGAGTTGCTATGGAAAGCAGTCTCCATGGTTACAGAGTTGGTCCCTTGATCTGAAGGCCATGATAATGAGTGGAAAAATGTTATAATACAGGGCAGGTATAAATGGCCAACGCTCAAATATCGAGCCAATTAAGGTTCCCCGTCTCCAAAAAACAGCCAGTCAAAAATCCATGCGACAAAAACACAACCAATCAACAAACTCATTTCCAGCAGCAGCATTCTGTTCTTCCATGGATGAGGACTCTTTACTAGCCACACAATGAGGCATTAAAACCCACCAAATGCGCAACCAAAACTTGGCAGCTTGATGCGCACCCTTTCTCTCAGACCCCTTATTTAATGAAAAAGGAGCCAAATGTTTCCTCTCTCTGAATCTGTTTAAGTGACTCCCCCGGCTGCCTGCGCATCCCTGGGGATTTTGGGTGGAGATGCTGCATTTTCTGTTTTTTTTTTTCTTTTTCAGTAACCTGCTCCTGGTTGGGTTCTCCCCTGTCACTATCACCATGGAAGAGTCTGATCCCTAAGCCTCCAACAGGTACACACTGCTGGCACGAAGGGCGGATTCAGCCATACTGAGCTCCATATCCTTTCCTAAGCCTAACCCTCTAGCCTTGCCCGGGAGTGAAGCTCAGGTCAGGTTTCCCATGCCCTATCATGTCTTCTCAGTTCACCCCTCAGACATCCACCCACACCTTGGCTTCTGCCTCTCCATTCCCTATTCCTTCCCGTGCTTAATGCTGTGCTGGTAGAACAGCAGTCCGAAGCCCCTCTGGCCTGCACAGCCACAGCTCAGTGTGGAACCCGTGGCACCCAGAACAGACTGATGGCTCCCCTCGTCTCCACAGGAAATGGCGCCCAGTTATAAGCCCGCCACAGGGATGGGATTATGTTCGCACTTTCACCGCAATCTCAAGAAGAGGGCCAGCCCGCTTTGTGATTAGGAGCAGCTTAGCTTAATATAATGCGTGAATCAGAGGGTAAATCAATTAGGCATATCAAAATGCTGCAAAAGCGCTGTAATCATCTCATTAATAACTTGACTTCCATGGATCCTAGAACGTTACTGCATTCAGCTTCCTGGTATCTGCCAAAAACAGCAGAAGCGACGTCTCCTAGCAACTGTGTCCCTATGTAGTACTACCCTGATTCTGAAGCTGGCATGACAATGTTTGTTATGCCGCGTGGAATTTCCTTCTTTGATATAGCCCGTCAACACAGATGAAGGCTTCATCTACAGAACTGGCCATCAATACTAATCACAATAACAACTCCGTGGACAATCACTTAGGGTCGGGGGTCACATAATGTGGAAGGGAACAGAAGGGGACAGGCAATGCCACACTGGTGGTGCCCTTTACAATGACAAAAGTGACAACCATGGAGTTAAACAAGAAATCAATACACCCCATCTGTCCATGTAATTAAAGACCTCTCTCCATTAGCTGTGTATATATGAAGGTCAAAGGTCATGATTGAGGCTACCACCTCTGATGGCATTGGAAGTTCAACGAAGAGCAGCTGCAAACGCACAAGAAATTCAAGAGCAATATCCATCCATACCCCAGATTTGCTTAAACTTTCTCACACCTGCACCCAGACACCAGAGCAGCTCACCACTAAGCCACTAAGTCACCACTTCAGACACCAGTCCAACGTGATATATTGCACTCCATGCCCTCTTTGACATGACCAGCTGAAGTCAAACTCCCCTCACAAACCTACCGCCTTCTCACATGGACTACATGTGATGCAGAGACACACACACACACACACACACAGTTAGGGGGTATGGTTTGCTTCCTTTCAATCTGCAAGTGTGTATTTTACACATGATCCCCACTATGCCGCCTGCAGCACTAAGGCGCTCCAGGCTCCAGTGATCCATACTTCCCTGGCAGCCTGCTGGGCCTCGGCTAACAGCACGCTGACAGCTGCAGCAGGATCGATGAGCCCTCTCCACCCAGCCTCTGATAATGAGGAAACATCGATCCAAGAATTAGTGAAAGATTACAAGTATTTCACACTCTGGTAACCGCCAAAGCATTGCACTTTAGCACACAGGCCTGGGTGTCCACGTCACTGGACTTGAGGTGCTCTGCTTAGATACCTTCCTGGCTCTAGGCCCGCTCCCCCCCCCTCCCCCTCAGGGGAGAACCCGAACACAAAGTGAGCATAATTTTCTCTCATTAAAACAGATGTTCCCAGCTGCGATGCAGACATGCCCCTGATCCTCGTCACGTGGTGGAGACTCGCGTGCTGATTGGACACAGCAGGGCGCTGTGGGTGGCGCATGCCCTGTGCATTCAAGGCCAGGTTGTTTTTCTCCTTTGACTGACATTGGGCAAGGTCTGACAGCAGAGGACACCAACATCTGAGGAGCACAGAGGACAGAAAAGCAGATAATAGTAACCACACTGCTGAGATGGAAACCTCATGATCGTGGGAGGTTGAGACACTCGTTCTGGGTGGGGGGGGTCAGCTCTGTGAGGCCCTGCACGTTGCCGTGGAAGCTGGAGGCAGGCACAACAGCGCCCGACCACATCCATTCTGCTCCACGGCCGATAGAGGGAAAAAAAAGGAGAAAAGGACGGCTGCAGCCTCATCAATCACACCCGCTCCCCGAAGGAGAGCTGAATATTTTATGCTCCCTTTCCGCTGAGCAATCCCCTCAGATCGGCTGCAGGAACATTGTTTAACTTTCTCATTAAGGACCACTTCTGAGGCGAGAATCGGTCTGAGTCACCGATGTGACGTCTCCATCTTCGACCCCCCCCCCCCAAAAACCCCCGACCCCACCCTCCAGGAATCATCTCATCAGCACTGATAAGGTACCATGCTTACACATGCCACATTTCCAATTTCATACTTGTCACTGACAGCACAAAGCACGTGGCCTTCATCCGAGAGTGAGCACATAAAAACGAGAATGACGATCGTTTCACGCCAATTAGGCGGGTACAGGACCCCGGCTCCCGCGTCTTTCACTGTACACAATTAAAAGCATTTCTGAGCTGCAGACAGAGGGGAGATTACTGAAATGTATTATCACAGGAGGCACCACGGCAGTCTGCAGACTGATGGGATTAGGCCCACTGTGCCCTCCTCCCCACCCCCCTGTCCCGTCCCCTATCTTTCTCCTACACCAGAGAGCCCGGGCACAGCACACATGGCTGAGCAGGAACAACACTCTAACATAATATGGCCATCATACGACAGAGGGCATCACCAGAAACTCGCTCACTGTCACCGCGGCTTCTGGAAATGGAAGACAGCCAGTTTAATCGCTCCTTTAGATTTCTCATTACAGCAGAATGAAAATTGCCCCAGAAAGGAGTTCCATTTGGCTGCAGTCTGCGTGAGAGGAACTAATCTCGAGTGCGGCTGATTAGAAGAGGGGTAAAAACATAACTTTATGCAATCATACAGAGATGAAAAGGATCCTTCACACAAGCGCGGCGGCGAATCGTCACATTCGGAGCACGCATGAAGTGGGGCTTCATCAGAACAGCGCTTACGACCCGCAGCTGGCACGCAAAAAAATGGCAGAGCGACATCGAGCCCCATAAACACTCAGTGCACACACGCACAAACACTCGCTGACACACATGCAATTGAACATACAGCAGGGAGTAACTCAACCTCACCACAAAGCAGCTTGGCCGTCAATGACAATCACACTGAGGCATACTTTTTGTCATAACTTTCACATTTGTACTATATTTCAAGCTGAAATATGGCATACGATGAAAAAGGCAACATTTCCTTACATTTGTTGTCGAAATTTAAGGACAAATCGCTTTGCTGTCTAACTGAATCATTCCTATAGGGCTTTTTTTTATGTCATTACATAACAGTTCCTACAAACAAGCGTAACTGCATTTTGGCTGAAAATGATTTGTGTGCAGTCCCCACCACTCATGTACACTTGACATGGCTTACATTTTTCACTGACGATCTTGCTCTCACTTGATGATTCATTAGCCTCTAGCCACATGTTTATGCAGTGGAGAAACCCTTTCTATGTATAGCAATGGAATGGATGTGTGCCACTGCCAGAATGCTTTGAAAGCGGTCACCGAGCCAGCAATAACACAGAACAAGATGCAAGCACTCCACAGTCTCATGGACAAAATGAGAATACCATGTGCCCAGTGAACTTGGCCTCCTCTCCCTTTACAACCAAGTAAATACGATGATTGGGTTTTTTTTTGTCCGGCTGAGGGGGAGTCTGATGTGGACTCGTGATAGTGTGGCTTGTTGTGAGCAAAGGAATGATCAGCAGTCTGTCTCTGCACTGTCCCACGGGTGAGGGCATAAATGATTTTTTTTTGTGCGTCAGTTTCTGTGCCCTTGGGCTCCTCGCTGTCATTAACACTGGCTCCTCAAATAATCTATATTATATATATATATACGTATATCTGTATATAAATAACTCCCTGCAGCTCATCCCCAGACCCTCCTGCTGCAAGCTCCGCCCCTGCATTTCAGGGAAGAGCCTGAGACTGAGAGAGGGGAGGTGCTGCCATGACCACAAACAACACTAATGGCTCATTTTTGTGTCTTTTAAGCTCAAGACGGAGGTTCAAAGTAATAATTAATCATGAAACAAACAAAGAGACATTCATACCCCAGCCTGGAATTTATCCACATGTTCTTGCTTGGATTGTTGTCCCTCAACTTGTTTTCCTGCTTTTTTCCCATCAAAAGCTGACAGGCTGGATGGGAGGGCCTTGATGCAGACTTCAAAGTGATCTTTCAGAGCCTTTGAAACCAAAGAGCATTTTCCTGCTCGCAGCTCGATGGACGGATAGAGTTTTCTGGCTTCTGGCGGAGTGATGAGAGGGTCTCTCTACAGATAGTCCAGTGCATATGAATACTGGGTCATGGCATAAACCCCTAGCTCAATGTGCAGTCAACAGAACCACAGCCCCCCTCTGTCAATTAGTGTATCGTATTTGCCAAGACCCAGCCGGGCCAATTAACTTCCCACATTTATCTAACAAATGTCAGCCTCCAAACAAAAGGTTGCTGTATCCATATCGGAAAGGGCCCTCTAATGAAATGTCAGCAATGAGAGCTAACTGTCTGAGCCCACACTCCGGACACTGCAAACACAGAGGCTGAAGCGGGTCTTTAATGGGCCAGTGAGTCCATCAAACCGCTCTCATGACCCACCCAAGCACACAGCTTTTTGGGAGGGGGACGTCCTCTACATCTGCCAAATTCCTCCAAACGGAAGCCAACGGAGTTTAATCACCCAGGGGATTTTGTTTAACCGTAAAAAGACATGAAAGCAGCACTGGAATGGTGCAAATTACTTTTTTTTACAGGCAATGAAATAACAATCCCAGCAATGTGCTGGCTGGGCAACACTGAGAGGGGGCCTGTTTATTCAGACGTGTCTTAAAAAGATCAGAGCGGAGAGCAGCCCGGGGTAATTTGTTTGGTCCCTCCTTCGCTGGAAGGAGGCGATGGTGGGAGGGTGCATGAGGGGCTCGTGAGGGGCGCGTGCGGGGCGCGGGTGAGGTCGCGTACCCCGCAGCCGCTCTGCTCTGGGCTCTGCCTTGCACTTCAATTATCACTGTACAAACATCCCCAGAGGCCCCTGCCGAGGCCCTGCCACGACCTCCCCCACCCACCCCCCTCCAGAGCGCACATCTCGAGATGTAGCGCGCAAAAGGACGACAGGGATCAGACGGCATACCCCCCCCCAGCCTGCTGCAATGTCAATCACAGGCTCATAGAGCTGCAGCTCTACAGCGATGGCACACAGACGACTCTAATCAGCGTAGATAAAGACAGCATTTGCATAATTTATTCCCAGATTTTTATCTGCAGACGGGGGTTGTAAACGAGCACCGAGCTGTAAGTCGCTCCTCTCTTCGCCGTGTGCTTAAGTACACAACAACCCCATCGCTCTCCCTCCTCCCTCCTGCACAGGGGACCCACAAAACAGCTCTAGATGCTTTTCTGAAAATATGGCGGTTGTAAGTAGCCAACATGAAATAATTACTGGTGACTTAATTGTTAATGCCATTGAATGCTGCTGTGCAGTTAAATTGACGATCATAATGCTCACATTATGTGACAAACAGTGGTAAGGAGCAGGGTTCATTACTGAAAGGTTGCTGGTTCAATTCCACGCTGGGACACTGCTGCTGTACCCTTGGGAAAGGTACTTAACCTGGAATTGCCTCAGTAAATATCCAGGATGACATGTAAAAAAAAACTGTAACTATGTAAGTTGCCCTGGATAAGACCTTCTGCTGAATGCCAGTAATGTAATGTAATGTAATGTAATGCATCAGGTCGATGTACAGATCTACACGCAGAGTTTGATGTGTTCACATTAGTACTAGTTCTGGAGAGGGGGAAAGTGGCCCACCCTGTCCATAGACCTGCTGTGTAAACACACTGGACACATTGTCCAGGCAGAATTAGTGCTGGCAGATAAACAGTATGCATATCCTCTGAGGCAGACTGGCACTGCAGCTTCCCCTGCAGGGAGAGAGAGACCTGGCGGAAGACACAGTAACAGGTGCTGGAGAGACACTTGAGTGCCGGAGGCTACAAACAGTCTCAGTGTCTCAGGTCTTCCCTGCAGAACGCTGTGGGCTAGGAGGACTCTGAGTTTCAGTGTGAGGGAGTCTAGTTCTCACGATCCACCGTGAAGAGAGAATGAACAGTGAGCCCAAGACAGTGATTCTTTCAATGTACACCAAACAGGTCTAATCTAATTTCTGGCCTTCTTCCCATCAGCAACATTTCATCCAGAAGGAAAAAGGCCTCTCACCACACTCCCAGACACAGAGAGGGATATATTTGGCAGCACAGGCAGTCACACTACCTGAATGGTTTCCAGGAATGAATATGCCATCAACAGACAGCTGCAGCAGAAAGAGTCTGCAGTAACAGATGCTGAGACCTCTCTCCTAATGAACTGCACGTGAAAGCTTGAATGGTGTTTTGCTCACACTCATTGGTCTGTGAGTGTTGTTAGCCTGGTCTGACACTGTTGCTCATTTAACTTGGATGGATACACTTATGTTTTGTCATGCTGGAAGTCACTCTGGATAAGGCCAGGGATGAGGACCCCTCTCCTGGGTGTGCGCGAGGACAGAGGGCTTGAGGAGCGCAGGGAACCTTGTCCTGAATAACCAATGAGTCCCATTAGGCACAGTGTTGAGAATGCGAGTCCCGCACGCACTCCTGCTGAGGTCACCAGGAATACCTGACGGCCAGGGGAATTCCCAAAGATACACCTGTGATCTCCAACATGGATGAGTGTGACCTGAGAGTGAGCACATGGTCTGCATCACTCCAACACTCAGCAGACCCACTGGAGGGGTACAACTGCACTGGTTGGAGCAACCGATGGCTGATGAGCTCCCTACATCATTAAGATGAATGCCTCAATTTTGTTTCAGTATCAGGGACAATGTTCGTTTATCATATACATGAGACTGTAGATGCATATTAATCATGATTTTCCAGCAAGAAAAGCTAAGGCTGAGGGGAGATTAATGCACCCATTTAGAAAAGATATCAGTGAACCCACTGATGGCCAGCTACCTATTCCTAGACAAATTCATTGAGTATTTGTGCTATCTCTCTAGAAGCAGATCTGCATAAATTTCATGGCGTTTCTGCATGTCTACAATCAATTTCTGCGGATACTAACAACATGGTCGGACAGCAGCTGCTCTATTGACCTACTCTGTGTGAACTGAGAGGAAACGGAATATGTGACCAATGAGATTAAAGGCGGGTTGGGCTAGGGGTGTCAACTAAGGGAGGGGAGTCCATTGTGTCTGTCAGGAACAATACACGCTTCCCTGTTTCACCAGCGAAGCAGATGGATGTATGGAGCCCAGATGGCTGCACAGTCCAAGTGTAGCTTGAGCCCATGCTTATAAGGGAGTCCTATTTTTATTCCTCCATCCATCGCGTGCAGTGTAGTCTGCACCTCACACTGTCAATATCACATTGCTTCAGTGGTCCGATTACCTGATCAGATGGAGTTTGCCAAGCGTGCGTTAAATGTGGTCAAGCCAGCTACTGTTTGAAATAAAACCCTTGTGGCCATCCTGCTTCACACAGCACAGTAGCGCAGGGACGGCGGTGCACATTTTTGGCAGGCTGAGCCCACAGATGCCTGGTTCCCTCCGCTTATCGTTGCTTTCATCACCTTCAGGGGGGAGATTAAGAGTAATTGAGTGTGTGCTGCTTCACCAGGTCTGCGCTGACCGCAAGGCCCATCCTGTCCAGGGCTTCGGCGGCCATCCGGAGGAAGGCTGTCCTGTTCACGATGGGGGAGGGTCAGGGTGGGGGAGTGCTCAGCTCCTCAACAGACTTCTCAGATTAGGAGAACTCCACAATCATTTCACAAAGGCAGGACAACATATACAGTATAAATGGAGTGAGTGGGTAATGGGGAGGGATAACTGGAGCGGAGAGAAAGTGACAGCAGAGTGGACAGCAGAGCTGCTGTCCCTCATCCCCCCCGTCCCCCTCTTTCAGCATGTGTCACCCCTGCAATCCCAACCCCAATGAGCACTGCCCCTGCAATCCCAACCCCAATGAGCACTGCCGCGGGGCTCCAAATTCAAAACCCATTCACACTGGTCTCAAAGACAGCCAATTCACAAGCACAGGACCAAACCCATGGAAATTACACTGACTGGCAGAGCAGCTTTCGGAGGTTGCTGAGCTGAGTAACAAGCCAGGTGCATCTCCTGTAACAGGCTGGACAGTAAATAAACATTATGCACAGCTCACATTAATCATCTGAGCACAGAGCCAGAGGAAGTCTTGTGATGTCTGTCAGATGGAACAAGCCATTGATTGTATTTGCTCTTTCAAATTAACAGAGCCACAAACCATATGGTACAGTATCACACAAGGCCAGAACCATGGAAACCAGAGGCTGGCTCATTGGATGAACGAGTGACGAGCCCCTCTGTCGCTGCCATGTGCCCAAACCACGGCCATGCAGTTGTGCCTGGATCAGCACGCGAGGTGCCCCTCTTAATGTCTCCCTCCTCCCGACATGTAATTGCGGCCATATGTTCGCAAACCGGGACTGGCTTGAGAGAGAGGTCTGGTTTTGTGGAGAATAACTTCAGAGCAAGACGAAGAACGTCTTTCAAGTAATCTCAGCGTACTTCATTTAACGGCTCAGGATCGCTGCCCGGGAATACTACAAAAAGCCGACAGCCAAGAGCCGAGAATGGAGTGCAAAACGTCAGGAATCTGAGGCAAGACGCACTCCAGCATCCCGTCGCTTGGTCCTGCAGCGCTCGCCCGCCCGCCTGCGCAACGCAAGGCGAGGGGAGAGGCGTTCGGCGCTGAGCTTCGCATGAGCGCTCCCTCTCGTTTCACAGCTGCCAGCCTTATTTGGGAGGCCACCGCTGCTGCTTTGTCACTGACATTGTCTCCCGAGCTACAGACGCCTTATAAGGCCACGCACGCACGACTCTGCCCCTCAAAGCCAGAGCCTCAACGGGAGACCGACTGGAGGCGTGGCCCTGGTCCAAACACACTCCCTTTTTCTGAACCAGAGACTGGCGGAGACATGTTTCAAAGAGAGTTCTCGAAAACAGGCTTTCCTTCTTAGACACTTCATCTTAGCAGTGCTCGTCTTCAGCTTAACGCTTGCTGTGTCATGTCGTTCTCAGGCAGTCTGCTGCAGCAGTAAGGGTGGTGGCCCGGCGCATTGGTGCTCCTGCAGATCCAAAGCCGTGGCATAGAGGCGGTGGAAACGAGGCCGTTCCACCTCCTCACGCTGGTGATCCATTTCGTGAGCTCTAGCAAGGCCTGGCTGCTCTGGTCATGTTCCCCTTGAACTCATTTCCCAGGGGTCACAGCAAATCACTGCACTCTCTGCTCACAGCACTAGAGACACAATCAGATCCAACACATAGGTGCACATTACAGCAGTTGAGAGACACTAGTCGAAGTCTGCGCTTTACAACATGCAGCCAGCTGACAGACCAGCTGGTAAAGTGCTCACAATGAGCATATGCATGGAGAAGCACCAGCCTCAGCAATGGTGAACAGTCAATACAGATCCAGTCAAGGAGGGTTCATCCTGCTCTTACTGGTTCCTTTGCTCAACTGTCATCTTCGACAGAGAGCCACTGTATGCTTTTTGCTCCACACTGAAGATAATTCTATAAATGTTTTAAAACATGGCGTATTTGAGTTATTGTTCAGGGTCAATTATAATAGAGTAAGGGGCTTTTAGTGTGTAGTGTGCAGTATGTCTCATTCGATAACCACACCTTAACATTTACTGAAATAAAAAAGATCTGAAAATGAGACAATAACAGAGAAATGTTAGTTGAGACTGGCAGAGCTGTTGTTTCGTGTGCCAGCTGTGCCTTGCTTAATGCATTATAGTCAAGACCCAACCCTCTTACAATAAGTCCTATAAGACAGTAGGTCTCATCTAACAGCCTGGGCAATCAAATCTTTCAGTGCTCCGACTGACTGTTTTCACAGAAAACACTTAATCCTCACTGTAGCAGGATGTAATCTCAGTCTCACTGCGTAATCTGAAAAAAAGTAATAAATTTATTTATTTATTTTGAGGATTTTACAGATTATGTGGTTTAAAAACCAACAGCGTGTGATCTTAACCATCCCGTGTTCCTTTCCTTTGACTTTGGAAGGTGATGGTGTCCCTCTCCAGTCCTCCATGAAGCTGCTAAATCAAGCTAAACTGCACTGATTACACTGTGAATTACTGCACCATGTCAGCACTGATTCTGGGATAATTAAAATTGTATGTGAAAGTGACTCAAGGGCTCAATGGTGGGGGCTGGAAAGGGTGACGTTTCAGAGCAAATTCCACTCAAAGACATCTACTACTGAGATTGGTACACATTCACAGGACCCATATAACCTGTGTAAGTCCCTCAAAATAAGAGCACCTGCTAGATACAAATAATGTAATGTAAAAATATACTTTCATCATTTCATCAAAAGCATTACAGATGACCAAGGTATATTACATTATTTGAAAAAAATCTGTCCTTTTTTCCTTGAGTCAGCTGATTCACCTCTCTTCTAATTTGGAGCTGGATATATGAGATCCCTGCTCACGAGAAGTGTGACTCTTCCAGGTGTGAGGTAAATCGAACTGCGAAGGCAGAGGAGAGCGCTCTCATACTCAATGTGCTAATTCAGACACACCGCATCTGTAGCCTCGCCACATATTCCTCTACTAGCACAGAATCACCTGCTGGAAAGGAAACACGGATCAAGCTGCTTCTGTCACACTGGAATTCCTGCTGTACTGTTTGCTTTCTGTTACTCAAAGCAGAGGATGTGTCAAATATTTGTGTGGATGAAGCATATTTGCCGTGGATTGGTATTCTGGCCCTCTCTGTCACTGTTTCTATCAGTCTGCGCCGAGTTTCCATTCTCTCATCACGGATGCAGACAGTTCAGCTTGCCATTTTCTTCTGCTCTGCTCACCGTGCATCACTCTGTAATTAGAAGCACTAATTATATTAAAGGAGCAGGTGACATTTCTGCATTCCATACCCAATGCCAAATTATACATTAGGCTGAATTATTAATCCATGTTTATGGGGAGTTTGGCCATTTCCCATTATTCTGTAATTACATTTTCTAAACACTGTAATCATTGGTCATTCAATTAGCATATTAATAAGCCAGCCTCACCTCGATCAAACAGAGGCAAACACCGCAAGTGAGTTCCAATTAATTCGTCAGCAATAAAAGTAAAAAAAAAAACTCATGAACTTGTGAACAGAAACACTCCAGCTCTGCTGATGGTGCTCCAGAGAAATAAAAGAAGGAGACCAAAACAGCACGTGGGTAAAAACCAGGAATATGCCTCGCCCATTCACACAGATGGAATGAGTGCAGCTGCGGGTGCAGCCGTCCCTATCAGGAACACTCCCCTCCAGTGGAGCTGCTCTGGTGCATCATCGCAGGTCACAGGCTGATGGTCACCACAGCGTGTGAGTGCGGGGCGCGTTTCTGGAGAACACGGTGAGCAAGACGGTGAGTCATGTCCCACATCCTTAGACACGTTCCTCTGCCTCCTGCTTCAGGCCAGGTCTGTGGCAGGGGGTCGACAGCCTCGGAACAGCCTCATGGCCCTCGCAAACAGCCCCTGCCTCCCGCTGCACGGATCAGATGTGACCATGCAGTGATTAAAACGTGCAGAAACATCTGTGTTCAGATGGGTGTTTTTTTGTCACTGCTTTGCAGCAGGCATCTCTGTGATCGACCCATTCGCCAGTCATACCCACCCCACCCCCTGACATACTTGCCATCAGGCTAGCCATATTACACAGTAAACAGATCCATTTCACTGTATTACACTTACATAGTCTATTTATGTCTCGGCTAGGGCTGCTTGGGGGGAGGGGGGGTGGTGGATGGGAGGGGGAGGGACAGGAGGCACACAAGAAAAATAACAGCACCATATGATCTGTCTGGAGCCTACAGTCTTCCTCTCTGCTTCTGCCATTGATAAACACATGCACACACACTCAAACAGTTACACACCTCCAGTCACAGACATACATAGGCACACCCCTCAAAACACATAAACACATATGCATGCATAGACACACATGGACAGAGAGGCAGACACACACAAAAACACACACAGAAACACGGAAAGCAGATTTACCACATCACAGAGTCTCTGAGCGTGTTTTCGTCCTTTTGGTACATGCTGTTGTAAACAAATGCAAGTAAGCAAGTTACGGCCACAGACATGGTAAACATCTAAAAGAGATTTACAATCTGAGGAAATGGCTTCCAGAGACACGCTGCTGCTGAGCTGCACACAGCTTGTCACGTTCCTTGGGCCATGACAGCCCAAGTGTGACGAGGACAAGCCCTTCTGGCCTGCAACCAGGGGAAACAAAAACAAAGGCCTTTCTAAACTTAGATGACAATGAAACCCCCCCTCCCCATTTTTAAATGAACATCAGCAAATGATCAAAAGCCACAGAACATGTAGGACGACCCAGTTAGCGAGCGGGATTAAAAAGAATTCCTCTGGGTCAGGCGATAACAGAGTGGTGTTAAACCAGTGAGCCGTGTCATGCGCTGAAATGCTACACTGCCGGCTATCGCCGTGAAGGTATCGATCAGCCCCATTGATTAACCCGTATCTCCCGGGTCAGTGGGTTCAAGGCCCTGCTGGTGTGACTCAGATGTCCTTCAGCAGTCCCCCGAGGTTGGCTGCCTTCAGAATGAGGCTGCCAGCCGATAGGGAGAACAGTGCCTCATTTTACTAACACTATACAGCTTAATAATAGGGTTTGATACGCTCATGGCTATAATTGGAGCCATTTCAGAGCTGTCGTTTCCCGCCATTTCCACTGTTGTGAGCCACAGACAGTGCACCAGCGCTGGGAGCAGCCCTCTCCTCTCAACCTTTCCCCCTCAGCAGTCTAATCTGATTAAAATGTTTGGAAGGGTATCCTTATCTGAGGGCCGTCGGCTGCCAAGCAATGGTGATTTTCCCCACTGTGGATGAAGAGAGCAGGAACTGTCACTAATGGGCCCCAATTATCAGCACGTCTGACTGACACTAGCAAATGGCTGCGCGCTCTGGCAACCCCACCCCTAGCCGCTGTGAAGCGAGCCTCATCCCAGCCCTGACAGAGGTCCCTGCCCCTCTCACCCTGCCGTGTCACGCTGCTTCACCATAGCCCACTTGAAACCCGCATGCGAGGGTACGGTTCTCCACATCTGGCCACACAATTATTCCTCTCACTGCTGATTGGGTATGCATCCCTTGAACTTTCCTTACCCGTCCTTTTCACTGAGGTCGTCCTTGTAAAAACTGAGTTTTCAGTTGAAACTCTCATTCTAATAAAGGTTAAAAAAGAGAAATCTTCAATCAAAGCAGCACTGGACCCTCACACAAGAGCAACCTGGATACCAGCTCACGTTGCTAAAGGTGAACTGATAATAATACTATTCTAAATAGACAGACATTCAGACAGAAAGAGGGAAAGTATTCTTAGACAGCTGCAGGCATAGCATGAACTTTTGGGGAGGGCTCCTTCACTAAATCACCAGGCAGACATTGTTTATTGAAGTGCCTCTGAAACATTCAATAAAGAAGCAGCAGCACCCTGCCTTCCGTTGCAGTGACTTTATTGGCATTCTCTCCACAGCCACTCCAAAACATTACCTTGGTGTCTTAGTGCCAGTTCAGCCCCTGTAATGAAGCATCTGTGCCACAGTCTGAGGAGTGATAAGGAAAGAGGTCAGGGTTTAGGGTTGTATCCTGGATTCACTATAGTTCCCCCGACTGAGCTGTGATGAGGTGGGGGGAGAAAGATGATAGGGGCACAAGCAAGGCCATCTGAGTGGTTTTGCCCCTGTCTGTGAAGTGATCAACTGATATGTAAGATTGCCCCCATATGTAGGAAACAAATTCAGTAGAAACTGACCAATCCTGCCACGATTCAGAATCTAATCCAAATCAAGAGAGATGTAGTGTTGCTGAGCTGTGACGTACCAAGCCTCCTCATTGACCCTTTGAGCACAGCTATGACCACACCTGACACAGTGGGCACACAGAGGAGAGACTGGGATCCCTGGCTCTTCAAACATCGATAGAACATCATCTGTGGTCTTGTTACGGCAGACGTTGCCATGGCAACCGTATAAAAAGAGCAGACAAATTTGTAAAGTCTCCTGCTGCACAGACAAGACTGGGCCCCTGGAGTTAACACTGTATTCACAATGTGGGGTGTCAAGATGGGGGAAAAAACCTACTGAGACCAGGCACGCCAGGCAAGAGGACCTCTCTCTTCCAAGCAAGGGGGGGTTCGTTAACAGGCCCGAACTCCCAACACAGCTACTCTATCCCTGTAGTCCCTACTGCACTACTGAGCTCCACAATCTCCAGTCAGCAGACTCCCCCAGCCCCTCATGTGGAAAAAATTACACACTGGTTTCTGTTTTAGGTCTTCAAAGCCTCTTTTATAACATTTGGAGTCAAACAAAATCCACTGTTCTGTATTAAACTCTTTCTTTGCAACACAAATTATATTTGAATGTACAGCACTTTATTATTCTCGGGAATAAACAACCATACGGCTGCTTTTCATCATTTGCTTTTTATCACTTTGTTCTGAACTGTATCTTCCAGTGACACGTAGTCCATTACACACTTGATACTAAGTGCTGTTGCTCTGTATCATCTCTGAAAGAGAGAGGAAGAGAGCGAGAGAGACTATGACGCAGCAGAGCTTAAAACAAACACAGCATGAAATTGGAACTGGAATGAGAATTGCTCAGCATCATATGCCCTGTTTGCACCCATCCAGATAAAACTAAGCTATTCTCTATGACAAAGAGCGGTAGCTTCATGATGAACGAGACCAATTTTCTATGACTGACACTGGGCCCTAAATCAGCGGGAAGATTGTCCCTTGAGCAGTAGGATAACGGTCACAGTGCTCTTAGCGGGTCACTTTTTATCTGCCCCTCAAGAAACTCCACACAAGAGGGCTGCCATAGTTCTCTAGCATCCACTGGCTGCCAGGAGGACTGGCCGATTGAGCCAATCTTTACCCTGGCATCAGCTCCACTCAGAACACACTAAATACTTATCACCCAGGAGAAGTGCAGGGCATCAACAATACACATCTCCTCTCTGCGATGATTTCAGTCCGGGCACAGAGCTGTAATGCCAGCACAGACATTAGAGAACCGACCAGGAATTTACACTGACTTGATTTACGCTTGACTTTGACAGGATATTCGCTATTAGAGTGCCGCCGTGTCAATGGCTCTACGGTAATCTGAAATAACCTGCTGTAGATAATCATCCATGATGTGGATAATGACAACGCCGGACAGTAAAATACAACAGTGGAGACAAGACGTCTTTGTCCTTCCACGGCTTGGGCGCACGGATGGTTGTTAGCGCCGCGTGAAAGCTCAGGAGAAGAATTTCCACTCGAGTCGCTACGTTGGGGGAATTTGACACGGAAAGGGAGAACAGAGCCCTTGTAATGTACACGGCCCTTATTGCCTGGATGTGTCACGACAGTTTGGCATTTCATATGAAAATCTTGCCAGCTGCTAAGTGAAGCCACATGTGCCCAATGTGGGAAAAAAAGCTGAGACTTCAGCGATCTGCTGTACTTCTACAACCTAGACACAGCTCGCTGTAGACCTCAACATGTGGCACATGCACTATTAATAGGACAGCCCTTGAAAGTTAACACATACACTGGACAGGGTAGTGTACTTCACGTTCCCATTATGTCAACGCTGGCGGAGAGGTTGTATTTGAGAGTGAGTCAGTAACTCTCCCTAATGGTGGGTATTATTAGTGCATACCACAGAATCCTCCACTGTACTCAAGTCCTGCTCTCACTGCAAGGCTCCACATAGCTGCTCAGCACACCTCCAGTTCATCAGTGTCAGTCTCTCTCTTTCAGTCCCTGGTCCAAAGGTCCAAGCATCTCCAGCTCACAGGTAGCCAAGGCCAGGTCTGAAAGTCCTCCAGAGAGGTGCAGGAGGCTGTCTTAGCAAGAGACCTCCATTCTGCCCCTGCACCACGGAAACATAGCCACTGCACACAGAGACACTAGGCATAAAGACACCAGGGCCTGCAGCAAAGTATGGGCCCAGTCTGTAAAATTAATCTTCTTCCTCACTGGTTTTTAATCAGAAAAGGCAATTACCTCCTCCACTCCTCCCCTCCTGTACCACACAGTGCGGGTTCGCACCTCTGCCTTAGGCGCATGTATATTTTAAGTCTGCGCTATATTCTCAGTGTCATTAGTGAGGAGTGTAAACAGAGGTGGGAGTCGCTGGACAGATGGTAGGCCACACGGACTTGCTGTATATACCCCTGTATTTGTTTCTTTCTTGTTAGTGTTTGAGTCAGACTGCAGTCTATTAAAGTAGATGACAGATTTAAAAGGTTTGTGGTGAATAAAGTACATATTTTATATCGGGAATTAAAATTAATTGAACTGAAACTCTTTTTTGTACATGCAAATGCAAGGTAATACAAATTTGTTTTGGTAAAATGAACAAGGGGATTTAAAACCAGAAGAACAAACGCATAGGAACTCATGGCATAAATACAAACTCTAGAAAAAACACTTCTACCCAATCTGAAGTGACTTAATCTTAGAAGAATTTAAAAGGATGGAGCTGGTACAAAAGAATTTGATGAGCAGGCCACTAGTAATCCCAGTCCTCTGGCACTGAAGAGATTATACACACAGTAGTCTCAGTTAAACAGAGGGCATGTCAGTGCTCTGGGTCAGTGGAGAGGAGTTCAGTACAGCTGTGGTCTGTGTGGACCTCAGACATCTCCTTAGCACCCTGCCAGATCTAGGCTCGCTGGTGCGGGTTCAGCTGTTTTCCCACTTTATTTACTGTTGAGCTGAGTGAAAGCCGATGAAACTCAAACTCCACAACCTATCTGGTACTGACCTCATTCCAGAGAGGCTAGGAGAGTGCAGAGTGATGTTGTGTTAGTAAACCCAAAGAAGGAAATGATAAAAGAGGCTTTGGACAATATACCAGGATGTGTTCTTACCAATGCACCTATCAGAGATTACAGATGCTGCAATGCTTAACAACTTCACCTTCTTAGCCAGGCCCCATGAGGTCCAGTGTGCCATGGTTTAAATCGGGGGGAAAAGGGCATGAGTGAGATTTGTGACAATAGACTCTGCCCCATCAAGAGTTCAAAGAGATTTTCTCACTCCACGCCACTCCTCATCACCATTGCTGCAAAGGCATGGATCCTGGCAGCTCTACAGCAGGAGAATCAGATTATGGCTGGATCTTGCCACACGCTTACCTGCTCACTCATCCAGCGTGTCCACCTGGACACATGCGTTTGACACCCACCGCTCCCCAGCTAGGGTCCCTGGCTGGCTGCAGACACAGTCAGGAGGAGCAGGTCGGCTCTGCTTCCTCGGAGGAACTTATTCAGACATTCCACAGTCTGTATCAAGGCCATCCAGGGGTTTATTTACAGCAGCTCTCTTTGCCAGGGCCTTTACAGCTCCTCCTGGTCCTGAGAGAATGACAATGCCAATCCATTTCAGTTCCCTGGAAAAAATTTACTGGTTCCATCAATGCCAAGGACTTTTTCCCCCCTTTTCCTGAATCAAAACTGGGGAAATGGGACTGATGAATGTTCTAACTTAAAACAGCGCAGAGGGAGTCTTGGAAATTTTTCCATTGGAAATGCTGAGACACAAAGGTTTCTCCTCTCGCCGCTAAGGTTCTGCTATAACTTAAACCAGAGGAGCCTCAGATTAATTCATTAGCGACTGCAGCTGTTCAGACATGCAGCAAACAGAGGGGATATGCTTTATTATGTAACAAATGGACATGGGAGTAGAACTAATCAATCCACCGTCCTGATGGAAATGAAAAAAACCTGGAGCCTGCTTTAATGGGACGAGTCTTCTGAGAGAAAGAGGAAAAAACAATCATTTCCTCCAAAGAGGCGTCAAAGTCTCCATTGCCCAGGCGCCAGGGGAAAAGAGACGTGTGACTATGCTGAAGGAACTTCAGCGCTTAGATGATGAGAAAGACTAATGCAAACACTCAACACAGGGCCTCAAGGAAAGCCTGAATGCATAACTCAAAGTTTAGAGTTCTGTCCTGAACCTGAGTACCTATATACCTTCCGCCAGGCACATACATACGGATACACACACAGGACCCACAGGCTGCCCTGCTTGCTGGTTAAAGCTACACACAGTGTATGTGCACAGAGGGTAAAATATTCACCATCTACTGTGCTAGTTGAAGGATTATAATCAAACATATTAACAACCGTAGCCCCGGAGGCCTACTGGTATACAACCCAACACAGATATAGAGGAGTCCTGAGATTCCCATACAGAAGCAGTACAGTCCAGGGGAGGGGCCAAAGGTAATGCCTCACAGCCAGTTTGGGCTCCTTCGACAGGACCCACATGCTGAGTTGTTCCTTGAGAGGGAAAATAATGAGCAGGTGAGGTTCATACAGCAGCAAACTGATGGTAAAAACTGATGAACTGGGCAAAAGCAGCGTTAGCTGACCACCACAATGAAGTACCTCCTCTGCTGCTCTTCAGCTCACTGCTACACTTTCCTCCTCCACCACACATCGCACTCTATTCCATGCCAGATAGCTGCCTGCCCACAAAGTGTTGGAAATAGCTAACCCGGGCTATGCTGACACTTCCATGGTGTGTGTCCTGAGCAAAATGACATCTGTCTGCTGACAAATGACTCCCATAACAATAACAGGTACAAAGCTGATCCCGGAGTGGGAGGGTGAGGCTGTTCTTCGGGAAGAGTTGTGCTGAAGAACCAACAGCAAGCAAAAACTGGCTAGTGGAAGCACATTCACAAGTCTCTGAAAACCCAAAGGGACTGAGAAACTGGGCCACGCTACTCAGGCAAATACAAGTGGCCTGTGGGTTTCCCTTTTCAGTCACCAGACAGGGGTCACAGTATGTTCTTCACAAACACCAGGACACATGGCACAAACACACATATACACACACACACACAAACTGGGACACTGTGGGAAGTCATGCATTGTCGGTTCCTCAGAATGCATGTCATTCCCCATTCCCGAGACGACTCCCAGACCTCCCATTATGCCAAGTGCAACTGGAGGTGGCAGTGCTCTGCAGCCTGACTTTAAATGACTTGAAGGCAATGACGTGAATGAATAATTCAGGGTGATGAATCCATCCTCTAGCCAGCCCCTTCAGAAATGCCATTAGAGAGGTGATCAACACTTTGCCCTACCACTTCCCAGGATCCCCTTGGGTCTCCTAGGCAACCAGGCCTGTTTATCTGGGGGGTCACACAAAGCAGCCCATATGGAGTACCAAGTCAGTGCCAAGCTGCTGGGGTACAGTTCTGCAGCAAAGAGCAGGATTACACAGGAATGCATTCATCTAATAGCTTCCTTTTAACTGTTTTGGTTTCCCCTTAGAGTGGAAGCAGTATTGTTGTGCACTAGTTCTTTTATGTGCTGAGATATTAATGTGTCAGAATGATCTCAGCACATTTCCTACCCTGTTTATTTCCAGCCTCGTACTTGGTGTGACTGTGACTAGATCAATATAGTTCAAAAGATATGCAACATCATATATTTTATGTTATCAAGATCTGTTAAACCAAAGCTTCAAAAATAAAGCAGAAGAAACATGCTTGCTGTTGCTTATCACAGAATCTTCCTTTCTGCTGATTATTTATTGAAATTCCATGTGGCCAGTCAGCTGTTTTTATCCTCTCATACAGTGTGAAGGCAATTATATTCTCCTCAGAACACAGCTCTACAACCCTCAGCTACTACAGCAGTACCATGAGCAGAGACACACTCAGACTAGCTATTGGGCTTGGCTCAGGTCCTATCTACACAGTTGTTCACTGCTGTGTAACAGCACTAATATTGATGATTCTGTCCTGACTGTTCAGCCTGATTCCTTTTTATCTTGAACAAGGCACAGCCCTGCCTGCCACCACCCCCCAACCCATCTGGATTAGAGCCTTACTTGTGATCAGACTGCCACAGAGAGGATAAAGTATTGCAGGGCAATATGGTGACTGCCTGCCTGCACCAGGCCAACTCCAGATGTTCCATCCACATCTCCATGGAAACCAACGTCACAGGATCCTGCTGCTGCAACTAATGGAGACTCCTACATCAGCCAATGAGGGGAGGGCTGCAGTTCAACGTGCATTCTGCCCGCTGACCCCCCCCCAGACTCCAGTCCCAGCGTGAGCTCTTGTACACACCCCTCCTACACCCTCCCACAGATATGAATAACACTGTATGGAGGGCCCTACCACTACACTGGCACTCATCCAGCTAGTATATTCCCTTCCTTCAAACACAGAGGCGTGAAAAAAGAAAACTCACTTTCCATCGGTGGAAATGAATGCAAACAGCACATGCACTGGGTGATGCGCATGTTTTCAACCTAGATTTAGAGGACTACAATCAGCTTTTCTTTATCCTGGTATTATCCACTCCCAGCCGTACCAATAGCAGGGAAAGCTAGGCGGGCCGCAGTGAGAAGAAGAGGGATAAGGGGCCCTGGATCTGAGAGAACGCTGTTATCTGCTGGCAGTCGGTCACAGAGAACAGAGGGTGCCTGGACAGCGGCGGTGTCTGTGTGCATCTGTGTCAGGGGATGCTCAACAGAGAACACTGTCAGGCCCACATCCTGTTATATTACGCCTGACAGGGCAGAGACTTTGAACCATGATGTAACCACGTGCTCAGTAGAAAGAAGAGCCACATGCCAAACCAAAGTGTCACAGATGTTATTCCCTCCACTTTTAGCACACTTCTCTGACTCCAAACATCCTAGGGCAGGAAGGAGCTCAGTGCTGATGAACAGTAGCTGGGAACAAGAACACTTGCCCTGAGAGAGCCTGCCGCTCACGTTACGGCAGAAAGAATAGCAAACGGCAGCAGGTGCAATGGAGGAGCCAGGCTCAGGGGTAAATAATTGATCCCAGAACACGGCGTCCCCGCTTGTGTGCTGACCCACTCTACTGTTCTGCTCCAACAACAGGATGTGGTGGTGTTTTCACACCCACCTCTGTGTCTTGGAATAGTGTGCTGTTATTCTCTGCATTTAACCTGCTGGCACTCCCAGGCCCCAGTCTGCTCTCCCAGCTCAGTGGCGGCACTCTTTCCACGTCTGCTGAAATGGTGTACTGACTCATCAGATTCATGTGTTAGACTCATCAAAAGCATGTGTTAGACTCATCAGATGGAAGTATCAGACTGATCAAATGCATGTTTTAGACTCATCAGGTGGCTGTATCAGACAGATCACATGTATATTTTACATTAATCAAATTGACTGTATTAGACTGATCAGATGCATGCTGCTGGCTCTGCTCTAACTTTGCATAACCTGGAAAGGTGGGCCACACTGGTCATCCTGAAAGCTGTATCTGAAACACAGTCCCAACTGAGGAGAAACAGCAAAAGAAATGACTTCCCTCTCTTCAGGTCAGCACCCACCCTGCCTAGCACATGCCACAAGCACACAGGAGCTGATGCTGAGGTGTTTATTTTGTCCTGTTTTATTAACGTGGTAGAGACAGCGCGGGCAGGGTAGAGCTAAAGGGCTGTGAAGGGCTGTGAAGACACCAGTTCGCTCCAGCTAAAATGACAACGCTGGACTTCACATTGGTCAGCATATCGTTCCTATGCTTCGCTACAGAAGGAAAAAATAGGATATGCTTATCCTTCAGAAAAAAAGCAATGCAATCATCGCTGTGAAATTGGAGTGTACTTGCAGACATGGGTTACATAAGTTTCTTACAAAAAAATATCTTCTCTAGTCTGCCCATAAGTTCAGCGCATGCCCCTCTCCACCCAATCGTATCCATTATGGAAGTGATTTAGTACTTTCTGGATGGAAGTGGTTTGTGAAAATGGTCAGTTTTAAGCCCTGCTCTAGCTCTCAGCCTCCCTGGTCTGATCCCAAAAAAGGTGAGCAGGCACTGGCAGTGATGAAGTGATGACGGCTGCCGCTGCTGCAGCACTGATATTATGTCTTGCAGCAGCTCACTGGCCCTGTTTTTCCCCATCACTCAGCTTCTGCCATCTGCTCAGTAATTCAATAATCTGACAAACCAGAGGGAGGTATGATTCCCTGGATCAAGTACAGGGACCACAGCCTATTTCGAGCCTGAATATTGATTGAAAATATTTAAGAGATGAGCTGAAACTGGGACTCCCCCTGGCCTCGAAGCCGAAACTCCACCCCTCTGAAAGCATTCTCTCTCGACTGTCCTGCCTCATCAAACTCAGCAATGCAAAAGAGGAGGACAAAACCCAAAACCAAACCGCGGGCCACGTCAAACGGTAACGTGAACTGGTGTCCAAACAGAAAAATCAAAGCAAATACTTAAATTAAAATATTGCATTCATTGCTTCTTTAAATAAACCCTGTTTTTGCCTGGAAGCATTAATGCCAGGGAACTCATATAGCCAATGATAAAGCACAGGCTCTCAATGATTCTTCATTCAATTGGATTAGCAACAAAGCTTTGATGCAAGCGAGCTGGCAGCTTGAAAATGAGCATTAAAACCACAGTCTGACGCACACCTACACTGCACTCCAAGGAAAGATATGACCCTGCACCGACCCAGATCTACCCCATGTAGTCATATTACACTACTGAATCCAGGGGCCAATGAAATAGTAATGGGCCTATGCTTGACAAATGGGCCTGGCTGCTCACAAATGCAAGGCTACTATTAATTAACAATTAAATACTGAACTTTCAATTGCTATGTTCTTAATGAAGTTTTTCTTAATGATGTTAATTAACAGTAATTATGCGTAAAGGTACATATATTGACTGATGTGGATTTTTAAGATACTCCTTCAAAAAATGTTGAAAGGTATGAAGAAATGTTTTGCCTCAGGGACTTTGTTAGACTTCCATCCAGACCTCTTCCTTCTTACTGGTGGCAGGCCAAGAAGCTTCATTCATTATTAGTGAAACCAGAAGAGCTGTCCTGCACACACTGAGCTCCTCCAGACTTCTGCACCGACAGCCACGGACATGTCACCCAGACCAGTGCTGGAAGAGGGCGCATTTTCAAATTGTACAAATACTGTAACTCCACACATCTACACATATACACACATCTTTTAACCCTGCAGTACACCCCTGAGTGAGTTTTCTGAGTCCTCAGTCCTTTCTGTACCCACAGTTTCTGTAAAGGTCTGTGGGATCACACGCTGTGAAGATCTAAGTGTCTTCACGTGAGGAACATGACCGTATTTACCAACTCTGCCCACACACAGCTCATTTTATCCTATCATAAAGTCAAGCAGAACAGATTGCTGAAGTTTGACCTTATGTGCCATGCCAGAGGGTACAAACAGACATGACCAGATGAGATGAGACATATTTAGCCTGTTTAAGACATATAAAATAACGGCTTATGTTTCCATCATTCAAAATGTACAGTAGATGTTATACAAATCTAACAAAAGCTGTTAGTTAAGGCTGTGCTGGTACAAATAAGTGATTATCAAGATAACACAAGTGTACTTCCCAGACCAATATGTTGACATAACCCTGTCTATCTCCCACTCCAAGCCAGAGTGACATGATGTGTGACCCCCCAGCACTGCATATTAATAGTTATGCGAGTCTCAGCCATTTCTGTTGGGAGTCATCAAAGTCTTTAAGTATATTGGTCATCTTCACATTTAACGTCATCACTAGTTGAATGGAACAGTCCATTCCAATACCAGAATGATACAAAGTATGCATGACACCGCTGATCGTCAAACACATGGGACAATCCCTGTAAAACTGCACTGTCTGTGCAAAACTGTGACCACTGACAGTCCCAGCACAATGCAAATCCATGAATCTTACTGATTGGCCTGTACCATTAATAAGCAGAGGAGAACTGCATTTTCAGAACTTTGCTTCTCACAGTCACATTAAAGATGAATTTAAAATGTTTTTATGTTCCGGTGCATTAATAAAGCACCCCCAATCAATGGTGCCATAATGATTTATTTTGTGCCAGAATTACTGGCAATTATCACATTGATTTTTATTTAATGTCAGCCTGTCCACCCAGCCCGAAAATAAGAACTTGTTTTTTAACGATGATCAGTGGCAGTCCCTGGCCTCTTCACAGGGGAGGCAGCCTCAGTGCGACTGCCTAACCCTCACAATATTCCTCACCTGCCAGAGCAAGTAACACATAGAGACACCGCTCACTGCTGCATCACACTGTTCTCACCCGACCATGCTGAGGGCACAGACTGCCTTCACCATCAACAACTGCTGCCACCACAACAAACACTGGAACCCCTGACTAGCCATTCTCAAATGACGCAGCAATGAAACGATTCCGAAAAACACTCATGCACTGACAAGTGACACTTTGCGTCTATCACGACGTGTCAGTACATCACAAGTCCTGGCCTTGACTTTGACCCCAATGTTGCAGAAAGATTGAAATCATCTTCAACGCATCTCCCACTTGTTCTGTGTGCGCTACACTGGGTCATGGGTCAGTCTCACGTGTACAGCTTGGTACAGCAATGGACTAGTGCTTGCTGTGAAAAACTGAGCCCAGCCTGCAGTCAGGAAGTTCATGGCTGAATCTGTCTGCCTTTGGGCTCTGAACGAGTGCTCAAGCACATTGCACCAGGATAGGAAAGTAACACAGTCCACATGATAATTTGCATTATCATTTAGAACAAGAGTCATTACCATCAGTCAGTGCATCAGATGCAGCACCACGCACAGATCCCCCATGAAAAAATATATCTCTCGACAGACTGGGTATTCATTCCTTCTCATACAGGAACTATGTTTAATATAAAACACATTCTCTGAGGTATTCCTGTCAGGAACCAGTTCAAACCATTTCACTATTATACAATCTGCAAGCACTAGATGCAACTTAAAGCTAAATAAATTAGGACTGCAATATCTGCCAATATGTTGCCCTCATTCTGATTCATCAGTGTATTGGACAATGTTTGGCTTTTTACAGTTCCCAACACTCATCTTGACAAGCTGATTTGTGGTCACTGGTTGAAGCTCTATGGCTGAAATGTTAAAGTTGTCAATGACTGTATTAATAAAAAGTCCATATAAAATGGCATTGAACATTCAGGCCTCAGTCAAAAATGTGCATCATTTCCCAAGTGCAATTTGGGGAGGAAGGCATCCACTCTGTGTCTGGATGGCACAAAGTCCCTGGGAATTGTACTCTTCCACAACCAGAATAAAGAGACAAAGAAACACTCACTTGTGTCTTTGTAAATGTGCACTGATGTGAATGCATCCCTGAGGTGATTCACTCTGTCATTTGAGAAAACCTTTTTATGCAGTACTGGACTGTCCTACCACAAAGCAAATTAAGCCACAATGAGAGAGAATAGGTGGATACACTCCAGTCGTGGACAGTCGTCCAGTTCTCCTTTTGAATAGACAAATTCGTATATGAGCAGACGGTACCACAAAGCACATAGCAATGCCTCAGACACACAGAGTCAGACCTCTACTGTAGATGATGCTAAGCTATGTCCAGAACAACACAATAACCCTTCAAAACACATGAGCACCAAGGGACCACCATCAGGGAGGCAAGATGATGAAACTCCTGTTGAAATACAGACTCAGAAGAGGTTGCACCTGATACAGACACAGAATACAACATACAGAATGGCCTGACACATTTACAGACACCTGCATGCTGACGCTCGTCTGGTGTGTTCTCCTATGTTCAGCACCAGCCATCTCCCTGCAGGAGGCACTGCACACCCAAAAGATAGCAGTGGGGCTGAGTGACCTAATTGAAATGCAATTATCTCTAAATCCTGGGTAATACCAGTTCATTGCTCTCCATCCTAGCCAAAATGCACATCTAACACAAGACATCATGTCCCAAATCTCCTCTTGGAATTCAAAACATTTCATTTCTGCAGATCAAAATGCTAACGAATGTAATGATCTGAAAATCTACATACTCGATCACTGAGTGACTTACTGAAACAAACTTACCGAATATATTTTGAAACAAACTTACTGAATATACAGTATGACCAGGACTAAAAAAATTACATTATGTAGGGTAACACATTGTTAGTATGTCTCACCCAGAAACCAAGAAACTTACGAAAGCCTTACAATGCAGTACTACACTTACCTTACCATGAAGCATTCTTGGGAAAAAATGTGAAAAGCCCAAATATATTTCTATGATGTTGTGGCACATGTTTTGTGTAATGCTTAGGCACGCTACTGTGATACAGCCCTGGGGGACCATGATATGCTTATGAACATGAGTGAGTGTCTCTTCAGGACAAGGTTATGGTGCTAATCACATCACAAATGGCATGTTTACCAACAGACTGCAACAATCTATACTTTAATGCCATGGTGCAAGCAGCTGGGTGCTATTTTCCAACCAGTAGGGGGTCTTGTATGTAGTCAAAGTGAAGGATTCAAATTCATTACACAACCAGAGCCATCAATATGACCACACACATACAAACGTTTATCTCACCTCATTCCAGAGTATACCACAGATTATTCCACTAGCTGGGGGTATTCATTGTATTACACCCAGAATTGCTGTTAAGGCATTTATCAAGTAATTATTTATGGTCTTCTTCCCTGTGTTGCCATCAGGCAATTGACTGATCTTTCACCACTGTGAAGGACATTTGGCACATTTCTTCCACATTTCAGCTAAACATCTCTCCACAAAGATTTTTATTACCATTCCAAACAGTAAGATCAATAATAGTAATACAAATTCCAGCTAAATAAATACGAGTATGGAATATTCAGTATGAAAGCCCTGGATCTGAAATAGATAATTAATTTGCATTCGACTTTGATTCATTTTGCACTCTCTTCCACCTTTCAGACTGAACACTACACTGCTTGCCTATATGCAATCGACCCTTAACTCCACCTGAAGGAATGTTACGGCACTTGATTAAGTCATAACGCATCATCACCTGCTCTAAACACTGCAATAATCATATCTGTAGTCGAACCCTTGGGTGCGTACAGTGAAACGACAGGTAACGCTGCTTTGAGCACAGGGGTGACAGTGGATTACTGTAATCCATACAAAGCACTTCAAATGATCGAATGATGATCAATTCGGCGAATACATCGATTTCCCTCGCCTCAAACACCTGAATAATGTCAAATTTCACTTACTTGCTTTGCCTGGTTTGGGCCTCTGCAAGAGCTTCTGCACCGTTATAAGGTCTTCAGTCTTAACTGCTTGCAACAATTCCTGATCTTTCCCCATCTTGCATTTATTTTAATTTATATATATTTTACATCCGAAACATCCTCTGTGTGTATGTTCTTGTCTTCCCGACCAGCTGCTGCGAATCCTGAATATTATTGCAAAGCTATGTGCATAGCAAAGGCTATTGTGCCTTCAGATGGAAAGATGCTCAGATTTCGGAGCGCTGATGCACACTGTGTAGTGATGACAACATCAGAAACGACCCCAAATCTGGATATTATCAAACAAAACAACTTGCAGTTCGATGTGATAAAGATCCCAGACGAAGCCTGCAGCTAGACTGATTTTCTATGGGTTTCGAGTCGAACGGTGATTAAATATCTGCTAATAGGTATGACGGAAAAAAACAGTCTCCTCTTCTAAATGAGCAACGAAATCGCACGATGACAGCAAAGCAAGTGCAATGTCTGCTTAATAAAAGCAAATCAATATGAGGGATTTCTGCACGCGGTAGAAAAGTCTCGCTCTAAAAAACTGAAATAACAGTAAAATAAAGAAAAAATAAAAAAGGACCGAAACGCTGTCTGTCCTTGCAATCAGTGACGCGCTGATTGCTGGTCCAGAGGTTCTGGAAAGTGCATTGGGTAAACAGGAACCAGCTGTGCCATCGCTGTGTTCTCAATTCAGGCAACAGTCCGCTTCTAACCTCGCGGTTACTGTGTAGTGTAGCCCCATAGTGTGCAATGCCCCCTGTCGTAGGAGGTTGGCTGGGAATCCAACGCTAAATGGCTCCGCTGCATTCAGAAGGCGGGTCCAAAGCAGAAGACCATCCCTCTTCTCTCAAGCTCGACAGATGGAGATGGCAGCCAGGCTCGTTTGAGGTCAGTGTGGGATTGTCAGTTGTCGCACAGCAAGATGCAAACATCCCTTACACTGCGAGTCACAGCTACAGACAATACAAAACCGATGCAGAATGCGCTTCTTTGACCTCTTTCTTCCACTCATTAGGCTATAATAAAACAAATAATTTAACGGGGAAGATAGAATTGAACCATAGAATAGAATAGAATAGAATAGAATAGAATTGAAGATAGAATTAAACCACGGTTTTGTTTTTTGTTATTTCTCAAGCTGCAAATAAAGTATAACCCAATAGTATTGACCGCCTGGTTCATGAGACCTCACTGCGTTGGAGTACTGTATGTTACAGTGACTGCAGTTATCATCCGATTTTCACTCAGTACAAAGTTAACGAATGCTCATGCTCCAATGTAGCCTACTCCATATTCTGTGATCTCTGGTTTTGACAAGCCACTTTGGTTTGACATCCTGAATTTTTATTTTAAAGACAGATTTACATTGATCATATCTATCAGGCTATCTATCTATCTATATAGGCCCATCCCTGATTCAAGAACAAAAACCAAACATTTACATAAAAGACCTTTTTTTTGTTGTTGTTGTTTTTTTGGTGAAAATTTTATTCTTTAATCTTAACAGCACTGCTCAAAGCAAAACAATACTGTTCATAAATAATTAATTTTTTTTCTAGAAAAGAATGTGATCACATTTATTCTTGCCTTTAAGTAATCTTTAGTAAATCCAAAAGACAAATATACACTGAAACTCCTATTTTGACAATTCTTTTTAAGCTTCAGGAACTACATAGAAGCCTCTGGGTGTTTCTTGTTTCCCCTAGGATACAGAAGGAGGTGGTAAGAAATCCAGCAAGCATCACCATGGTTAGGGTCAGAGAGCTTTCTGAAGATTGCAGGCAAATGGCCATTGATCTCCAAAAGAATTCACAAAAAGCTTAATCTGCCACTTTGAACAGTAACGTCCATGACTAAAAAATAAAGAATATTAGCGACAATTGTAGCCAAGGATAAATCCAAAGGCAGCAGCTGGAGATCTCAAAAAAGTCATTTTCAGGGTGCAATGTCAAAAAGTGACAGTCAACTTTGCCTACACTGGTCATGGATTGCAAAGAAGAAGCCTCTTCTGAAGACAAACTATAAACAAAAGCAACGTGAATTGGACAACTGAAGGCAAGGTGAAAGACAACTGAAAACATGTCTTATCGTGGATGAAATAAAAAAAACATATCACTATATATAGGGTTCAATGGTTACTTTGAAATGCAGTTGCAATAGGGTAAAGAGTCATCAGTTTTTGGCCTAATGGACAATATGGTTGCCATGTTTTAACATTACATATTTTGATTCCCCAAACCCCCACAATGGTTATTTGCTAACAAGAGAATTCTAGCTAGCTATCTTGCTCCTGCTTGTAGTTCAGCTGAGTCAAAGCTACCAAAGCAAAGCAACTGACACAATACTCCTCTCATAAAATAGATTCAATAATCTATAGTAAATTGTAATGAATGAAAAATAAAAATGTGAAGCTGGCCAGTACTTTTCATATGCTTGATGACAAGGAGGACTGCAAGTTAGTGGAGCAGTATCTCATTGAAATGTGTATGTGAGTCAAGAGTGATACACTATACAAAAGTGGGCAGATCAGAGATATGTTAGCTCTGTTTGCAGTGTTCATATAGCCTACTTATTGGAAGTAGTGCTATCAAGTACAAACTCACTGGATTAAGCAGTGCTTCATAAGGTCTTATAAATGCTGCAGTTGTTTGCTAATACATATTGTGGGGTTTTGAGGAGGAGAGAAGGGGATAGCACATAATATTATAAAGGCAGGCCACCACTGCAAAGTAATAAGAGGAGAAAGAGTTTTATTTAAAGAGGAAAGAGAGTTTATGGTTTTTAAACTGTACAGGCCTACATATTTTCTAGAAAATATGTAGGCCTATATTGTTGCCAAAACACATTGCCTGGTGATGATTTGCCTTTCCAGTCACCTACGCAGCCATTAATGTGGAATTCTGGTATATAGGCTAGACTGTATGTGTACCTATATAGTACCCTGCTTACTTATTCATAACCTTTTTAAAACAAATTCATGCTTTACGATTCAACAGAAACATAGCATTTTTTGCTCAACTGATAAATGAAAATAGGCTAACAATTCTGAAAAGAGCAGCATTGTCATATAGTTTCCAAAGAAGGGGTTATCTTTCAAAAATTGTGGTTAAAATTAATCATACCCTTATGGATTTAAAAGAAAAATCCTGCAGAATAGTCAACATTATGTCGTCTGAAATTGTAGAGGAAGCTTCTTAACTATATTCTCTTCCAGCACCTGTGTTAACTATGTGTATAAAAAGATGTTTAAAGCAGAAGTAATTCATTTGTATCGTTTACCATCATGGTTGAACTTAGAAAGTTGTGAAAAATATACTTGCACGTTTTGGAAAACTTCAGAATTATTAACCTCCACAATTCAGGTGATAGCAATAAATATACTCACATTAAGATGAACCTTCCAATTTCCACAATAACAACTTTTATGAAGAGGTCCAAGGCTACAGGAAGGACTACTAGCTTGCATAAAAGAGAATTTTACCTCTGTGTACTGTGAGGAAAATGGCTCAGGATGCAAATTCACACCCAAAGGCAGCTACTGGAGATTGACTCCCATAGCCATACTCAAAACCAATCATTCCATATTATTGTATTGCCCTTGGAAATTGTGAATTGCTATGCTTTCACATGTTGGATTATCAGCTCTTGGCAAAAGGTTATACATGTAATTTTATTTATTACGTTTCAGCACAACCATCAACCCCTGCATAGGGGTTGTGTGTATGGTAACCTATACAAAATTTCACTGTAATTCCACTGAAAACTGTGAAAACAAGGTAATTACATTTGTAAATATATGCAGAAATGGGATGACAGAGACTATTTGTCTCCACAGTTATTATTTGTGGTCTATGCAGAATGACACATGTAGTCAAATAATTATATTAATTTGGGCAATACCTGCTGGTATGGTTTCTGGAAGGTTGCAACTAGCAAAATTCGAAACACTTTTTATTAAATTGAATCCTTCTCGTATTCCAGATACCCCTTGCCGGTTGCATCACTTTCATCCTGACTGAGCTCCACATGAGCAGACTTGTTCCATAGTAATGAGAGTATGTTAATCCAGCATTCATGCTTGCAGCACAGCTCTAAAGGCCAGCATGCATGTCGGTGATTGCGCACACCACCTCTATCCGAAGACAGCATGGTGCATTTGCTCTTCACTCAAAACCTCTGTGTCCTTGGTGGCTATGTTTCCATAGCAACAGGCAACATTTTCATAAGCCAGTGGCCCTTGACAGCTAGAATCTACTCTCTCTTTCTCTCTGTTTTATTCTATCTTTCCATGGACAAACCTATTTCATAACAACACCTGTGTGTGTGCAGGGGTGTGTGAATGTTGGCGCTTTGGTACATTAACCCTGTCTTTACCTGTTGTATCAGGAGCACTGCATGGGTGTGAAAGATGTCCATGCGGTGTGAAGAGGAACCAAAGAGATGTTTTCACTCTGACCTTTTCTGACCAGATCCACATCCACTGGCATGACCCTCTGAAGTAGTGTGTTTTTAGATTTGTCACCTTGACATTGAGCAGGGACTCAACTAGGCTGAATGTGTCAGGTGATGAGCTGTTAGACCTAGTTTTCAGTCTACTGGGGAACAGGGGTTTATTCTGAGAGAAGAAAAGAAATTAGAACACCATCAGTATTACAGGCAGGCAGCATTTGACTGCAAACCACTTCATAGCACTTGAAAAGAAGAGTTTATGAATAATATTGAAGCACATGTAAAATACAAAGTAAGAATCCTTGTGACCAAGAAGTGAAGACCATGTAAAATATATTCTCACTCATGGGCCCAATATTGAAGTGTTGCTATCACCAACATTAAAGCTGTGATAAATAGTCAGAAATTGGTCAAAGGGAAGGTTATCTGTGCAACAGTTCTAAAATGTTGCATAGCATTTTTCAATTGCTAGATTATTATAATTTTAAAGGTTCATTTCCAGTGAAGGAATAGATCCCATAGAGTCAGGACAGACATTTAGGATCTTTGTGCACAAACCAGTAATGGAGGATGCCAAAGTCTAAAGTTCACATCCCCAATACATCATAGCAGTTGTATGTTTTGAAGAAAGCACTTGACCTGTATAAGTCTACCCAGCTTTTTGTATTTCAGACATATAGCACATCCTGAGTGGACACTTCTGGTCAAAAGGATCTGCTAAGTGAATGAATGATACTACTCTTTCTCCCACTTGATGGACTCGGACAAGGAGTCTCCCAGCTGCTGTTAAATTACAATGCATATCTACATCAACTACTTGTCCTCCATGTTATCACACTGTAATATAAGTAAATACATTACTTTTACCAATATCTCTTTTTGGGGTTTTTGTTCATCAGAAAATAACCTTATTCTCCTTGTCCTCATGGTTACCCTGTAAAGTTTTATTTAATGACGTAAAAATCAAATTACATCAATGGGCTGAATTATGATATTTACTACATTGCTCCAAATACAAATTAATTATAACCACAGGAAATGTACTTGAGTGTAATATTCAAGATTCAGCCCAGTTGTAATTTCCCATTATAAGTCTGAGGCTTTGAGTTTTGTGACCTAAATTGCTTTTGGATGAGGGATGGTATAATTGGTCACCCACACTACCCAATATTAAACAGGCAACAAAACAGAAACCAAACCATTCATTCTTGTTTTCATAGAGCATTGTCATGTATCTGAATGGGGGGAAACTACCATTGTTTCTCAGACTGACAGCAGTTTCTCACATGTGCTTTTTGTTCCATAACTTGCAAAATAAAGACCAAATAAAATATTTGTACCAAACAAAAAAGACATATTTTAAAATGTCAGGGGTATTCATTTACACATCAGATACACAGTCACATTGAAAAGGTATATGTTTTTATGATGATATTTTTATGGAAGCCTAAAGCAGTTTTTAGTCTGAAACTCACCATGAATGTCTAATCCATTATCAGTGCTTGGACTCTTTGATGTCTTGGACATAATGAAAAATAAACAACTGGAAGACTGATTGAATTGTTATGCTGATACATGTAATGTCATTATTAATTATTCTTCATTCCAAAACTGAAAAGTAGTATAAGTTGTCCAATACAATATATGCTGGTTATAAGTTGCCTTACGTATTTAGAAAGTTATTGTATAGAATCAGCTGTAGGTTCCTCCTCCTAACGCATCTCATCCCTATAAGACCGGGTACGTCTATCTTAATTTCTCTAATTCGTTAAACCTGTCTAAGATATTAGAGGGATTAAACATTTTGTGATAAATTGTATTCAAATTTCAGATAAATACAGTAACATAACACTCAAATAAAGAGTTCATTTGGATTGACGTCATCATAAGGAAATGCCGCACTTGTTCGCACGCCTCTTCTATACTCATGCAACAGACCAGTAATCAACATGCAGCGAGTCAAAGAAGCTCCGACAATGTCGCAACAATAAAATGCTGAATCATCCTTACTTTAACCTAAAGTCGTTACAAAATAGTATATTTGCTGAAACCATTGATGTTGGTGGTTCACCTAGGGCACTCTGCAAATGTGTTGCAACTACTCTGGCCCTAAAACGTCAAGACGAGTCTATAAAACATATACATATAGGCACAAAAAGATGCACTAATTGACTGGTAGATGTGTAATAGGCTACAGTATTTGCAAAAACTACTGTGATTGCTCATTATCATTTCATAAATTGGTTGTTCTTTTAATGATGTATCTAACAGCTAGGCTACAGTTCAGACAATACGTACATTTTGGAAATTAGATCCGCACATAGAGAACCCGACTCGTTTGAAACCGCAATGACACGCGAAACAAACATATTAACTAGTCAAAGGCAGGGACGAGAGTTGCACTGAAAGCCGCATATCCTCGCTGTGCTTTTGTTTTAAGATGCATCTGACGCCGCCTTGTGGCACTGAAAATAATTGCAAACTTTCCACACTAAACGCTTCAGACGAAGACGACAGCATGGATAGCATACATGTCTGCCGATATATCGTAGACTGAAACATGGGGTGGAAGGACTGCGGCTCTGCAATGACAGTCTCACGCTAAACTGTTGTTTTTATTGGAAACATTAATTGTAATTAAATCTTAAATTGATTCATTCATAAATAAATGACTTCTATACGCTTAAAAAGCCATTGGTTAAGAGTGTACACACAGCACAGAACGATTCCAATCGTCCTCACAAAATGGCTCAAAAATGTATATGCACACACACCTGACATTACTGCGACACTCATTACATACAGAGATATAATAGAATAAACCGCCTTGGTCCAATGTACTGGTTCGTGCAAATTTGTCGTGTCGACAAATGCCAAGTTAGCTTATAGGTGGGCCTACAATAAAGGTTTTTTTTTTCAAAGTTACAGCATTCTGTTCATGAAAAGAAAAAAATGCAATGTTACATTGCGAATGAAAGCAAAATTGTGAATGCGTCTATTTTATCGTGAGTGCATGAATTAAATTACTTTAACTTAAACTACTTTAAACAATCTCAGGGGTTCGGTGGAAGACAGCATTCCACACGCACACTGCCTCTCCTGTCTCATCTCAACGCCAGTACAGAATGATTCTGTCTAGTTCCTGTTTACGATGGCTGCTCTCTCCGGATATAACGTAAAAAATCTGCGTCTTTGATTGGCTTAGAGACCTGTCGATCATTTTTCTAGGGGTTTGACTCAACTAGTTGAAGACAGTGGCACCGACTGAGCTGTTTTAAACACCAAACAAAGAACACAAACTGGTAAGGCTATAATTGTTTATCATACTGCCAATCAGATCAATGTTATATTTGTCGCTACATTCTGCAGTTTTATTTTCGTTCATGTAAAATTACATTAAATTAATTTACGTTATTGGAAGCCAAAGGGGAAACGATACTCGGCTTGTGAAGGAAGAGGCGTACAGGCAGAAATGCAAAAGGTCAGCACCTGACTTATGATGTCTATAGTTAGCTAGGAAGGTTAGCTTGCTAACTGTGATTATGATGTCGCAGGCTTATAGTACTTTTAAGAAAAAGAGTGAACGTTTTTGGTGCAATGTCTAGTAATGTTTTTACTAGACAGCAAAACTGGTCATGATGCAACCGAGGATAGTGGCTGTTCTAGTGGGTATTTTTCATTAGGTAGCTAGCTAGCAAGCAAGCAAGCAAGCATTATAGTAATGTACATAGCTCGAAACTACATTATTACTGTTAGCTGGCTCGTCAGCGGAAAAGAAATTTGATGTCTTCTATCTGTCTTACTGCACAGCTTATTTTCTGTGGCATTGTTTCTGCATATAGATAGCTAGTCTAGCCAGCTAACGTTTCAAGCCAGCACTAGCTAGCACTGCAGCCTGACTTCAGAACATTTAGCAAATTAGGTGGTTAATGTTATTGGTTTGTTTTTCAAAACCCTCAATCAGGTACTTTACGAGGTAGGAATGCGTGTTCTTCAAGCATATTTTTGCATCTGATGGACACTACTAGACATGAAGCTAGCTAGCTACGATTAAATTAGCCATTTTGCTAACTGAACCAAGTGAGCCAGCCATATGGAATTCACATGAAATCAATTATAGTTAGCCGTATTAAGCAACATGTATGTAAATTATTAAGCAATTCGCTTGCTGACTGCTACACAACGACTAGGATTGTGCAGTTATTGTGCACTTGGCAAAACACGCGCGCGTGTTCGCTGAAGCACAGCTTCCTCCGCAAGCATGGAGATCTATGCACGGAGTAACCCAATTTTGCCCGGTTTTGGTTCATAATATAAGCCACGCGATAAAGCATTGCCTAGGTCGAACTGGCGAGAACTGTTTTAAATTGTCGGGGGTTAGCCAGCTAGTTGGCATGTCTCAAAGAAATCCTTGCACAAACTATCCAGCCACATTCTCGTGTGCCTGGAAGCCGTCTCACAGGTATTGTCCCTGGGTTGACAGCTTTGTCACGCAGTTTATGTTGCGTTTGATTCCCTGCGATGGAAGTAAAAAAAAAAAACATGTCGATGGCCCGTACGCTGGTAGCATAGCAGCCTAATTGGTAGCTAGCTGGACTGGCTATTTATCCAGCTAATTGCCTGGTACTTAATGAACATCAGTTGCAAGTTACAGCACCACCGCAAAGTGAAAGAACTGTTGATGCTGACTTGCTAGCTGGTATTCACATTTTTAAGACTCTTGTCTGGCTAGCCGAACAATTACTGAGAAGCATGGAGTAATGGCCCACCTTTTGATCATAGTCAGTCATGTTATATACAGCCGGATATTTACTTAAGCATCACAGGTGCACGTTGATCCGGGGTACAACCGTAGTGTCTCATCTTGGGAATCGGACTGTTTTAAAACCCGCTCTGTCCTCCTTGTTAGCTCCCTACACATAAGCGGTGTTATTAAGTGCAGAGGTAACCATTATTGAAATATATTTCTTAGTGAAATTTATTTAAATTGCTAGCTTTTAATGGACCAGAGGCATTTGAATAGTGGCCACTGCTTAATTTAATTAAAATACGTTTTCTGTCTGTATTGTCATTCATGTGACTGCCAGATGCACGTTGGTACCCTCGCGTTGTATGTTGCTCCGGATAAAAGCGTCTGGCAGGTGAATAACTGTGATTTAATACAAATGTATTTGGTGTGAGCTAATCTTAGTGATTTAAGAAAAGGTTTTACTTAATAAAGGTGAATATTTACTTGATACTTTTTATTAGCACCGACATTTCCGATATCTTAACTTTATCCCCATTGCCTCAGGCATTGAGAGTAAAGTTAAGATATCTGAAATGCTGGTAACTGAATGCTAGCAGACACTTTTTTTTTGGACACCTCTCACCATGTTTTCATTATTATGCTGCAATTGTCATCTCATCATGGAAACAAAATGGGTGGAAAAGAGGTAAAGAGGTACTGCATGTTCACATGTGTCTGTCATTGTCCTGTACAATTTGTTCCTCTGGTGCCGTTCTAGACACTTCTTTGATTGCTGGAAGTCATTGCCGTCAATCTTGTGGACTGGAACACTGGTTTGCTGCTCTGTTATTCTCTTAATACTGTGGGGCCAGAATCAGTAACAACACAGGTACAGTAAAGTTAATGAACACAGTCAAATCAGATCAATCACAGTCAAATCAAATCTTCAGAATAGGGGACACCCCTAAGAGAAATTGCAGGGTTTTCTGATCAATAGTAACATTACTGTATGTGGATCAGCTAAGTTGCCCATGTTCAGCTCATTGCTTTAGGTTTTCTACCAACAGACAGAGTATTTTCCAACTTTGCACCAGGCACAGTTGCCATGGACATGGAGGTAGACCATGAAATCTCAGTGCGCGTGACTGTGAGTGATGCTTGGGATGCTGCTGTTATAGGAAGGGTTCAGCAGTGCCTGGGAGCCCAGGGAGCCGTTGCCCGAATCCCAGGAAGGTGACGCCAAGGCACGGCGCGACATGAACGCCACCAAGGGAGGCCTGGTCATCTTTACGGCCAACTCCAATCCAGCCTGCATGGAGCTGGGCAAGCGGATTGCAGAGTGAGTCGGGTGGTTCCATACCTCTGTTCAGCTGTGTGTGCTAGGGGGTGTTTGGGCCATGACTTAAAATATTTTTGTCAAAGTGACATTAAAAAAAAATAATAGAAAAATAGTCTTGCTGCTTGTTAGTGGTGTTAGCCACTGTGAAAAGAGGAATTTTTCTTACATTTATAAGTACACAAACGTTCAGATTGCATTTGTTTCTTTGATTTATTTTCTTTTACTTATGTGTTTTACAGTCTTTTGTTTGTGTTCACAATACAGTCCTAGTCTTAGCTTCACCATTGTCTGCTCGGTAGATAAAGCCATGTGAGAATAGTTAGTATTGTGAGAAAAGACCATGGTTTCTGACAGTGATTAATTTGTAGTTTATGTGCCATCTTAACTACACTAAATAAAATGAGGTGCAAAACACCAAATGAAATAGCTATTGCAATATATGAAGGTTTAATAGGTGGTAATAATACATTTCAATTTTCATAAGGCTGTTTTATCATTTGATTTGTATAGAACCTGCTCTCTCACCAATTCATGCAAAAGGAGGCAAACATTGACACACTACTTGTTACTGGAGTGAATTTATCATGCACATGAAAATGTGACACATCTGCAGTGAGACCCCTCTGATGCATAAAATACTGTGAGGAAAAGTTTACCCAGCTTGTGTTGTTATGAATATTTTACCAGAAAATATTAACCAAGAGTTATAATTACAATTGCTTCTGCGCTATAGCCAGTGTTAGTCCTGGTGGTAGCTGTACTGCACACTGACAATGCAAATCCCTGTTCAGTCCCCACTGTGTTACTGGCATCACCTTGCTGGTGTTTGGACAGACCTGCTTGTTGCATACACAGATAAAACAAAGGTTCCCTTTTTGTGTGGTAGTCACAAAATCTCAGAGGGGACATTGACAGGAATACTGTCTGGGTCAGCGGTTGATATATTCATCATAATAATTATGTCTTAGAGCACCATCCAGAGACCCCACACCCAGCGTCACTTATAGTAGATGAGATCATTGCAGTTAATAATGTCAAAATTTAAAACAGTAATAGCATAATGCATGATAAATGAGAAGTATAATTTATTTGCAGGGAATTGCATGTGGTTCAGGTTGGAGACAGGCTTAGGTGAACAGTCTACAAAGTGAAAAATAATGGATTGTGTTGTACTTCTGCTTCATTTGCGCATCAGGGAATCAGTCTCACTACATTAATCTTACAGATGTAAGTTTTACATTTCCTGATCTTTCCACAATTTGGATATTTGAAAATGAAATCAATTATTCAGGCACTGCCTTTACATCAAATGCAGAAAACTGCTGTGTAGCCCTGTGTAGTATTGAAAATACTGTTGAGCCACGTGAATAACCATAGAATTATTGTTCTTGCATTGTCTACAAGATGGAACACCTTGTTAATACCCATAAGTACAGGTTTATGATTGTTAATAATGATTAAAAACATTTCCTATAAGGATTTCTCAGAAATGTTAGTATTAGTTTTGATTTTAATAGTGATTTAATTATTATGATATATACAAGTTTGTATTTAATATTACAGTTATTGTGTTGGCATGTTGCAGTCGCTGTCTGGGTTAACAAAATGGTGTTCTCATGTTCCAATCCATGTTTTTTGTGCAGACGTCTTGGAGTTGAGCTGGGCAAAGTGCAGGTGTATCAGGAACCCAATCGAGGTGAGTTAAGCTGTGATGGCCACAGTGGTTTGAGTATCTCCATGTTTTTCCGCAGTCAGCTCAGCAAAGCATAAACAACTCAGTCTCTGCTCACAAAGCACAGGTCCAGGGTCTGTCTGTCTGCCCCGTTGGCACTGCATTGTATGAAATAGCTACACTCAGTTGATTTTTCAGTTTGTGGTAACCAAATTATGGTCTAAGCATAGTCAATGAGGAGAGACAACAGTCAGGTACAGAGGAACATCATCTGTAATTTAGAAACTCAGTGCTGGAGGATCCAGAATATTCAAAAAAGTGTTGGAATGATGACCAGTGAAGATCATATCCTTAAGGAATAGAAATGAGGTTAACATTTAATTAGTAGTGCAACTGGAGGAGCAGACAAATCATTGAGCATCCATCAACAGTACAAAGGTCACTTTTGAAGTCAGGACTTCAAAAATGTTTTGCAGTAACAACACCTCTTAATGGAACATTGCGTTGCATTCATTTAGCAGACTTATCCAGAGTGACTTCCAGCACAATAGAACATGAGTATATCGCTTGAAGTTGAATGAGCAGTGGTGTCAGACCAGGCTAACAACATTCCCAGACCAATGAGTGTGAGCGTAACAGTATTCAGGCCTGACCCTAAGTTAACTTGTGCAACCTGACTAGACAAGGGAAGCCAATACTAAAGATAAGGAAACAAGCCTAAAATATGATAAGGTGTTAGTTTGCCTGTACTTTGGATGATAAATTTCAAAATCTCGAGGTGGTAGAAGTTTCATGAGGTGAAAGGAGAGGTGTTGACCTTTGTAAGAATAGTAATGTTATGTTGGATAATGAAGGTCTGGATGGTTTGCTTAGCGGGATCCATAGTGTAGATAGTCTCTGAAATTTGAGTTAAGATTACAATGCTGCTTAAATTATAGAGAACACTTGGAAGGACATGGTTTTTCTTGCTTCTCATGCACACTTGCACATCTGCCAGTTTCAGAAATGTCTCAGCTGTTTCTGTTAATGATTGTTTAACCTTTCAGCACTGCGTCCTCAGTATCTGGTTGCACACAATTGCACAGCATTATGTATATTCAGCTTATTGGCATCATTCATGTGCCCACAAAAATGCTAGTAAAATCCCCTCTTTGCGTGTCTCTTTTCCCAGAATACACAAGTGCTACATTTCCATTGCAGACTAATGAACCTATAGGAGGGTTTAGTCAGGTTGTGTTCTCTTAGCAGTGTCGTGATTGGACATTAGTGGTTAGGTTTCTTTCATAGTAAAGCTACTTGGAAGGGTTATCCATTATTAGCTGAAACTGAAAAGATCAATTTAAACAGTCTCCGTGCTATATGTCTGCGTAATGCAAGAACAACTGGCACAATTATGGCTTGACATTACAGTGGCACAAAATTGAAATGGTAATGTGCTCTTCCATCGATGTTTGATGTTGGGAGTACAGTCACTGAGCTGCGTGCTCTCATATGAGCTGAAGAGCACCTTGTTGATCCAGAACATGTTTTTATGTAACTTTCGCCTATTATTCCCGGTGCTGTGCAAGTGATACAGGGTTTTTTGTGGTGGGCCGGTTCACTTTCCACTCAGATCATTTAGGCTGTAATTCAGTTGTTTATTTTGGACCGTGAACTGTCATGCCTGTCATGTGCTGGATAGCAGGAGCAAAACATGTGACCCCTCAGCACCTGGGCAGCCAGGTTGGGTGTGAGCTGTGAGAGTGCCGTGTGACTGGTGGGCTTTTTGCTGGTTCAGAGTTTCGCAGGCAGTCATATGGAAGTTGCTCCCTCTGCTGTTCTTTGTCATACAGCTTACACACCACAGTGTCCTGCTGCAGGGTGAAACTGGCAAGACCACGCTCGTGTTTGAATATCTCCGTCATGCCTCCTAGGAGGGTCCCTGTATTAAAATTTTTGTAAGACGTGCAATAAAGGCATGGATAAAGCCTTGTCAAGCTTGGATGCATATGTATTCCATTTTTTAAATATGTACTGCCAGCAATCTAACTTTTCCCATGACTGCCCAGTGAATGTACACAGTAGTTTTCTAATAACCTACCTATGTAGTAAAACACAGTTGTAACAGCCCCTTATTGTAAAATAGGACCACCTGTGGTTGCATTTGTTTGTATTTTCAGTCTGAGTGGATGCCACCGAAGACAGATCTAGCAGTACAATATGATACTCATTTCTGCTTCTCATGTCACATATGAAGCGTTGTGGAAATGGCCCTAGCAACAGAGCAGTATTGCTGAGCTGGTCAGTTGGAAAGATAGCAGTGCTGGGCTGAGATTGTTCTCTGTGCATGTTAGAAAGCAGTGAATTCCTGTTCGCCCTTCAGCCTGAAATGTGTAATGTATTTGTACCTTTACTCACAAGGTTAATCCCGCTCTGACACTGCTTGGCTCATATGGCTGATTGAGTGCGTGTTCTTGCTGCACTCTGCGTTGTGTTCTGTGTGATTTGACTGTAGTTTGTATTGTGCTGCGCACTAAGATATGATTGTGTTCATTTGTGGAGTTTCCACTGCAGGGCGCTGAGGTAAGGCTAAGGACCCAACTTTTCCCTGATTGCAGGGTGTTCCTGTTTTCAGATGCAGTTTGGCATTTTAAAATCTGAGTCTTTAGATAAGCAGATAAGCGTAAGAGAAGCAAGTAGTTTGCATGGTGCTGTAATTTCAGTTAATAGCAGCTGACATAATGGGTTAAGTAGGAAGCACAATCAGTGAAACCAACAAAGTAGAGGGGAGTTCTGTTGATTGGCAATTATCTATAACAGACAGGAAGTACAAAGGATTGAGCTGTAACTCACTTAGTCTGGGCAGCCTGTGCTTTGTGTGTGGTGTTTCATGACTGACCTGCATTTTCTGATTGGCTGATAATGTGACTACGTTGAGAAGAGGCTGCACACAGGAGAACGTTGCTCTGCTACAAAGTTTGTGACCAAGAGAGCGGAATTATGATTTCATCATGAATTCATTAACTACTCTTCAGTATTATGCAGGTTATTGTTTGAACAGAGATGGTTGTCTTTTTTCAAATGCCTGTTTGATGTTGCGTTATTACAGGTGTGTATGTTGTTGTGTCAAACTTTTTATCTTTTTGAAATATATTGTAATATCAGCAGATGGGAGAAAGTGGGTTAAAATGGGAATAAAATAAAGGAGATTTGGGGGGGAATGGAATTAGCCATTTTGTAAAGCAGAATGCATCATTTTTTAACTGAACACGTATAGCCTTAAACATGAGCTGCTGTTGAGACATATTCCATTTTGGTTAAATATTTGCAATATCAATAGACACAAGGACATGATGTTTTACAGCCAATAATAGTTTCTTGTTCTAATATTTGGAAAAAAGCACTGCACAAAGACTGAATTTCTTTGGTATGCTGTCTCTCGGTGAACAGTGGGTCACACTGCATGTGTTTGTATGTTTGGTTTCACGTCGTGATCTGCATCATTAGCGTTAGCTGCTTTTCTGCAGCAGAAGGAACCACTGACTCGAATTCTACCAAGGTTTTTCAGACTGCTCAACATCATGTTGTGTATTTTCCACAGAAACGCGAGTTCAGATCCAGGAGTCGGTGCGAGGCAAAGATGTCTTCATCATCCAGACAGTCTCCAAGTAAGTCTCTCCCCAGAGGAGACCTGATGGGATTAATGAAGCATGGAAACAGCTTGTTGCCAGGGAATGTTGATACCGCACATGAGAACTGCAGTCAGAAAAAAAGTCTGACGTATCAATTTCTTCCGAAGACATGGTGTTGAGAACACGTGGCAGTGAGAAATCTCTTTGCCATGGCAAAGATGCTCAAGTAATTCAGTTAAAATTGGGAGAAGGGCACCCGTCCTAACTTTTCCCCATGTGTAGTTCTCTATTTCCCCATGCCTGTTGCTCTTCCACACTGCACCCTTCTCCGACACATTCACACTGTTTCTCTGTAAGACATGGTCGCTCTGTATCTGTCTCAGTTGTGCACTAAACACATTTCCTCCGCATGCATTTCTCTTTGCAGAGACGTGAACACCATCATCATGGAGCTCCTGATCATGGTGTATGCCTGCAGGACTTCGTGTGCCCGCAGCATCATCGGTGTCATACCCTACTTCCCTTACAGCAAGCAGTGCAAGATGAGGAAGAGGGGCTCCATCGTGTCCAAGCTCCTGGCCTCCATGATGTGTAAAGCAGGTGAGGCTCTGTGTTGAGTACTTGCTCACCCCACCACCTTACTGACTGGAGTCTTTGTGTGCCAAAACAATATAGAATGTCATATCAGGCAGGGGACAAAGAGCAAATAAAGATTAAACATGTGCAAGAGCACAAATAATGTTTAGGTGTAGGCCTCCTTTCCTGTTAAGGCGTAACAAACTTGTCCATGTTCTCTGTAATGCAACCAAGACTTTATAGAGTCACTGGAGCCATTACCAGGCTCTGAGGTGTGCGGTTTTGTTTATGCCTTTGCCTGTAGGTCTGACCCATCTGATCACCATGGATCTGCACCAGAAGGAGATTCAGGGCTTCTTCAACATCCCTGTAGACAACCTGCGTGCCTCACCCTTCCTCCTGCAGTACATTCAAGAGGAGGTAAGCCTGGCTTGTGTGATGAACAGAAAAAAAAAATCATGCAGAATAATCCCCCCCTCCTGCTTTTACACTCTTGACTTTTGGAATTGGCAGTTGACTCTAGGTTGTTACTAGCTCACCTTGCAGCTTCCTCTCCCGCCTTTGTTCAGGGAATACTGAGCAAGATGGGTGCCCTGTTTTGATGGGTGGCTCTTGTAGCCATGGCTAGTTTTCACATTGCAAACCACACAGTGTACTAGAAACCTAGTGCCAAATGGAGCATTGGAGTATCTCGCTCTGATGACAAGCAGTAATCTACAGGTGCCTGGAGAGTCACTAGGAGGCACTGATGCAGGGGTGATAGGAGCCCTGGTCAGCCAACGCCCACCCAACCCTTTGCACTGCCTCTGTAGGTAGACAACTAGATACGGTCGGCTAATGACACAGCCCATAAACAAGCAAGAGATGTTGGAGCTGTAGTTCCAGCCTGCACTCAGAGCAAGTGGCTTTACCACCTGAACCAGTTGGAAGCCCCTCATAGAATAAATGTGAATGTAAACATAATCCATCCACTTCAAGAGTATGAAAGGCTCTGACACAACTTGTCATTCTTAAATTCAGGGATTTTTCTGTGAGGGGCAAAGGAGGTTGTTCAACCCCCCTGGTACATATGGAAAGCATTTATAGTGATTTAAATATTACTTAAGTTGGTGTGACCTATTGTGAGACTTGCACACGTTCATGTCTGTTGCAAGTCAGAGGTTAGTGCTCCCTACTGTTGAAGTCTTGCTCTCCGCTTTGATTTCAAGTGCAAACTGCCAGTAATTCATTTTTTGTGAATTGGCACGCTTCAGTTCCATTCCTCCTTCCAGAACATTCCTCTGTTCTGCTTGGCCTCCCCTTGCAGAGTGAGTGGTGTGTAAGGAAGTGTCCCACCAGTGAGCCTTGCAAATGAGGGTTGGGTGTGTGTGTGTTTAAAATCTGCAGATCCCAGACTATAGAAATGCAGTAATTGTGGCCAAATCTCCAGCTTCGGCTAAAAGGTAAGCTCACTCCACCCTTCTCTTTTGTCCTTGTGTTTTTTTTTTTTTTTGTTTTTGTTTTTCTTTTCATTTCTTCGCTGAAGAAATGCACCTTTCCATCTCGATAATTGTGTGCCAGGCTTGATGAGCCTGAGGCACGTCGGCTGCTAGCTGATTGACACTCTGGTGCAGGAGCTAGTGTGGCGTGGCAGCGGTAATGGTTTTGTGACCGTAGGGCTCTGTGCCCACAGGGCGCAGTCTTTCGCAGAGAGGCTCAGGCTGGGCATCGCGGTGATCCATGGAGAGGCGCAGGATGCTGAGTCGGACCTCGTGGACGGCCGCCACTCCCCTCCCACGGTTAAAAACATAGGGGCCATACACCCTAGCCTGGAGATCCCCCGTATGTACCCACGGATTTATAGTAGAAGTACTTGATCTGTCATTTGTTCAGGTTCATCTTCTTTCTGTAGTTCCAGGAAGAGCTGTTTAGATCGCCATTTTTATTTCTGTTTGGCAGTGTTGATTCCCAAAGAGAAGCCCCCAATCACTGTGGTTGGAGATGTTGGAGGACGGATTGCCATCATTGTGGTGAGTTTTGTACCGTAGTGAGGGATGCATAGCTGATTTATGCATCCTCTCCGAAGAAAATGGTTAAATTGATCCCAGTAGCATAGTGAGACACATCGGTGTGGGCCTGTCATCTTTCAGCTGTGAGTGGGTGGTGGTGAGGTGATTTTCTGTCACTGAGACCTCTTGTGTTGGCCTGTCCTCCCCCAGGATGACATCATTGACGATGTGGACAGTTTCCTGGCGGCTGCGGAGACACTGAAGGAGAGGGGGGCTTACAAAATCTACGTCATGGCGACGCATGGCATCCTGTCATCAGACGCACCGCGGCTCATAGAGGAGTCTGCCATTGATGAGGTCAGAGATGCCGACGTGCATGTCACCGGGCTCATGCAAGGATTTGTCATTAACTACACATTCCCACTGAATGAATCACTGGTGCATAAATTGTAAAAAGCTTTTAGTGCTGATGGGAGTCCTCTAGTCCTGTTGATGTGTTCCATTTGGCCTTGCTGGAAGCAGCATTCTTGACCAGTAGCAGCACTGAGTAAAGGTAACACTATTGCAGGTGGATGATTAAATAACTCTCACGTTATAGCCCGTACTGTATTGTCAGGGTGTCGGGATGCACATTCATTGATTCTGTGTCTGTTGCTGTTTTCTCGACAGGTGGTGGTGACCAACACCATCCCCCACGAGATCCAGAAGCTGCAGTGTCCCAAGATCAAGACGGTGGACATCAGCATGATCCTGTCCGAGGCCATTCGCCGCATCCACAACGGAGAGTCCATGTCCTACCTGTTCCGCAACATCGGCGTGGATGACTGACAGCTCTGTGCAGGATGGGAGCCTTCCCTGTCACCTGGTGTCGTGCTTCACAGTGACCAAGTCTCACTTGGTGCACTTGTTTTTTGTCACCCTTGCGGTGACAGTTCAGTGCTCAGAAGTTAAAGCTGTATGCCATAGATGTTATGTCATGGTTTTTTTTTAGGTAGGCCCGTTCGAAGGTTCTTTTTTATTGAAGTTGTATCCATGTCTTCAAGCAAATTTTGTTTTTAATCAGTGCTTGGAAATGAACATCTTGTTTCGTATAGAAAACCGCCGGGGTCTGCAGATCTATCTGTGAATTTAGTGGGGAGGTATGCAGTGCAGTAAAGGGGGAAATGAAAGTCAGAAGCTCACTGCATGAAACCCTAAAAGAAAGAGGTTAAAAGCCAACCATTACTTTTTAAATGACTTGATAAACTTTTTTTACAATGTTACACCAACCGTGGTGCTCTGATTTTCAAGATCTCTGTTAATGCAGCTCTCTTCTGTCATATTCAGCATGTTGTCTCCCCTGTCTTGGAACTCCTTGTCATTTTTATTTGCTATGGGACCTTTCCTGCCTGTTCTGATTCTGGCTTGGTAAAATCACCTTGAGTTGGCACAACCTCCTGTTGCCCAAAAGCTTTACTGCAATATGTTAGTATTTTTTACTGTCAAGCTTAATATATCACCTTTTTGTACCTTTATCTCTCACAATTGGACAGATGTCTCAGAAGATACAGGGTATAATGATCATCAGAGTCATTCATTCTTAATTGTTTTGTGTATTCTTGAAACTCCCTTATAGGAAAAAAATAATAATTGACATTGACTGCAACTGGGATATTTGAATTTTGCTGACCTTTTTCTTTATGTCCAAGTACGATGCCTTCCCTTTCACTTTTCCCATGAGGTACCAGTCTGCTGGTTTCCAGCTCTAGCTGGATGCAGACCCTCTCGGCTTCCAAGCTAGACACCATGGGCATGACCCTTGTTGATATACTCATTTTTATAGTAGGCTCAGCCTCCAAGCCAAAATGATGTGAGAGTAGGACTTGATGTCTGAGGCTGTTATTTCCCACTTAATTGTGATCCTTTATGTCTTTTACCCCAGCTCTCTCTACCAACACGGTCCACATGCCTTCAAAACTACTCCTGGGGCAGAGCCACCAGCGCACCACACTGCTTGACGCAGTCAAAAAGAGTTTTGAAATTATGGATTTATACTTGAATTGAATTTTATGTTAATATTTAAAAATCTGCAGAAAAGATAATGAAGCGAAATATTTATATTTATTCATCCTTAGCATCACTCCGTGACCTCGTAGAGAATTCAGACGTATTTCTCAAGAATAAAGTCGGCTTATAAAGTCAACATGAAGGAAAGCTGAGTGACCGCTCATCTTACACGAAGTATTCAGAACTGCTGATGGGGGAGTAAGGGTTCTTGAACTAAATACTGGATTTGGGGTACATCATGCTGTCAGTCATTGACTTGCTGGACCAACTGAAAGATTTTAGTCTTTGTAGCAAATTCTGTGATTTACTGTCATCATCGAGTCACTGAATCCACATGGTTACCACCCATTTTGGGGTCCATGACACCTCACTCTCGTATTATCTAGGGATACTGGCTGGAGGGTGGGGGCCTTTAACAGTGCTGGAAAAAAGGTGTATTTTTTTTATTTATTTATTTTTTTTAATTGGGCTCTCCATGTACTCATTCATGTGGTTTAATGGATCATTTTTGAGCGAACTCAAACTGAAGTAGAATGCCTATGAAAGTATGAAAGATCTCATTTGAAGTTTTTGTATTTATTTTAAGCAACTGATGAAAAATAAAAAGGTTAAAGTTCCCCTGACTTGGTGTGGTGTTTTCAGTTCTGTTGTCATGTCTGAAGTGTTGCTCACATTCTTATTGACACCTTCATGAACACGCCTGTGCCAGGTCCGCAAGCAGAGCTCAGAGAGGCTGTTGCGTTCTCTAGTGACTTGATGTTTTGCATGTTGATGCTCAACAGTGCTGGTGTGCTCTTTAATGTACACCACCTGAACACCACATTACTGAGGTAGAACACCTGCTTTCAGTGAGGGTCTCTGAGTAGCTCTGTCCCTGCTGACATGGAGAACATTTAGCGTATGTAATTAGTTTCTCTTCATCTCTCTTATCAGGGCTGCTGAATCATCTCCCCATGCTCAAGCAGCCCCCAGGGTGTGGGAGATCGTCTGCACCGGCTTTTAGGCGGCAGCCTTGTTTGAGTTATCAGATGATTGAGATTAATGGTAATTGCAGTTTTTTTTTGACAGTAGCTACTTGAGGCTGACGTCAGTGCAATCACTACCATCTGCTCTGCTGGGATGTTGTTTCATTTTATGCTGAAAAACAAAGCAAAACCGGCATATAAATGTATGGATTTGCATGATTACCGCATTTCAGTCAGTGAGCAGAATTACAGATTAACTCCGATGGGTAGCTAAATTAAGAATTCCTTTTCCACGAGTATAACTTTGGCACACTGCAATGGTAGTAGGTGTGGTCCAGAAAAAGATTCTGCCTGAATATATACATTGTCATTTGTGCAGATAATATCTATGTATTATACAGGCCCCACTGATTGAATACTCTCTGACCAGTGAGTTAAATCTTGGCTTTGCAAAGGAAAAGCAAGCTCCAAAATGCTTGTATTGAGGGGTTCTCATTGGAAGTTGCTGCCACTGGCCACATTGCCCCTTGCAGGGCGAGTGATAATTAGAGGGTGAAAACCATTTCTTCTCCGGCTCATTTATTTTGCACTTACATCCGTCCTCCGGCCATTATCTGACCCCCGCTCAGCCGGAGGCCTCGCCTCGGCTCTCTCAAGCTGCTGTTTTCCCTCCACCCGGCCACAGCTACTGTCCATAGCCACCGTGCAAACAATCTACCTAATGGGCCACCTGCCAAACAAAATCTCTCAATGCTTTCTCTCAAAGAACATCTGCAATCCCAGCATTCACAGCTATTGAAAGATTGACTGCTTTGCTGCTTTTGTATTTCTTCAGAGGAAATTGGCTGTAGGTGGAAATTGTGTATTTTTATTTACAGGTGACTGGTAAGTTTGAAGAAAACCTGACATGGGTCCTAATTTTTAACCAAGGTCTTGATTCTGGCCTGCAGGTGCTTCTTCCGCTTATTAAAAGAAAGCTAATGATTATGAGCCTCATAGGTCCAATATTTGAAAGTTAATGATTTGCTTTCTGAGTAAGCCAGACATAACTATGACAGCTTCAGTGTGATCTTGAAGGATACCTGTATGAGGTTCCTGACATGGATTGTGTCAGACAGGTGCACTATTGCTGAAACACCTGTGGGAACATGTGACCAAGTGGCCTTTTGCCATCATGCAGTCCTACTCTGATTCTGCCCCCTCCCTGCTTTCTGCCTGCCCCTTGTAATCTTCACCCCTTCATGAGAACACAAACAAGTGTAGGTGCTGCCGCTCTCACCCCCGCACACAGACACTGGTGCTTCATTAAGCTGATGCGTTTAATGATCAATTCTGCCAGTGCAATTCTGCCCACTCTCCCCCTCTCTCTGCCTCTTTGCTGCCCTCATCTCTCCCAGCAGAGCAGACATGGACTCCAACTCTACCACCAACTTCTTCACGCTCTCCCAGTCATTCAGTGTGTCCGACATTATTGTAATCGGAGCCTACTTTCTGCTGAACGTGGCTGTGGGAATCTGGGTAAGTCCTGCGGCTTTCACCGAGGCACAGCTGGACTCTGGCCTTTTGACAACACACCTTATTAAAATCTCTGCTCTGGCTGAAAGTCTCTTAACATGAGCAATCAGTAGAATATCGATCATTTTTTGGACTTATTTGGACTAATTAAGGCTCATAATCTATAAGCTCATACATCAGGTCTGCTTCACTTATGTACCAAAATTGATGGAGCTGAATCTGATTTTATAATGTGTTCGAGCAAATCATGGAATTGGTTAGATCTCATGGTGTGCTTCTCCTGGGCCACAGCCTGCATGAAGCAGAGGCATGCATACATATAAGATGAACAGACGGCTCAAGCATTGCCTTGTTAGTGGTAATAAAAATCCATGTATCTGACCCGGTTTTATTTGTGATCAAAGCCAAATACCAGCCTTGAGATGCATCTCAGAGGACAACTCTCAGCATCCGTACTTTGATTTGATGTGCCTCTTCAGCTGTTTAAGATTAGTCCTGATGATTTTTGCAGTTACCAGCTGACAGGTCAAGATATGAAGGCGATCACTCATTATAGTCTCCTCCTCACAGTACCTCAGTAAAATGAAGAGTGCAGTTCAGATGCTGTTTTATTTTCCATCTGTGTAACTGGTTTGTAATTAGTTGACACTGAAACGGCGTGTCTCATTACCTGTTGGTCTTGCCAGTCATCCTGCAGGGTGAGCAGGAACACGCTCAGCGGGTATTTCCTGGCTGGACGGGACATGGCATGGTGGCCGGTGAGTCTCCCTTTTTGCATGTGGACCCAACAGCAGCCGACAAATGCACATGCATGTCAGATACAGGAAATTATGCACAGACTCGAAGTGAAACTGTATTTTAATGAGAAGTGATAATTATAAAAGGAGAGTTCATCACTGCACTTCCAAGTCCTATCACAATTATGTGCATTTGGTTTTAATTGTGGTAGGAAAAATACTTTCTCCTCCCTGTGTGACTCCTAAGGCCTAAATTAATCAAACAGATGTATAATTGTTGTCCTGGCAATACTGTCATGGTTAATCTATTAGAAAATGGTATATACATACATGCGTGTGTGTGTGTGTGTGTGTGTGTGTGTGTGCGTGTGTTTATGTGTGTGTGATTCAAGACCCTTTCTCTCTGTATATGTAAATATAAATACATTTCAGGATAAAACAACAAAATTATATATTGGATTTATTTCTTCTGATTCATTTTTTAAAAATTCTCTACTTTAATCCAAATGCATTGTAAAATAACAGATTTTATTAAAGAAAACAAGAGTGTCCCATTTAAACAGACCCATGTTGTTACTATTTTATACAATGTGTGCTTCCTCCTGTTTTATGAGCTTCTGGCACTTTTCTTCCTTTGACCATTCCCCTAGTACAAATTTTTAAGTTTGTTCTTCTAGCTTTGAGCAGTGAACTGGTTTTCTTGAGTTCAAAAATTATGATTATGAAAATGATTAGATTGAGGTCTAGTGATTGAGATGGCCACTTGAAAACATTTATTTTGTGCTCAGTTAATCCTTGCTGTGTACATCTGGATAAATGCTTTAGATCATGGTCATGCTTGAATGTACACACAGGATCTGTAGCCCTAATGTATGTTGTGTGTATTTGTGTATAAGCTGTTTTTTAGAGCTATGTCTCTCTCCTTCCTCTCTCAGATTGGGGCTTCCCTGTTTGCCAGCAGTGAGGGCTCTGGGCTTTTTATTGGGCTGGCCGGCACAGGGGCAGCTGGCGGCATTGCTGTGGCAGGGTTCGAGTGGAACGTGAGTGAGTCTTGACATGGCTCTCCTCTACTCTCTGCTTTATGGCATGGTCACAACCACACTGTGGCCATGACCAATGCTTTGTGAGATGATCAGAACCACACTGTGACTGTAACCCCATGTGTGAAATCCTCAAGCCTACACCAGTATAGGCCCAGGTTGGAACAGCTTCATCACCCTCATGGTCATTTTGTGTGACTCCTCATGTCATGTATTCATTCATTCACTAGATTAATGATGATTTGATTGACACACTAACACAGAGGGAATGGCGCAAAGGGCAATAGGATTGTTAGGGTCCACGAGGGATTCAGTGGCTCTATAGAGGTACATAGAGGCAAGGAAGTTCTCTGTAGCTTAATTCGTTTACCAGATTAGTAAGATCACTTTTAGGTTCTTAGGTTCATTTCAATGTTCATTTGGTGTCATTGGCAGAAATGAATTATCTTTTTAAAGGTTTCAAAGGTTTTGATTTCATTTACCACTTTTCTTTGGAGCATCACCCACTAAACCCCCATGTACAAAGACCAAGGAATCTGTCTGTGGGAGTTTATCAGTGGGACAGCTGAGGGGACTGGTCTTCTGTCATTGTATTGTGATTATTCTGTGATCCTGTTTAGCACTGTGTAATTTTTGCTGTTTATTTGGGTATTTTTTTGTATTAACTATATAAAGTTATTTGCCCAAAGTAATTCTGATAGGAAGCATCTGCTAAATGGCCTCATAGTTAATGATAAATTAGATAAATTTGGTTGGCAGTTTTAAAAAAATCCATAAACAGTCATTTTCAGGACTAGGAGTAAAAGGAAGACAAAGCCTGTTTACACAGCAAATTATATACCTGGCACTAACAGTACCCCAAGCTTTGAATTTAATATTGATGAGCTCGTTCTGAAACCTTATTAGTAATTAATGGACAGATGATAAAACAGACTTTGTAATAAACTGATGAAACTCACTTGGGCTTTATATTGCAAATAATAAAATCAACCTTTTTGTTGATTTACTACTCAGATCCATAAGTCTATAATGATGTTTTGAGGTTTGATGCTAAGGCAACAGGCACACTGCTGTTTGTAATGATTTTGGAAAGATTTTCACTTAAAACGGCACTGGTAAGTAGAAAACCTGCCCTAAATTTCTTTACTTTTTGCACAGCTGTTTCATCTTCAGCACCAATAAATGCGGTGAATTAAAATACTGATAAGTGTTGGGATGTTATAAAAAATGAAATTAGGTAAATTAAATAAATGATGTGTGTGATAAGTAGGTAGTATACATACATGAAATAGTTTACAAATGTTACAAGGGAAAAACCAAATTCAGAAAAATAAGTAACAATCAGCAGGGGGCAGTAAATGCCTTGTTTTGATTTTTACTGGTGTTGCACATTTTACATGATCACCGTGAAATGAACAAATGAGTGAGGCTCTGTGGCACTCTCAGACACTGTGTCTGTCTGTCTTGCAGGCTACCTATGTGCTGCTTGCACTGGCTTGGGTGTTTGTTCCTGTGTATGTCTCCTCAGGGGTGAGTTATCTGTGTGAGCCTCCCATGTCCACACACACACACACACACACACACACACACACACACACACACACACACACAAGCATCTTACAGCACCTCCTTGGGGATTCCAGGGAAAGGCTGTGAACAGCATCACGTTTGATCAGTTCACCTACTGCTGCACAGGCCCTTGGAGCCATCTTCAGCACAATGCATTGCTGTGCAAAGGAGACTATGCGCGAGATCTTAATCTCATCTATGGTATGATCCTGCTAGTGATAGCACTGCACTGAGGGTTAACGACACGCAGCAGGTGTGTGCATGAAAGTGTTCTGTGCTGTGGGTTCACCGTGTGTGCTCCTCTCCCCGCTGGTCAGATTGTCACCATGCCAGAGTACGTGGGCAGGCGCTTTGGAGGAGAGCGGATCCGCATGTACCTGTCAGCACTGTCCTTGCTGCTGTCTGTTTTCACCAAGATCTCGGTAAGCAGAACCACGTCAGGCATGCATAGGTCTGAGAGCAGCCTGATGCCTCACAAGGCGTGCCTTTGGGCCCTAAGCAATTCACTTGACTGAGGCAGTACCCATGCCATGCAAGAGAGGGAACTACATAATTAGGAGCGGCAAGAAGCCTGCCACGTACTGATTGTCACAATTGGCATCTTCAGCTGGACCTGAATCTGAGTCTTTATAATTCATTTGTGTGTAACACAGCAAGATACATAAAGGGACAGAACTGAGGACGGTTTGCACTAAGAATTGCTTGCAATAAATGAAAACTATTGGCTTGCCTCCATCCCCATTAAATGCTGTGTTTTTAATTATAACACCTCCACACCTCAAAGGCTGTATAGTTGGTAGTTAATATGTACTTTGACTGCATAAATGATTGAAAGCTTGATTGCAGAAAACCTGATTAAACTTGCACCAGATGTATAAGGATAGACTGCTGAGTAAAATCACAGGAGAAAAAAAAAAAACTGAAACCCATCAGTACAGTGCATCTAACCACCCTGGTTTGCAACTGTCAAAAGCTGCAGCAAAGAGAAGGAACACACCATTGTGATTCAACAGACCTTTGTGCCATACTAACGCTAACAAAACCTCAGTCTTCTGTGGTTTACAGAGGCATTATGGTGTTTCCACAGTGATAACAAACAATACAACCTAGAGACAGTGAGCTTGTAATCCGAGTGGCATTAGGTCTGAGATCAAAATCTGGGCTGTTCAGGGGCTCTTGAAATGCATAGGTGTTGTCATGGAAGAAGTCAAATGTAATCCATCATAACTCCTGCTATTGTTGAGCACATAAGTGAAGCCTGTTCCTCTTGTGAATGCCTTTGTGGAAGCACAACAGGAGGGCTTCTCCAACAAATTGCAGGGGAGCTCTGTTTGTAGTCTGTAGTTATTTCTCAGCAATGCGTTTTGAAAAGTTTGAATTCTTGGCAGGAAGTTTTGTTGTTGATGATCACGGACAGGCAGGGTGTGAGAATTGGATATGTTTACTGAGATCTAGTGCACCAATGCCGCACCCAGTCACTGCTATCAGAGGTGTAGCAATGTCTGCTTTCTCCATGAGCAATGCCTGCAGGCTTTAGAGGTTCATACAAAACCTACGGAGGAGTCATCCAGCCCCTATGATTACCACAAGCTAATCATACCAGCATGATTGAGCAGGCCATGTACCTGAAATGGGCTTCCTGCCATCAACAAAAAACAATTTCAGTTTGTGGATGGTGGTTTTTAAAGACAAGTGGTGCTGTCATGTCATGTTTAGATGGACCTGCAGGTGTGTTGGCGTAGGCTGCTTTGTGGATAAGCATAATGGTTTTCTCTAAACTGGGTGTGTCTTCCCCAACAACAAATCAGGCACATCACGCGGTCTGTGCAAGAACGGGAGGTTGTGAACCTTTCACGCAGACCACAGCAGGTGTGCCGTGAGAGGGGGAACCAGTGGCATGTAATCACCAGTGAGGTCTCCGTGGCCATGTGTTTTCAGCGTGATAGTGTTACCCAAACACACAGCCAGGTCCCATTGTTCCACCGCGTTAACGGCAGCCAACTCAATCTACTGTGCAAACACATGGGGCCGCCTGAGGAACCTGCTGCAACTCCTGTGTCTCTCACAATCTATTACCAGTACAGTAATTGCAAATCAAGAGCAAATTTCCCTGTGGGACAGAAAGCACTTTCAAATGAATAATATCTTTATTCCCCCTATTCAAGAGTCATTTGGATGACGGATAGTGCGGGCTATATTTGGCAAAATGATGATTAAGTGGGGAATAAATATTTTAATCTACAATAATAATGAATTCTTTGCATTCATTATCTCTTTCTAGCCTGTGTGCCAGTTATAAGTGATTAACCAAAGCTGTGAAGCAGATTTCCCACAGGGGCAAGACGCATGCATCACCCTCCTTATACCTTTTCTTCTCATTTGAGGACAGAGACACTTATTATGATTCACTAAGGCTGATACAATATGACATTTAACACTTACCAGCAGATTTACTTTGTGATTAAGAATTGTATTTAGATCGTTATTTGACGTGGTTCAGAAGTCTAAGAAGACATAGAATATATTAATTAATGTCTAAGGTTGGATTGAACACCGTTTGTTGTTTTCTGTGCTCTTTGATTATCAGCACGTGTGTGCCTCTGCTGATATGTTTCTGAGAGAGTTAATGGATTGTAAAAACTGTCACAGCAAATGTGTTTTTTGAACAGACACAGCTTCTCCTATGTTGTGAACAGAAATCCCATGAACTTTGTGCAGGTGTAAAATCATGCTTTGTTCCCTAAACTGAAGCGGCCTTTGGGTTCTTATCACTGTGTCTTCAGTCAAACCTGCCAAACTGCTGTTGTGTGTTGTACGTTTGTCACATACCAGAAGATCCTCCTGTATAAGTCATCTATCAAACTGCCAGAAAATATCTTTAGCACTTCAAAGAATCTAATTACTAAAACACTGAAGCATATGACTGACACATACAGGTTTGAATCTTCTCAAAGTGTTGACATGTCTTCAGAGATTGAGTTACATTGGGCCCGATTACAGCTGGGTTAGAACAACAGTGAATTCCCTTTTTAAAACGTGGTTCTGTGTGCAACCCAAGTTTCTGGTTCCTGGGTCTGACCCAGTTGGAACTGTGATTGTAGTTTGTGAATAATGGGTGGGTTTCTGAAATTGGGATTGTGCCAGACCCCTAATTATTTTTTTGTCTTTAGGCTGAACACTGGGACCTTACATTTCCATGGAAATAGCTTGAGGGCTGTTTGATTTTCATTCCGAATGAGAAGCAAATACACTCCCCCTGAGATATTTATACTGGTTTTTCAGTAAAATGAAGAGACTGCAAAACTTTTGCTTTCTGTAAGTGCACTGCATAGTAATAAATCTGAGATAGTTATACATTCATCATCACAGCATAACAGCCACAAGGAAAAATGGTATTGATTTTGGGGCTCCCTATGTGACCACATTTGAATGTACTTTTCCACACTGTCCAAAACCTCTTTTTGTCATCTCCTGCAGACAGACCTGTACTCTGGGGCGCTGTTTATCCAGGTGTGTCTAGGCTGGAACCTCTACGTGTCCACGGTGCTGATGTTGGTGGTCACTGCACTGTACACCATAGCAGGTGAGTTTCCTCACATAACTTCTGTATTGATTCTATTCATCCCATTATGGTCCCTCCAATCTCTCCTCTCATCTCCCTGTCTCTGGATCAGGTGGCCTGGCTGCTGTGATCTACACAGACACCCTGCAGACCTTCATCATGATCATCGGAGCGATCATCCTCACTATCACAGGTGAACCCAGCGCAAAGGGATAGGCAGACTACCACGAGACCCATGGTGTTAAGCGTTCACTTTGAGAAAATGGTGGAACAAGAGTCACTTATCATTTATTTTAGGCTAAACTACATTTTGTGTTTGAGATGACTTCATGCAATCCTTTTCTTAGGGTCCCGCTCATCACTCTGATTTTCTGTTACAAACAACTACATTTACATTTACACCACATACAGTACATTCATAATATCCATAAATAAATAAATTCCAGAGAACACATTTCCACATAACATTCATCCTTTATTTAATCTGATATGAACACTTGAAACACGTTAAACCCTTGCCAATGTTTTCCCCCTGACAGCACCTGCACTGTAAACAGTCGGTTCCTTTAGTGCTGCCGCTTGGAAAAGTTCACTGAGGTGTGTCTGAGATAAACAGCTCACGCAGTGCACACACCTGGAGATACACCCCTCTGCAAAAATGGCACTTAGGAAAAGTGCTGTGGATGAAACATGAGATGTGCATTTAATACTTAACCTAATGCAGCACAGTATGTGACATAAGGATGCCTAAGTATTCTGACATGGGGGGAAAATACAGGAGTTCCATTGTAAACTTCCATTTCTAGTACTTGGCCAGGTTGACACAGGGAATGACGGTTCATTTTGTCTCATTACTGTAGGTAAAGAGTGGAGTAACAGGCTTTCCCTCATTTCCAGGAAACGTTAGCACAGTGTTTTAAAAACAGCCGCATGGTTGTCCTCAGCTGTTAATCATCACACAAGCTCATCTAACAAACAAACATGGTACATTGCCCCAAGCATGAAATTTCCCTCTCACTTCTGACCAGCATATTTTCCCACTTCTTTTTTTCAATGTATAAGAGTAGTCTGGTCTGAGCTTTGATGAAAATTTCTTTGGCACAGTAAAACAATGTTCATCTGTTTCATTTCATGTTCATGTTCATACCCATACAAAACACTAAAGAAAACATTTTTTTTTCCCTCTGCACAAACAACCCTTTCACAGTGTATGAACAATGCACCAATATGTAAAGGCTCTCATGTTGCATTTTCTTGCAGGGATTAACAGTCCCCAAGAGTCATGACTGACCTCATTAAGAGCTCTATGAGCACAAAGGCAATCATCTAATTAGTGGAGCATATTAAAAAAAAACAATGAAGAAGAAAAAAAAAAAACATTTCCTGTACATGTGAAAGCGATGGCACGTGGTGCTCTGCTGCTGACTGATGATGATGTTCCATTTACCCACATTTGACAGCGTTTAACAAGATTGGTGGCTACAACAATTTGGAGGGGGTCTATTTGAAGGCCATCCCGTCCAAGATCATCCCCAACACCACGTGCCACCTGCCCCGTGCTGACGCCATGCACTTGTTCCGTGACCCTGTGGCCGGAGATCTGCCCTGGCCTGGCATGACCTTGGGCCTCACCATCCTTGCCACGTGGTACTGGTGCACCGATCAGGCAAGAGATCCCCTGTCCAATCCAGCCTTATCCTTGCTTAGACTTATTTGGTATTGGGGGGGGGGGTGTAGTTTTGCAGAATCAAAAAGTAGCCATCATAAGGCAAGAGAATTCAAGTCAAACCCTGGGGAAACCTCCACAGTTCCCACAACATTTGTGCAATTCACACAAAAAGATTCCAGATTTCAGACGGCCACTCATTTCTCTTCTCTTCACACTCACGGCATTGTGAAAATGGTGGCCTGGAAAAGACACCCCTCTAAAAGGAGGGAAACTCAAGACACCTTAAATCTTAAGGTTTAAACATTGTCTGCCATGTGAAGAAAAAGTAGATACCCAACCATAATACATGAGAGAGCTCCCTGCATTGGATCTTCCCCGCTTAGCAAAAAGCAGGGTGTTCTTCTGAAGGGTGCGGTTTCATCCTTCCCGCTGAAAGTAGGAGAAAGGGCCTGAAGCTGTGCAGCTAAGAGGTTCCCTTCTGCCCCAGCTGTGCCTTCTTATTCTGCATTGGGGTACCTGACATCTTCCCTTTTAAGTGTTTGAACTGGGAGAGCTTGGCGAAGGAGATGCCAAAGGGAGCTCGACTGTCTCCCTGAGTAGCATGTGGCCTTTGCGGAGAGCAGTGATGGCTGGGTCTTCCTGACTGTCCTTGGGACTGCCTGTAGGGGGAGCCGTGGCGGCTAGGGGAACGCCCAGTCCGAGAGTTTGCCAGCTGCATCTGAGCTAGTCTGTTAGGGGAGCAGCGACCGCTGGATGACTTGTCCTGGCTGAACAGTTTGCCCTGCCAGTACTTGTGGCCGCCTATGACAGGCCCTGCAGCTTTTGCTGGGCGATGGTAGCATCCAGGCTTGGCAAGCACCACCTTAGCGGTCCCCCGCCCCTGGCTTTCCCACTCACCACGGATGGTGCTGGCTGGGGATCTGGATGAAGTCTGATACAGCTGTGGGAGAAACAGAAGAGCATTTGTTAAAATTTGAGACACTGTCTCTGTTCATGAGTGAAACACAGTGTAGCCTATCCAAAAGCAGGTTTAACCACAATGGGATGTTTGATTTCAGCTGCTGAGTAAGCTTTGCAAACTTTTTTTTTATTAGACTACAGCTGATACTTCTAACAATGAGTGTCGTTTGTTTTGCAGCAGGTATTTGCACTTCACTATGGACCTTTCTTTTTCACAGGTAATTGTTCAAAGGTCTCTGTCTGCCAAGAATCTCAGCCATGCCAAGGGCGCCTCCATCTTAGCTAGTTATTTGAAGATGCTGCCCATGATCTTCATCATCCTGCCGGGGATGATCAGCAGAGCTCTGTACCCAGGTAATGTTCCTTGAGCCTCTGCTCTGAGACCTACTTCGTTTCTGCCCTGCAGCTAAAACACAGCTGCCTTTGATCAGCATAAACAGGCTGAAGCCTGCTACCACCAAAGTGTTTCTGCAAGCAAATTTTCATATATGATTGAGCTGATTGATGGTATGCTGGCCAGACTCTATTTCTGCTGATTGCACAACAATTGAGACAGTCTCATTTTCAATATTTTGCAACATGAGCAGTAAATATCATTTACAGCATATGCTCCTATATCATAAGTTATGTCAATGTGTCCAACTGTGAAGATTGCAGTCTGTTTGCTATGATTGTTAATATCTAAATATCTAAATCTAAATATCAGTAATTATTCATATATTTATGATATATTTATACTTAACCATACCTTCCTTCCATTGCCACAGGGCAATTTTTGGTGCACCTGTATCTCCTTCCTCTCCAGGGCTAGGCGGATGTCTGCCAGTGCTCTCTGGGTGTGTACTGCTTTCTGCTGCAGCTGCAGCTGGTTCTCTGGTCGCAAATCTAGCATGGACTGGGAAAACCTGGCCATGACATTCAATCCATCGGACTGTCTGTGGTCCTCAAAACGCCCAGAACCAGTGTGTGTTCCATTAGCTATGAGCTCAATCCTGGATTCCAAAATGTCAGATTCGCTGCACTCAAAATATTCATCTGATGGTGTAGAGATGTTGGATTCATCCCTGGGGGACTGGGTATGGGGGACCTCAGCGTTGCCAGCCTCATTGCTGTCAGCCTCTGTCCCGATTGCTTTCAGCTCCTCTTCCTGATCATCCAGGTCCACATCTCCATCTCCTTCGTCTTCTGTTCCTGGTTCACTTGGTTGTGTGACTGAGATTAGTGTATTGTCAGTTGGTTCACTTGGTGGTGTGACTGCAATTAGTGTATTGTCAGTTGTTTCACTTGGTGCTTTGACTGCAGTTAGTGTATTGTCAGATGGATCTGAGTGTTTGTCTGAGGTCTGACCAGGATTATGGCTCCCTATAGTTTGTGGTGTTGAAATGTCTGTGCAGGGCATTTTCACCATAGCGACATCAGGTGCATCTTTAGAAGCGGTGTCACTGATGACAAGTTGAACAGTTCTGGGTTTAGGGACTGGTGGAGGCAGCATGTCCGTCCTTCCCTGATTGTCTCCTGGACTTTGCGTTTGATTCGAAGGCTGCACGCTCTTCTCTGTCTCACCATGGGTCTTTTGGAGTTGGGGCTGTGCTTGCTGTTGCTCTGGGACAGCTGGGGCATCAGTGGTGGGGTTTTCAGTTTTCCCTCTGGGGACGGCCTTCTCAGGCAGTGACTCCTGGGGAAGAACGAAGGGATCCTTGAAGCGGACAGCCTGCGAGATTTCAAACAGCTCCGAGCGCATGAGGTGGGCCTGCATGGGCTTGTTGGAGTCCCGGATGTTGATGAAGCCGATGACGTCACTGGGCGGGTCGGGTTCAGGCCAGGTCGGAAGGTAGTGAATCAAGTATGCGCGCTCCAGGTTGACGAGTCCAGGGTGGAGTGGCGGGGCCTCCACTGGCTCTATTTTTGCACGCAGGGGGACTTTTATCATGGGGTTGTTTGAGCTGCTGTTCTTGGCACTGTTCTTGTCTGAGGACGTCCTGCTACCAGTCTCCACAGCATTACTACTGACCAGGGCATATTTGGGATTGATCAGTTTACGGGCCACGGCAGCTGAAGGGAGGGGCACAGGTGCAGCCTGTGGGAGGGGCTCGGGTTCAGGCTCATCCTCCAGATTGATCTTGCTGAGGTTCACACCCCTAGACATCAGGTAGAGCTCTCTAAACTGTTTGTCAAAGGTCTCCACAGCCTGGCCCGTGAGCACTGTGATTAGGTTTCTGTCCAGTCTGGAGGCCATCCAGGTGAAACTAAATTAACACAAAGAAGAAGCAACAGAGTCAAACTCCCATCCTTTTTCCCTTTTTGACCCAGCTTTTCAAGAGTTGCAATTGAACATTAAGCTTGTCCACTGTGATAACCTCTGCATCCATCCAGAGCAAAGTTAATGCAGTCCTCTGATACGCATGCTAATTAATGCAACTAGCTTTCAACACCACGAGTCCCACAGTGCACCAGGAAGCTTCTGGTCATCACCAGTCGTAGCGCTCAGCCTGCCCTAAGAGCATGCATCTTTGCTGTCTGAGACACTTGTAAGCCCAAAACTCCCATCTAGAATATTATGCCATTGTTACATCATCATCAGCTAAGACACTGTGTCTGCTATCTTTGGGTGCCATGTGGATCTGCACCCTTTAGGACAGATGATACATGTGTATTTTGGCTTAGATAAATGCAAGCACTCAATATTTAGCTTTCTAGCAAAAACTCCTATCGTTCACTATTGTTCACTATCAATGAGTATGTTGTGGTGAGTACTATTAATGAGTATGTCTCGCACGCACGCATGCACGTACGCACACATGTACAAACATACCTGTATGACCCAGACACTGTTCGGTCTCCATCCACAAACATGAACTTCTGACTCATGGAGCCGTGCACTTTCTTTGACGACCGCGTGTAGAACTCTGTCCCTCCAATGTAGCGGACTCTTAGGTTCTGAAAGAGTATAGTAAATGGATGTCTGGTTATTTTCCTCAAACTTAACAAACTTAAATACTTCAGTTATCTTTTTATTTATTGTTTTGGAATGAGTCGACACCAATCTATGTTTTTGCTTTTGAAAAATAACATTGTCATCTGTAGACAGACTGAACAGCCATAAACTATTAATACAGTTGTGTGATCTCATTTTTTCTGGCTGTAAGGATAAGAAGCACTCTTACTGAGGTACTGATAAACAACATTTTATGGTCCACACCAGCTTTGCTTAGCACTGATGCTTATGTATGGCAGTTCATAATGCATGTGGTTTTATGTTCAATTCCACGAGGCTTATAGTTTCACTGCTTGTCAATGGCCCTTTTGAAGCCATTGTTTCAGGAAATACGAGACATTCCTTCCAAAGAAAAAAACATTAAGCATGGGAAAGAGCCTTTTAACACAGAAAAAACTTGAGGTGTGGCAATAACTTTCCCTAAAAGCAAATCTTAGCAATGCAAGAATGGAGGCACACATTCATAACCCGAGGAATATGTTGCTAGACCAGAAGAATTAAGTGCTCTAGTTGGAATTCTAACCACACTAAGCTAAACTACAGGAAGCAAAGCAGAAATCTATTAGAATAAGTAAGAAATCGTGCTTTCATTTTATTAGATGGGAATGTTTAGTAACAGACGGTTTTAGCACAAACCAGTTATTTTAAAAACAGTCATTCTTCGTTGACAGGTCAAAATGGTTTCTTGTGCTGGCATTTTATTGAAATGTTTTTTGTTTTTTTTGGCCGTAATTTGGGAGACTGAAGATTCTAATCATTCCCCTGACAAACGGACAGGCTGATAAAATCAGTGGTGTGATCTTGCGTATTACCAGTAAAGCGCAGATTGCTTAAGATTTTTTTTCCCCCTTGACACACTGTAAATTACCACAGACGTTACATGAGGGGAAATGCAAAGACGAATAGGATTTGGCACACAAACACCATTCTGCTCTCCGAGTGAAAATGATCTGTCAGTGACTAAGGGTCTCTTTCGCAAATCATCCAGAACACTTTACAGAGGGAGGTATAAGCGAGAATGGCAGCACTGTGACCGAGCACACCGCTTAGGCCCTTAAGAGGCAGCTCCACAAGCTCACCACCTCCATTCTCTCTGCTCAGCAGCAGGGAAGGCCTCGTTTTAAGGGATTTCACATTTATCTTTGGTTCACAAAATATGTATTTTTTTTCTTTCATCACTTTATTTTTTGAATATTGTCAGACAGTGGCATAACAGTTTAATAGCTGTGGAGCACAGGGCCTCTGCTTCCCGTCCGTGCTGATTATGATCAGCGCAGAAGGAATTTCCTGAATGGGTGGGAATGCCCCAGATCTGTCATCAGCCAGGATCTTTGTTAGATCTTTGGTTTCAGGCGGTCAGCTGCTAAATAATTAAAGATCTCCTCAGGTAAAAAAAAAAACAACTGGCTGTTTTTAACCTCCCCATTTGGTAGTCAAAGTCATCTTTGCATTACCGCAATTTCCTGAAAACTCACATGCTTTTTGGATCATGGATTAATCCAAGAATCCATTAGAAAAAAATGTTGAGAAAATGTACGTAAAACATTTGCAAAATACATAACTTATCAAGAGCTATTAGTAATCTGTAGCTAATAGTGTGAAAGTTAAGGTTGAGGTGGATTGACATGCCTTCAGGTGTCCCCTGTGCATTCCGGCCCTCCCACACATGCTCAGAAAGTGTGGCACTGCACTAGCTTCCAAGATTATGTACACCGCCACCTTCCGCTTAAAACTGGCATCCAACAGGTCTCTGAAGATGTCCACATCTGTAAACAAGTCCATAACCACTGCAATAACCTGCAAATGAAAGAGCAATCCTGCATTAGATTTGTATTCCTGTTTCAACCATTTCAAGTTCAACTTTGTACAGTTCTGAGAGTAGCAACTTAAATGGAGCATTAGCTACCACACTGATCAATGTGAATTAAATGTACAGTGCATCAGATGAAAATATTAACATGAAACATAGCCCTCTGCTTTAGAAGAAATTTAAAATTTAAAGAAAGAAATTTAAAATGCTAGTTATGGCTATCCTTATGTTGTGGAGGGGGACAGGTATTTTTTGTATGAACCAGCCATAGAGAGATGAGAGACTCCTATCTTTAGATTTACTCAGATGCGCTGCAGTGTTAAATCAGTTCCTTGGAGGGGTAGCACTTCAGAAATTGCCCTTATCATTGTCTTTTTCAAGCATTTTTAAGTCAACATTACTGATGGTGAACTGAAGAAGTGAAATATGTACTGCTCAGACTCTTTAATCCTTTGTGATCTCTGAGCATTTAGGGTGTTTTTTCTTTTGATGGCAATTAAACTGACAGTTTCCTGCCAAGATCTATTTGGGTTTCTTAGCTATTTCACGAGGCAACTGTCCAGTGTGTAAGAGTTCAAATATCCAATTAAAATGCTGCTATAAAAAATCCATGACAGGCCATTGTTGTGTTAGCCTGGCTGTATTTTATGAGTTTTGAAGAAGACAAGATGATATTGTTAAAAAGGCACATTCAGGCTGCAGCCTGACAATCAGACAGTATGTTAAATACAGTGTTTATCCTGTATGTAAAGTAATGCGTTTTGAATACTCTAGCTCTGTGTTGAACATTCCTTTTATGATAATTTGACCCTATCACAGCTAAACAAATGGAGACTATGGATTTTCGGAAACAATGATCTATAGACTATCCATTCAACAGGCCCACACAGATAAAAAGGACATAACAATGCCACCGTTGGTTAATCCCAGAGGTATCAGACAACACCTGCGTGACAGCTATGACCTACATATTGTCCACTGTTTTTGTACATGTTTTGTCAGGCCACTGACGATTTTTAGCCCCTTTAACTCTTGTTTATTTTATATACTGTTACAATAAATCATGTTCCAGTGATATCCTACTACTACTACTGATGCTGCCCCTACAAACAACAGTCATGCGAGAACTAAATTAACACTTAAGCAGTCGCCAGTGGGTTTTCTATCATAATGAGTTGCATGAGTTTTTTTTTCTTTTTTAAGAAATGAATTTAGTCGACATGTACCTTATTTGCTTGCGCGATAGTTTTTCTAACTACTTCTTTGATATGTTGCTGTCCCTCCAATGGCGGTTGTGTGTACACGTTGACCCGAGTTACGCCTCGGTAGGAAGAGCTGTCTGGCCAACCCATATCCAGATCCGGAATTGAGATGTCCGAGCGCTCCGGCCAATACTGCAGGGACACCGCTCCATCCTCGCTGTCTCCGGCCACGTCTCCTTTAGAGTGGTCGGATCCCGGCTTGTAATCCTCCGCGGTTCTTAACAGCTGCTCCAACTCCAGTTCTGACAGAAACTCTCGAACTTGATGTGCCTGGGTGTACTTTTCGAAAGCACCCCGACCTCCCTCAAGAAGAGCCTCCAATGCCAGTCTTTGGTCTTCACTATAGAAGAACTCGGGTTTAGACTCGTTCAACCGCCAGTTCACATGGTTGTCATCCAAACACTGGATCTGAGACAAAGCCATTGCTTTATAAATTAAACCCTGCTTCGTAAAAACCTATAACAGAAACGCTCAAATATTCCACCACAATTTAAATAAATAAATACCAGTTAAATGTACGATTTAAAAAGAACCTATGCTCAACACAGATAGTGATGATGTTTATTTAAATCCGTTTTCCCGTTTTTTCTCGCTCCGACAAAAAACATCAACCATGAAATTCCAACTTGTTGCTGAGCTTTTGTGCTCATATCATGGTTTCTAGTTCATCATTTCCCCTGACGTTGCCGTTGTTCTCTTGCCGGTGTAAAGCCCTCCTCTTCTGGCAGTATAATGCGCGTGTCCCACATAGCTAACAGTTTAAAGTAGTTTGGGCAGGTAAAGTAAAACGAACCGCGTCCCGACGCACCACACCGCCTACTCGCCACACCTTAATCACATGACTGAGGGATACGTTCCCCTATTCCTGACTCAGTGCCCCCGGGGCAGGGCTGTCCTAACAGAATCAGTCAAGAAATACGTTTACATCCCGAGAAATGATTTAAAATATCTCGTCATCAAAATGCAGACTCGGACAAGATTTCTTTTATAACTCTCACGGAAACGATTCCATGACATAAAAAACAGCCGCTCACGTAAACTAGCATATTCTGGCTATTTAGTTAATGAGATCTATCTTTCGAAAAAAAGTTTTATTCAGAGCAAACCTCTGTATAGCTACATAAAGCACATTACGACATTGTTTCGTAGTTATCACCTGGTTGACGAGAATCTACCCAAAGTTACACTACACTGGATTTTCAATTAGGCATTTGAAATGCCGCATTTCCATGGACAAAAACCGAAGTCAAATCCATACCGATCGATGCCCGTAAAATATAAAGTTGTGACTGACTGTATGACATGACGGAAGTAGCCAAATTCTCATTCGCTGTGAAAACGACCACGCGTCACGTCTGGAGTCGCAGTGAACTTTCCCTCCTTGTCTGTCCATTACTTTCACACGGGGTGGAATGTGGGTGGAGTGTCCGGATTCCATGCGCTCCCTTAAAGGCACGTTGTCAGACTGCAAAAAAGATTAGCCGTGTTAGGTTTCAGTACTGACTCCAGGCGTTTGTGAATCTGACAAAATGATGCGAGTGTGAGAAAATGTATCATATCATCTATGACGACTCCAGATACCGTGGGATGCGTGGATCCAGAGGAGTGCGTGAGGGTGTGCGGCGCGGAAGTAGGCTGCTCCAACATCGCATTCCCCAAACTGGTCATTGAGCTGATGCCCAGCGGTAAGAGTTTCCTCTGGTCTGCCTGAGGCCAAGACCACTTCATGAAGCTGAATATTATACCAGCCTTACTTCTGTCATTTTTGTATGTTGCTGATAATAAGATGTGCCAGTTGGATTTATAAGGACAACAGATGCTGAGTGCTCATTTTGTCCTCCCCTCCATTCTCACTCGTGTGGCTGTCACTCTCCTCCCTGTGTATCCAGGCCTACGAGGGCTGATGATTGCCGTGATGATGGCTGCCCTCATGTCCTCCCTCACCTCCATCTTTAACAGCAGCAGCACGCTTTTCACCATGGACATCTGGAAGAAGTACCGCCGCGGGGCCAGTGAGAAGGAGCTACTGCTGGTGGGCAGGTGGGAAGCCATATGAGGGACGACACATGGGCTGCGATCCCTGTCTGTACTGGTCCCTCAGTGGTAGAATCAACTCCCCAGGGGGGGTCAGGACAGCAAAATCGCTGGCCATCTTCTGTTGCAGACTGAAGTCCCACCTCTTCAGACTGCGTCTCAGTTCCACCTCAATCCCCACCCCCCCAACACCTGTTACCTCTAGTATTTGATGTTTATTTTACGTGTGGTTTTGTGGTATATTTTTGATTCCTTGTTCTAGTAACTGATGTATCGTAGTATACTTGGCTTCCGTTGCCTAGTCAGATTGCACGTGTTAACTTGTGTTAGGGCTTGCATGGTGTTATGCTTTCACTCATGGGTCTGGGAGTGTTGTTAGCCTGGTCTGACACTGTTGCTCATTTAATTTAAATGGATACACTTATTTTCTGTTGTGCTGGACGTCGCTCTGAATAAGAGCACCTGTTAAATGCATGTAATGTAATGTAACTATCCAGGGCTGGATTTTTAACAATTAACCTATTACTGTTATCTCATGCACAATATTCACAATACTGTATTACCTGTCAGTGTAGTTTTGCAGAGTGTGAAGGTGTGTGGTATCAGTATCTCTATGTGTTCTAGGATTGTGACAGTGATCCTGGTGGTCATCAGCGTGGTCTGGATCCCGATCTTGCAGAGCGCTAACAGCGGCCAGCTGTACGTCTACATCCAGTCGGTCACCAGCTACCTGGCCCCTCCCGTCAGCGCCATCTTTGTGCTTGCTGTGTTCTGGAAGCGGACCAATGAGGCGGTGAGGCTGTCTACTCGTGACAACAAAGAAGAATTCTATTGTACAGCTGCTGCCAGTGGTCAATAGCACTCTGAATGGTGTCATGACAAGTGATTTAAGAACTGTTGGTTGAGGGATGGTAACTTTATGAGTCAGAGCTCATAAATGTCAACTTTAAGAAGTGAGGAAGTTCATAAGGTTATAGCTGAGAGGCAATTTGTGACAGCAGCCACAAGCCTATCGATACTACAATAGACTCAGTAACACTATCCTCACTGAATATCATGTTTCAGAACTGCAGTCATTCTTTTATTTGCGCACATACATGTTTAATTCTTCTTCTTCTGTGTCTATTCTGGGACTGTGCTGTGGAAAACTGGTTGTCAGAGATTCTTGGAAAGTTCTGTCTGTTTGGTCACCTCGCTCTCTTTCCTCAAATTGTGGGATATTTAATCTGTTTAATCTGCTGAGTGCTGTTAGCGGATATGTGTTGTGATGTGCGACTCACTGTCAATGTGTTAAAATACACAAGAACTTCTGAGAAAAGCAACCTCAGAGCTGACGTCAGTGTGATTGAAGCAAGCATCTGTGAAGCCCTCCTTCATTGTTGGCCAGATGCATGACCTCACTTCTCACAAGTCTGTCCGTTAATTATTTATGCTCCCTAAAGCATTGCTATCTGAACTTGCTTTCCCCTGTAAAGAGGTGTTTCACAATTAATTCTTTGTCCTGGGCTTAGCAACATCCTCTTTGAATAAAGAATGGGAACCAGATATGGTTATCCCGAGTTCCTCTTTGACTCTTTGGCACGCACTCTTCTCTTTTAGTTGTGGCTATTTTCCTTCTTTTAACTGATTTTATTTTTAATTTTCATCTTTATTATTCCATTTTCAAATTTTTACTGTAAAAAGGGAGGGCAGACGTGTTTCCCTGCAAAAATGAATACATGTGGTGTGCTGTAGGACGTGAAATTCTGGTTGGGAACCTTGTTACTTGGGGAGTAACCCTGGGCTTTGTGCTCCTGCATGTAATGTGTTGTTTCCACAGAGGCTGTGAGCTGTAGAGCATCCGATGCGGGAACAGGTTTGTTTGTGTATGTGGCCCTTGTGCTCCATTCTGAAGCAGGGTTTCTCAGTTTTCGCTGTTTGTACAGCAAAAGCACCTCATGTCTTGCCATCGGTCTGCACATGCTCCAAAAATCACCTGACAAACGTCTGCTAGCGGGAGCCACATCCGTTCTGGTGCATCTCAAACATTCACAGCATTTTGGCACACATCCATTTGCTGACGTAGTATAACTCTGTTGGGACGAAACAGCGTGTTTGTCTGTCTTTTTTCATAAAAGCCTTACGTTGTACGTCAAGAATCCTACTGTTTTGTATAGGTGTCGGATCACAACTTCACTTGACCCTTTCTTGTTTGTTAGCAGTGTTTTCAATGAAGACTCCTTGAAGTATACAAATGTATTTCTCTTTAGGCACTTTTAAGGTGGTGCAATAACAGTTGTAAGAATGCACAGATATTTACATTTCTGCACCCAAACCTGCTTAAAGGCAAAGGACGCTTATTGTCTTTCTTTGCATACTGCGCCACACCATGCAATTGTTTAAGTGGTGACTGGAAGATTGACTTTTCAGTGGAATGACTATTTTTCATAATGAAATGTCTTAACGAATTAACTGCTTTAAGGCAGAGGATACAGCACAGCGTGTTCTGCAATGAGCAGAGATATTTTTCTGACACCCTGCTGACAGTATCTTTATGAGATGGTGAGGCTTTTCGCAGCTCTGTTTTTGCAGCAGGTGTACGTGTCCATGCCTCCTCATATCTGCAATGGAGATAAAGGCTGAGAGCTTGAAAATAGGCTTGGACTAATTCCACCTGAACCTTTTGTCTGTTTTGACAGGATGTTTTTTAACACAGTTTTTGAAAAAAGGGGGTTGTTCTTATGCAGTTTTCAGAGGCTTTGTAAAAAATTGTTCTCGCAATTCAGTGAATTTGATGTGAAGCAATGATAAGTTTCCTAAAAGAGTTGCTTCCTTGGCCAGAAACCTGCGGTGGTAATGGAGGTGTTTTGACAGCAGTGACTGCAGCAACAGTATGAGACGAATGTGCTGTTCCTCTGTTCACAGGGAGCATTCTGGGGTCTGATGGTGGGTCTCGTGGTGGGCCTTACGCGAATGATCATGGAGTTTGCCTACCCTCCCCCCCGCTGCGGTGTGTTTGACCCCCGCCCTGCCGTGCTGCGCAGCGTCCACTACCTGCACTTCGCCATTATCCTGTGTGCGCTGACCGCTGGTGTGGTGGTGGTCATCAGCCTACTCACCACTCCTCCTTTAGAAGAGCAGGTCAGTGGTGCACACATATGCAAACACGTACACACGCATGTGTATGTGCTCACAGTGACATGCTTGGGAAGGAAGCACTCTGAAGGGTCTGCACACATTAAGCACTTATTAGTGGTTCATTAAATGACTTCCTGGTGAGGTTTCACTCTGGGATGCGTTCGATCTGTTTCAGGTCAGAAACCTGACATGGTGGACCCTGAGCCAGGAGAACGTGGACCGTGAAATCCCTCTGCAGAAAGTGTCATCCCTGAGCGACCCCGCAGAGCAAAGGACAGAGGGTACGAGAGCTCGTTCTACACTGGCTCACCTTGCCGTGATAATAATGACTCATATGGAACTGCTCTGTTGTGAAGACCCAGAGTGGACAAAGACACAGGGGGTCTGATTTACAGCTTTGTTTATATTGACCATTCACTGCAGATGTTCTGTGATGTCATGGAAAACCCTGTGATGGGCACATGGATGACAGTTTAATTCCTGTTGTGAGCAGGGTGTGGTGGTATTGCAAGCATGATAAATATGCAGAAAAGCAAGCTCATAATTGTTGTTGTTCATGTTTTTTTGAAATTTATAATCTACAATACATGTTCAGTCTAAAAGATATTTCTGGTACTGAAAATATTGTTGGATTATAAATTATCATAAATATCAGTGAATATGTTCATTGAGGCAAAAATCCTTGCTGAGCTCATTTGGTCTGATGTATAAGCATGTCATAAAAGCTTTGTGTCAGCGTCCTGTTCTGTGTTTTGTTCTGCAGACCCTGATCAGCATCGACGGAGGAAGTACGTGCGGGGTGCCGGATTCTGCAACTCCCGGGCCAATGGGCCCGCAGCCCCCCGACCGAACATCCTCCCGAGCACCAGAGAGAACCCGTTCTGGTCCCGTTTCTGCTGCGTGAACGCCATCATACTCATGTGTATTAACATCTTCTTTTATGCGTACTTTGCGTAGCCGCCAGGAAGGGTCTCCACATGGAATGACTTGAATTACCACAGTAGGAATATATACTCTTCAAGTCAAATGTGCTTGTAAATACTTTGATTTTTTAAAAAAATATTTATTGCTAATAATCAAATTTATACCAGATGAATTATGAAATGCTGAGTGCCTTTAAGAAAAGAAACTTTGTTTTGATAAAATGTAAACATCTGTTGTGTGTTTGTTTATGAATGAGATATGGATGCCCCCACAAGGTCTGTATCATTTGAGAATTACTAAAATTTACTAATAAAAAACAATCGCTTGCAAGTTTGTCAGACAATTAAATTCTGAGTAGAATTTACACAGCACATCTCACTGTGTGTAGAATGACTGTAAAAATGTCCTTTTTAACATTTTCTTTGAAACTAAGGTTTGGTTTCAGCAATGGTGGTTATTAGTGTGACTGCTAATCTGATACCCACCATAACAGCTTTTTAGAAATTCTGGTAAATGTCAGTTGCATAGAATGCAGTAGAATCAGTAAGGCAGATAATGTGAGGATACAGTTTAATTGTTTTTTGAAGGAACACATTTTTGTCTGGGTTTTGTCTGGCCTTGCCATATAGTTCTGTTTTTCTGCACACATCACAGAAGGACTGAATTCCTAACATTGACAGCTGACAACTGTGGCAAACCTTTTTTCTAAATGATGATTAGAGATTATTTTTGTTGCTTTCATGTCAGACATTTTTTAAGTGTTATTATTCTGAAAAAGTGAATAGATAAAGCAATGGCTTCAATGAAGCAATGAGAGGAAAAACAACATCTTTATTGAAATTTACCAATTGTTATTACATCTTTACATACATATCTCAGGTACATACAGTAAATAGTAATATATTCCAAAAGAAATGGGCATACATATCTGTCATGGTCAAGAGCTAGTGTATGGTTACAATATTTTAACTTTCATATGCATGTTGTTTATAGCAATGACAGCTATGGGACAACCACTGAAAGAAACTGAAAAATAATTTTTCCCCTCACCACGTGAACAAATGGTGGGAGATTACACAAATTGATTTACACAAGTTTAAATATCTTACTAGTTAAGAGAAGACATCTTTAGTTTCAAATTTACAAATAATTAGGAGCTGAAGCAGGAATGTGCTAGAAACTGTAGACTGGTTGAAAGTTGTAAAAGTGCTCTCTTTTAAAATTCTGTTGCACAGGTTGTCTGGTCTTATTTGTCAATGAAAACTGAGAATAGGGTCTTTTGGCAGATCTGTAATTTTGCAGAAGTACAGTACTTAAAAAAAATTCAACCAATCCTCAGTTCATGTCCAAAACTCCATTGCAGTCGTTAGTGTCTGTGAAGGAGAAACATTTTGAAATCAACAGTATCATCATTTGTTTCAAAGGAGTTTTTGCTGTGCACAGTCTTTCTTTTTGACATACAGGTACATGGTTTTAAGGAGCCAGCTTTTCAGATCCCTGTCTGTGACACAATGTAGAAATTCTTTCCCAACAGTATTTTTACCATCCACTGATTCCATGTATCAGTGGCTTCCCATTCTTATCAACTGCCTGCAACATGTGAAAACAGCAATATAAACGTTTTAATCACGTGCATCCACAAAAAAGAGAAGATGTTCAAAATGAAATGTAGAACCTCCAGGGCAGCATCAGTAGGTGCCTCACGGGGGTGAATGAATCTACTATTCGAACCAGAAAGAAAAGTGAAGCAACAATAATGACAATAACAAGTGTTGCTGGTGGCATATCAAAGTAAATAACATCTGCTGTCTTGCTTTCATTACGTTGTTTTTTTTTTATAATTTTATTATGTGTTTGTTGAACAGGCAGTGCAGTTTGGCTTTCCCTTAACCCCAAATTTCCTTCAACCCTTGCTAATTACAATTTTTCCAAATGGGGGGAATTTTCAGGAATGTAACCCACACTATCAGCGAGGGCTAGCAGTAGTCACATGGAAGCTCATTTGCTCTTTTTGTGAAGCTGTCCTTTTGTTATGAAATGACCTGTTTTGCAGCAAGAACAAAGTCCAGGTGAAATCACTTTCGAAAGAGTCTCTTCAACTGTGTCTGCTCTCACTATCTCTCCAGTTCTCACCGATTTACACGACCGTATCTCTGTTTTTTTTTTCTTTTGTTCCCAGTGTGTTTCTCCTGTATCCTACTCTCCTCTGGTCTGTAGGTCGCTTTGTGTCATGTCTAGGTGCTGATCAATGATCCACTGGGCGCACACAATGGGAGTCTCGGATGAGCGGTAGATACTGTAGGTGTTTGCTGGATATGGCCCACAGCAATGACCTCTTTCCCCCCCCCCACCATCATTTTTGCTGCTCTTCTTTGTACCAGGGGAGGAGGAGGACAGCGTGCAGGGTCAGTGGTAGATGGGCTGGACGTACTCCGGTGGGAAAACGCCCACGCGGCCATGACAACGGCCCTTCCAGCACTGTGAGTCGGAGCAGTCCAGCAGGTCAATGACATCACCGCGCACGAATCGCAGCTGGGAGATGTGCTGGGGGTTGAAGTCAAAAAGAGCGTGGGCGTGATGTGCTCTCTAAAGGGGACACAAACAGCATCCAGTCAGGTTTAATCAATCAGTCCAACTAATTGTGCCAGATATAGCTCTGTTAGAGTCACAGAATGCTTCACAGAAGTCTGGAAGACTACCCAGTCAATAAGCTGTCAGGGAGCTTGTATGCAAGGCGGTTACTGTATGCATCAAAAATAAAACACGCTGCATTGCAATCTGTCTTTCCAAACTCTCTCAAGATCAATACAGGTAAAAACATGACCAGAGCACAGTGGTTGTTCCATCAGATCTGGTGATGACATAGATAATTGTCTAGTGTACATGCATAGTTTGTAAATGAGTGAATGTGTTTGATAGTGACACGCCTCTGCTTTCTACAGCGGGTAAAAGCACTGTAAGCAACAGAAATAACTGGCACAATTCTTTTTGGTGCCCTAGTTAACATTTGAAGTGCACAATAGCTCCATTTTTTAGAGAGCAAAACATATGCTGAATTGTTCTGATAATCTGTGAGAAACATTTGTTTTTTAATGAGACATAAACCAGCTGTGAATTCAGGCCTGCCTCAGTCATTCTGTGACTCAGGTCTCAGGTCTGTCTGCCTGCTAGCCTCCCCACATGGAGAACAATTATGAATCAGATTGGGTCTGTTCTCGGCTACAGCTCATAAATCACAAAACTGCACTCTCACTCTGGACACTCTAAATCAGCTTGTCACAAAACTGCAGTCTCACTCAGAACTCTGCTCCAACTTATTATGAAACTGCAGTCTCATCCAGAGCTCTGATCCAGCTCATCACAGAACTGCACTCTCATCCAGAACTCTGATCCAGCTCATCACAGAGCTGAAGTGTCACCCAGCACTCTCTGCTTTAGGTGGAGTACTGTAGATGTCTTAGAATGGAAGTATCAAATAGTGTCGCACTGAATGGGGGGCGGTCTGTCAGGGTTGACAGAAATTGATTGTTCGGTAACCTTGTCTTGTCCGTTTGTCTTTTACACTGAAAGTCTGAGAAGTCAGGCTTGACAGTGGGATTACTCATTGCTCATTGTCTACACCTGTAAATACCTAGGCCTTAGCTTTGTAATTATGTGTAATTTGCTGAGCGTGAAGCTATGCTCCACAAATTGTGTCAGTTTCATTGATGCAGCTTTTCAAAGGCTCTTTGAAATGTACCACAAAACATGGCCTTCTTATGGTGCCATGTTTTTCATGGGTCTGAAAATATGAAAATATTTATATTGCATTTTACCCTGATGTATACCCTCATGTAGCTGGGTATACATTGTGAGATGTTAAATAACTGTTTTAAGCTAAATAAACAAAAGTGCTATAAATGAATTAGATACATATTATATTTTCCTGCTAAGTTTAATTTCCTAAAAATTAAAGAGAAAAAAAGATTGGAACTCAAGAAATTTGCCCACAAATGAAAACCAAAATCTACAAAAATGCAAAGAGGAACAGACAAAAATCCCCCCTCAGAAAGGCCAGGTCCTCATACAGCTACAGCAAACATCCTGTCAATGTAATCCATACCAGAGGAGAAGTTACAAAATGCTAGCCACAGGGAGTTGAAGTAATGTGACGCTCATGCTCATATCCATGTCTGGAATAAAATGTATTATTTGGGACAAACATGGTAGCAATATTAAGATTAATGCAATATTTTAAAACATTGTGAAACTGATTTGTTTGTTATTTCATAGAACTGTTTCATACCTGATCACAGGTATGAAAAAATACATAGGCCTCTGTATGTACTGATCATGTCGTCTCAAGGGGAAAATCCATTCCTTATTTTGCCTTAAATACGTTATATTAGAGGGCTAAGCAACAGAGTACTTATGTGACAATGGCATGACGATGATTATTATATTTTCAAAGGAGCGATGGATTTTACAGGCCCATGGAACCCTTGGTAGTAGGGCCTTGGGAGGAGCTGGCCTGCGGCTGTCAGTATTGGGCTGGGATAATGTACTCAGGGGCTAGTGCAGTTCCAGTTTGCTTTCACACATCTGTGAGAGATTATGAAATGGCATGCAGGTTCAAGAAGCCACTTCTGAGTCTCCACAGTTAAAGTTGTGGGCAGAAGTTCAGCAGAGTAAGCCTTAACATATATGCATGTGTGCACGTATGACAGCAAACGCACATGAGAAATAACAGCAAAGAGCAGACAAATAGGAGCAAAATCAAGAAGTGCAAGAAGGTGAAAATAAAACCCAAACTGCAACTGCTAATGTGTAATTGGCTAAATTTATCCCCAAGCTAACACAGAGAGCTGACAGCATGAATAAAATTGTAAACAATGGAAGCACCTAAGGACAATGTTGTTCATTAAAAGGAGTACTCATAGTAGGCCAACTTATCTTGGATGCCATTTTTTTAATGTTGATAATCTCCGGCTCATTCCTCCTCCAGACCTACTATAACGACTTGTCTGGACACAGTGTTCACTACAGATCATTTTAGATACTGGTCATGCGAGACCAATTAACTGTACATATCTTTCAGGTTTTTATTTTCCGCCTGCTGTGTTGTGTTATGTCTGTGTGTTTTTTTTTTTTTTTTCTTTTATGAGATTTGAAGATCTTCCGCAATGTGAATGTACGTATATAGTCTGACCCAAACAGCAATTAACTCAAACAAGTAACTGTTTTTTTTAATGGATGACTGTTCCTATTCTGTGTTTCAAATGTCATGAAGAAATTAAATAGACTTTGTCATTTTGAAATGTGTGTAAAAAACAAATGTAAATCAGAATATTTGGCTGCTGAAGGTACATGTCTATATCTTGTATAATGAAAACTTCCATTGCAGATGTTTGTTATTCATGGCTTCTCTGCTATGCCAGGCATTTACAGTTGGATACAAAGATATAACTTCAGTCATCCTGTGATTCAGGCCTGTGTGTTGAAACCTAGCCTTTCAGTGCTGCTATGATATGCTACGCCATGCTATGCCACAGAGTGGGAGTGGGAGTTTAGTTTCCAGCTCTGGCAAATGGCTTTTTGTCTCTTTGAAAACCTCTGGTTTACCTCACAATCAGAACAGAATGGAGTCACTTACCCTTTAAGGGCTGTAGCAGTACAGGGACACTGAGCCCCTATCTTGTGGATTTTACCTCATGCTTGGTGGAAATAAGTTACGCATCATGTCTAATGAACTGGGGGGAGACACTTACCCCCAGTGGGCGCTCTCTGTCCCTCAGGAAGACTGTTCTCTCCTTGGCAATGCTGTTGGTCTTGTAGAATTCCACCAGTTGGTTGAGGGAGCTGAAAGCCTCGTCCCACACAAAGTACTGACCACCTCTGTCCTTCAGAACCTTAAAGTGCTGTACATGGTCCCCATAGCTGCTGAGAGGGAGAGATACACACACTTATACATAATAAGGAGGGAACTTTAATCATGGCCTGGTGGGACACTGGCTTATGTTATACTGTTTTACTGCAACACCCTGAGGACAAATGAAGACTAACACAACAGTAAAATGGTACAGGCAACTTCCACTGAAATGGTCTCATCCATTTTTTTTTTTAAAAGAGAGATGATACTGGGCAATGCATCTGAATACCTATTACTCTCAAAGCATTTAACAGTAAAATTACTATATCCTTTTGTTACCCTCCACATCAAATGTCAATTATGCACCTGAAATCATTAAATGCAAGACCTTTGGCACGCAGCTATTTCTTTGCCAAACCTTTGTTGTCTCCTTTTGATTGCAGAGCTGAGACTGAATGAGTCCAGACATGCCACAGAGTAATTGGTTTTTACAATAATATTCCCAGGAAAATAAAGAAAACAAAGTTAATAATGACAACATAGCCTGAACATGCTGTTTATAACATACCTGCACCTGGCTTATGCCTCTTAGGACACACTCTCATGCTATGATCATGTGCCAGTGAAAGTGGATGATGACATCTTTATAGGCACTCATTCTAACAGACCCCAATGTCCTGTGCATTGTGCAGTTTCAGAGATTATGCAAAGCAAGAGCACGGCATCAACTAGTTGTAGAATGATTCAGAATGACTCAATGATTTTGCAAGACGGTGATTACCTCGTTACCTGTTTAATATTGCCTACAGATTGCAGCACTGTTTGTGCCACTCTATCTATAATTGTAAGTAATAGTTAAATTGAAGTTATAGTAATGGGTCCATAAGGCCAACTACTAGAGAAATAGTGTATGAAATAGCTGTCCCTCTGTGTGTTTTGTTTTTCAGTACTGAGATCTATGAAGAATTCTGTGAAAAGTGCACAATATCATGTAATATTTCATTAATTGATTGTTTCAGAATCATTCACATTCTGTATATATGCAGCCTGCTCATGTTCTGTCTGGCAGCCATTTATACAGAGTACAGTAGAAGCTCTGTGTGAGACCACACAGAGTAAGAAAAACTGGTGGTGAACCCCCCGTGAAGAGTTCACGCTGCTCCTGTGTGGCCAGGACCGGTCTTATTCACTCCCAATCTTAGTGAGAAAGCATCTGAAACCTCTCTAATCTCCCAGATTTCTCCCAGGAAGCCATTGTCTGCCTCGCAACAATGATGTAATGTTTACCAGGCTATTCCTCACCCAGCTTTGAGAAATCAATACCATAGAAGAGCTGCAGACTGCAATTATTCCAGGGGTGATTACGAAGCACTCCGAAGCCTGGGGCTTGCTGGCGGATTAGCCGTGTGAAAATGACATTGTTCAGGGCAGATTTATAGTCTCAGGCCAGTGTTTATTCTCAAGATGGATCTGTTTCAGGTAATCGCAATGTGATGGATCAACACACCCTAAGCCCCCGTCTTTAACACTGTAAAGGACGAGTGTATGCATTCCCTGTTTTCTTCTCAAATGCAGCTGTTTTTCAGTCTTTGCTGTGTTAGCACATTTTTCTCATGTCTTTACACAAGGATGTCTCATACAATGCCACGTTAACAGAAGGCCCCATAGGAGGCACAGTTTTGGTCTTGTCACTGTATTGACATATTTGCTTTTGTATTCAAAAAGACCTGTAAATAATATATTGGATTTATGCAAGTAGGCTGCGAACAATACTTTTTTGGTTACGACAGAAAATAGGCTTTGTTTTTTTTCAGTGCTCTGACACGGAGTACTGGGGGTATGAGTACTCCATTTTTGATACCCTTTATGCCTCCCAGTATTTGAAGTTATTTGCAAATCTTCATTATCAAGGTGTCAGGAGTACAGGGCAGTGTCATGGACCTCTGTGTGATGGTGTTCTGTTTGACCAGAATCCCAAACCAAAGCGTGGCATAGTTGGAGAGAGAGTAGGCGCTTGTGTTCGAATTAGGCTGGGACGCATTGTGTGGCTTCAGCCAAAGATCAAAGGAAGCTGTTGATGACCTGCCAGCTGACTCAGCTCCCAGACCTGCAGTGGAGTGCGGATGTTACGGAGCAGAGGCTAAGGACCATTCAACACATTCAGACTGTCTCCGGGACAAGCTGGAACAGGAACCCAGCTGTTATGTGCAGGCGGAACAAAACCCACTGAAAATAAAAAGAGACCAGGAAAAAACCTTTCTGGGAAGCAGAACATTTTCAGGCAGTGAGCCAAATCAAGTAACCACACTGGCTTAAAGCAGCAGCCATTTGATCTTGGAAACATCTTTAGGCTTTCCGTCTTTATTACATTTTTTATTTCACGGACTGATTATTATTCACTTTGAAATGCATTATAACACATCTGGCATGGGCTCCTCGGTGTATTTTCCACTGTTAGTTCTATGGGCGTGGATTTATGCATATTACAGCTAGAATTGGGTTTACTGCAGTGCAGTTATCGGAGATGGCACTGAATGGATTTGTTCCCATTGTTATGTTTGCAAGCTCACTGGGACTGCATTTATGAAATGTGAATGTGAAAGGCGCCCCAGGGTCTGGTACTGTAGTTATGTCTGGACTCCTGAGTTCCTGTAATGAATGACTGTTCCATTCACAGAGGGAAGAGCAGGCTAAGCCACCTCTCTCAGCACCACTTTTATCTTTACATGAACAACGCACACAAATGTGGCGGAGCTAAGAATAACCCCCGGTAATCAATGGTGACACAGTATGTGTTATTACTGTTATCATTATTTTTGTTTTGGGAGGACAGAGCCATTGTTTGTGGCCCACCAGCCCTTGAAGTGCAGACAACGTAACCAGCATTTCTGGTTCCTAGAGACTAGTTCATCTGTATGAATGCCAAGAGGAGGCCATGTTTCAAATAGCAGCTCTGGTGACGATCAGGTTTGATGTCTGCTCTGTGCCCCGGAGCAGTCCTGTGGCTTAAACCTCTCAAAACGTCTCCTCTGCACACAACAGATGTTCAGATCGGCTGTCTGTTTCACCACTTACCTAAAACACCCCTCTCGGCAGATCAATCAAGCGCACAACAGGCAGGGCCAAAACACATTAAAAGTAATGGAGCCCTGTTAGATAAATCATCTAATGGTTACACCCATTGTTTGCTTAAGGCCCGCGCTCGCATGGATCTTCCTAACTGCAGTAATTGTGGGGGACAGTGCGGGTGGCGATAATGCGACTCGTCTACGGCTCAGGGTGCTGGAAGTGAAACGACGGTGTGACAGATGGAATGGGGAAGACTATCTCACATCTTTGGGCCATCATTGCAGTAACACAGCTAATATGCCCAGTCTTGCTCCATGTGATTTAGAAGCCCAGCTGAGTAAGAATTCCTAGTTCAAGATTATGTCCTTCCTTGGTTTATTGGCACACCACATGTTTACCAAGTTTGAAGATGAGCAGCGACATGCCTTCTCTAGAATTATATGGATAATAACAGATGTTAAGCAAAAGACAAAAGTCTGACAACAGCATAGAAAGAGAGCATAGAAAGAGCAGGCCTCTGAATGATGAGGAAGATATGGTTTAAATGTTCCTACTGTCATAGACAGGAATGAATATTATGTGCTGCCTGTTTGGGAAATTCATCTAACAGGCCAATATGAAGAAAAAATGCTTTACTTGTACAGTTTAACTTTTTCAGAAGTAAAACCACATATACTCCACATATACATAGTCCTTCTTTTGTCCAAACATGCATAATTTTTTCCAGACCTTACCAAATGAATTATTTCATCATTTTAGAGAGCCACCCATTTCTTCATTAAAATGTATCCATCATCACAGATCTTAACTTGTAAAAGAAGGAACCTTTGGAAATCTCAGTCTGGACTTGTCAAATCCCACATGTTAACCACTCATGATGTGGGTGGAAACCAAAGCAATATAGATATACATTCATTCAAAGTGATAAAGAATCCTCTACGTATGAATGAATCCTCCACATAAGTAATGGTGATCAATAGGGTAATACTGGACTTTAAATACATACGATTAGTAATATGTCTCTCTTTACCACCATGGACACACCAAAAGGGTGAAAGAGACCACAAAGCTCCAGCTGCAATGTATGCTGCCTCTTAAGAGCTGTGAGGAATAATTGAGTAACTTACAGCGTCAAAAGGCCCCAGCCATAAAGCTGACTTAACCACCACTCTGCCCTTCCTAACACAAAGGAGCCCGCCCTGAACACACACTTTATAAGTGGACATCGCTTTTGTTGCCGGCACTTTCACCAGACCCTTGACCTGTGCCAGTTTCCTTTCATAAGAGTTTTTACTCCTCCCAGTTTTAGACAAGGAGGGTGTGTCCTGTCAGCAGTCAGTGATGTGTTGGCAGGTAGAGGTGGGACGGAATGATGTCAAGGGGATTAGCGCTTTGCTTTAGCGCTGCAGACTCAGGAGGGTGTTTCCAGGACGGCGGAAGGGAGTGGCTCGGCACGCTGTGTGCTCTTCACAGGTTAAACTGTCACTCCACAGTCTGTATTTCCCAGGGAAACCGCCAGGGAATTTCCATTGAAAACAGGGGCTTTTTAAGCAGCATTGAACTGATACTCCATTGTGGTGAGCAGGTGGGGTTGCTTTAATCTGCTCTGACTCCACACTACACCCGAAAAGCGTGAAAGAAAATCAGATACTATTTTGTGGGCTGTTCCATTATTTTTTTTTTTTAGGGGGGATGGTGGGTTATTGCTTGGCTGCTCTGGTCCTGCTGTCACTCTGAGTGCAGGTATGAGCTGATTTGAAGTACGAGCTGCTTCTGTGGGGGGGAAGTGGGTAGTGGTCTGCTCTCAAACACTGTTGCTGTTCCGCTAATCAGCCCGTGACTGTCATTACTGCTGACCTACATTCGCTCACTTTCAACATTAGCGCTGTGCCTGGTAGGGCTGAGATGAAAGACTCCCCAGAATGCCAAATGCTCAGACACGAACGCACACATAGTACCCTGACTGTCTGCGAGACTCACACCATCGCTCATCTGGGACAGGTAGAGAAAATCTATTCCCTCTGTTTAAACCAGGTGCACAGCTGTGCCCGTCAGAGCCAGTAAAATGTGGGGGTGGCTGATCCGACACCCCCCCCCCCCCCCCAATCGCCCACAGGTACCCCCCTCACCATAAGGCGGCGACAGCCACACCTGGAAATTTTCTTTGTGGGTGAGGTTGCCTTTTGCTTTTGCCTGAGGGTGTGTACCTGCTCTAGAAACGTCATCAGCATGGCAAGGACTCACAGCTCAGAAAGGGGGCTGAACACCACAGAAAGAGCAACTGTCCCCCGCCTCCCAAGTGCCATCAGCAAAACAAATGAGAAGCGGAAATGACTCCTACTAAAAAAAGTTGCAAATGCGACCCCCTGATGCAGAAAACAAGATAAACCCAATGCCAAACCGATAAAAATAGAACTAAGTTGGGAGTGCTGCGCTGCCATCTGGCGGTAGCTATTTGTACAAAACAGATTGTCATTACGGTCACATCTTCCCTCACAGAAGGCATTCAGCCCAATTTTAGAAAAACAGATGGTTTTCTTGGAATTTTACAGATGACTCAAAAAAATTAACATTCACTCAGCCGGCCACAGTGCTTCACAAATAGTATGTCTGTGTGATGGAACGTGCTTAGTCTGCTGAATGTATTTGTAATCATCAAAGGGATGATTTACAAAGTTCAATGAACCCATTCCCAATATAGGAGCTAGTCATTAAAAACTTGCTGGAAAATATTCAGCAAGTTTTTTCTTGGGCTGGGAATCTGTCTGAAACCAATTCATGAAAACCTTAGGGGTGACAGAAATATTAAATAATTTGCTACTGAATTTCCTAATGCACTAAAAAATCAATTTCAAATGTGATCTGAATTTGAAAAGATAATCATCCATTATATTCTGTATAGGAATCTCCAAGAGACCCCATTGACTTTATAAGTAATCTATTCATGGTTAAAATGGTGACATGTTACAGTGACTATTCACAGAATATACACCTTATATACACATACACCTTTTATTACCAAATCTGGTCAAAACCATAACAATAGTGTACTGTCTGCCAGGGTCTGAGGAATTGAAAAAGATCATGTGTTTAGTGCACTAGGAGGGAAAAAAGGAAGCTGACAAGCTCTGACTTCAGTATTCCCATCTCCAGTGATGCGTTAGTATAAGCAGCTGTTATATTTATAACTTCACAGCTAATTGAATGTGGCTAACTAAAATAGCTGTTCAGTTTAGCCTAAGAACATTTTAAATAACTGTGGATAAAGCTTTTTATGCTTCTTCAGTTTTAATTTCACAGTCATAGACTTATAAGTAAGCAGATGTAGCGAGCAGCATAAACCAAAACTGAAAGAAATAGCAGCTAACAAGTCAAGGAGGAGCGCTCCACCTGTGGTCTGCTAAATTCATTTGTAAGAAGAATCCATATGTGCTAAACAAACCTCAGTAATCTGCAGATGAATCTCCCAATGGTTTGGTATACAGTGTTCTCTTTATCTCCTCAACCTTGCTTTCTACTCTTGTTTGAAGTTTGAATCTAAGCATTTGAATCACATGACTGCATACTTGTTTTGAGAATATGCGGAAAATATTTATGCTTACATTAGTTCCCACAGGGCTGGAAATGTTTTATCATGATGAATATGGAACAACTGTGCTTCCTCTTTTATGAGTGGATTTAATCAGACTAAAGGACAATCGCACAAACAATGATACACTAAGTCAAAAACAATACCCTCTGGAAATGTAACCTGTCAAGCATAGTAATTGAAAAGTTAATGAATATGTCCGTTACAACTTTAGCGCACAATCTATGATAGCCCTGTTCTCATACTGTGACATACTTTCTGCAAAATAAAATGACTGAACTGATAAAAAAATTCCTGTCACAAAACTTAGATCTTTTAACATGACATGTATGTACCAGCAGGGTTGTACCATCACCCCTCCATTGTGTTGTATTGACCAAAGAGACGACAGCATTCAGTCACCCGCAGAGACAAAGGAATCAAGAGGGAAACAGAAGAGGCTGATTTTTTTCAGACACAGGTTTAGTCATTTACTGGGGAGTGAAACCCTCTTCCTGCGTAAGCTGCCTCTTGTGGCAATCATGCAATGGTGGGAGGGCACAGATCTGCACCTGGGGTCTGCATAGCTAGCTAATGAAGACAGACAGGCATGATGTTTGCTGCTGGGGACAATTTACCCCGGCCCAGAGTGCCCTCTGCCTCTGAAACCAGAACACTTCAGTGGGCATCCAGGACCATAGAGCAGGAGGATTACAGTATGAAATCAAGTGGAAGAAGACAGGACATACTCTGACTGCCTTTGGCAAATTTCAAACATAATCTTTTTTCCAATTAGAGTTCATACCATATTTAATTGGCAGATATGCTCAGCGGAGGAAAAAAAAAATACCACCGACGTCACGTCCTCGGAATAGCAACTCGGAAATAATGCAGTGAAGTGAACAAGTAGCTCACAATCAGGCACACATCATCCTGCACGTGCACTGACTCTCTCACCGGTCAGAATATTTTATGACCCAAAGAAAAAAAGAGAGGTTATACGTTTGGTGTTGTGGAGATCAGAGTGTGTCTGTGCTGTGCGGGCCTGACAGCAGCGTCGAGACTGCAGGGGGTGCTTACCTGACCGACACGGAGAACTCCCCGGGCGCACTCTCGCTCTCCCTGACCAGGAAGGCCCCGCACTCCCGCTGGCGGAGTCGGCCCTCGGCCACATGCCTGGAGATCCGCCCGGCGAACCACCTGCGGACGGAGTCACACTCAGTGCACTCTTCCCTGGTCTCACACACATAGAGACATGTGCGGTTTCTTCAGGTCGCTGACACTGTCAGGGCAGGGGCAGTACAAGCGCAACTTTGAGGGATACTTACGTGTGAGGTCTTACATTGATATAGTTCTTGGGCACAAAGCCCCTCCTGCCCATCAGCTCGGCTGTGTACCAGTTGGGGTCGTCCTCCATGTTGGTGATCTGGATAGATAAAGACAAGCTGTCAGTGCCCTGCCCCTGTATGTTCTCACCACAGTCCCACCAGAACAAAACTCTGTTCCTCTGCCTGTCACCTCCAACACAGCTACCACAAATGTTTGTTTCACTTGTGGTAGGAAATGTAAAGTCAAGGCAACATACCTCTTCTGCAAATGATTAATGCAAAGCTGATTGAACAACCTGAACTGAAGTACATAAACCATGTACAGTTTATGACTGAAAATGAGCATAATTTTGGTCAGCGATGAGGGAGTATGAAAGTGTGACAGTTTCTCTCTGTCGGCTGCCCGTGTCTTACCTTCAGTATGTCTCCCTTCTGGAAGCTGAGCTCATCGCTCTCCGTGGCTCGGAAGGTGTAGATAGCCAGAGCCTCCATCCTGTGGCCCTGCTGCTGCCGCACCGAAGACCCAGGGGGCAAAAATGAATTGAAGGGGGGGAGGGGGAGGATCGGACCAGAGAGGTTAAATATACAGCTCAGCCCGACCGAACGATCTCTCTCCGAGGAGCAGAGGACGGCGCTGATGGCGAGAGGGAGAGAGAGAGAGAGAGAGAGAGAGAGAGAGAGAGAAAGCGGCGAGTGCTGCTGTCCTGCAGCTGTGCTGAGCCCCGTCTGAGAGAGAGAGGCAGAGCTGCGCAGACAGTGTGCTCAAGTCGGCACGGCCATGTGAGACAATGAGAGAGAGAGAGAGAGAGAGAGAGAGAGAGAGAGAGAGAGAGGCTGCCACTGTGTCATACTCAGGGAGTCTAGTGGACTGCGAAACAGGAAACCACAACATAAAAAGATAGGAAAAAATTGTAAAGCTGACTTACTAAACTTCCCCTGAGCAGAGGAGTGAAGAGATCAAAGATACCTTAACACCACCATGTATGAGTGTGTATGTGCGTGTATGTGTGCGGGGGAGTATGTTTAATTTATATATTGCCTGAAAGGATTACATTTTCACAATACCCTAAGGAGAACATCTTAGAGAATATAAAACATGCTCAAACCTCCAAAAGTGTGATTATTGCAGCTGATTGGACTCTTAAGAGATGCAGAGTACAGTTACTGGGGCTAGTTTAGAGAACCCACTTTGAGTCTTCCTGATCCTTAAGTGATGGTGTTTAATTCATGGGTCCTCTTTAATAAATGATCTCTGATCAGCACTACTAAGAGTTGATTCAGCGTTGACACTACAGCGATCGTCTGTGCATTAGTTAATGAAGATCTGGTTCTGATGGGAGCTCGGTGTCATTAGTCAAGTCTCCAGGGTGACTCTGGGGATTGGGGGGGGGCCTTCTCTGATGACCCTCTATCCTCATATACAGAATTATGCATTTGTAGCTCCATTGGGGTGCTGAAGACAGCGGCACTATAATCCCCTTTCAATTACATTTTCATTAAATCCCCACTGATCCGCCTGAGTGCAGAAATTTTAGAACTTTTTTTTTAACCATCCCTGACAGGCAGATTCATGCTCAGGAATAATTATCATGACATTCACACATAACATTTCTTTGTGTATTGTCACAGTGACACTGGAGGAAAGCTTTCTTGTTGTGCATCCAACAAAAATCATCTTCAAACTTTTGCCGGTTTCACCTCCTGACAATGTGGAAGAAAAAAACCATCATTGTTTTATGGACAGAAATGAAACAATACACTGTGCCGAACTGAAGGTGGTGGTGCTTGAGCATGGAGTGTAGTTGCGTCTCTGATTGATGCCCTCTGCACCTGACAGCTTAAGAGCTTTGCTCGGACCATTTGGAGGTGACATTTCTCACCTACCTCCAGGGGCAGAGAAGGCATGTATTATTGAGGGCTGTTTTCCGCTCCATTTTGTGTGAGCTGACTGTTACGCTGTCATTTGCTAGCCGTTACGTCTGAAGAGAGGACACGGGCTTCTTGAGTGAAAGTCCCCAATGAAGGTGAGCTGGGACAGTGAATGTGATGCGGTAAGTCCTGCTGTCTTCCCATCCTCACAAGGACTCCTTTGCTACTGTATTTATTCCGCTGCTGATAAGGTACAATGAGTGAGGACGATAAGCAGCTTAATGAGACCTAAGTGATGTGAGCAAATGCCCCACTTGGCCTTCATTATGTTTTTGGGGAAAAAAAATATGTGCTTTTGTTTCCAGACAGCTGGAGGGACAAAGCTGTTTCCTGCTCCTTTGTCTCTGCTGCTGGTTTAAAACTCTCCATTATGCTCTTCCAGAGTCTCACGGTTAAACTCATTCAATAGAGAGAGCAGCACTGAGTGCAGACAACTAAGTGCACTGTTCAGGCAGTGTTGCATGTCCCCATGGCCCGAACTTGACCTTGGAGTGTTTTTTCCTGCTGGGCCTTATAGGATAGAAGAACACTGGGAGGTGTGACACTGGAAATTTGGGTGTACAGCAGGACAATTCCTGTAAGCGTAAGGAAATGAAGAACACTGATTGCAATTACAAGTGACTTAAGAATAATTCAGAACAAAGGCTGTGGTATGCGGTTATTCAGAATATTTTCAGTCTGTTGTGTGTAAGGAGAGCTTCTGACTTGCCGGACTGGATGTGTAAGTTTTTCTGAGAATGTTAACAGTATCTATAATATCATTTTTAGCCTGTCAAGTGAATATGTGGTGTTTTCTGAAAAATGATATTGACGTTATGTTGATGTAATGTAGTAAACTACTGTATAGTCAGGGAGGCGGGCAGATTGGGAACATTGACTCACCTCAACCACCAATGCACCAATGTGTGATCTCTACCCAGACTATGAAAGAAGTGAGACATGGGTCTAGTCACTGAAGATTGACAGTCATTACCAGCTGTCACAGCGGCTTAGTGTTCATTGACTCTGTGAAATTATGGTAAAATAGCAGATGAGGATGCCTGGGGTGCTTGTTCAATGTAAATAGCATGAAAATGACTTATTTAAATTGATGGGGCATGAGCTCTTCTCTGGAAACGGTCATTCAGTGCGGCATATGATGTGAATTGCATTTTGCGTGGCAGGATGCCTGTAGCTGATCCTCAGGGAACTCTCAGGGTGTGCTATTTGTCTGGCAGAGTCATGTGCGCAGACAGCTGGGCCTGACCTCTGCAGAGGCACTGACAGAGCTCCACTCCCAGCTGGCCTCCAGCCTGGAACAGTTTAGGAGGAAGAGGCGGGCAGAGAACACCTGGCAGGTAAGCCTTAGGGGGCCGTGGGCCAGAGAGCAGGAAGAAGGCCTCAGAGGCATACAAATACACACAAACAGTACATAAACACTGACCCCAAAAGTGGCACATGGTATTGGTGACTTGTTTGCTGTCACCTAGTGTTAAATTCTAGAGCCTTCAGACAGAGAGGTGCTGAAGACCTTCTCTCCGGCATTTCTGTAATGATGCGTCTATGTGTAATTTTTTGTCCACCCAGACTGCATGGCGGAGGAGTTTCCTGCACCACTCAGTGCGCTGGTCTAGCCTGCATTGGCCCAGTGCCCTGCTCACTCTGCTGTGCTCCCTGGCTCTGCTTGGCTGCCACACCCTGTGTCACCCACACAGGTATGCTGCTAAAGCAACAGGAAATGCCACTCCTCTACATTGGCGCAATGGAGCGGTTAACGGCTCACCTTTACGCACTGGCGTAGTGAGGCAGGTACTGCTGCGTAACAGCACATCCTTACACATGTACACAGTGCAGCAGGTAACAGGGCACTTCTACATGCTTGTTTGATATAGCAAGAAATAGCACTCTGCAAAGCAGCACAGAGGTAGAGGTAACAGCAGAGCTGTTCAAAGTTGCACTGGAACAGACATTGGAACAGTAGAACAAGTACTAAAGGCTTTATTTAAAGTGAACCTCATGAACCTGACCATGTAAATTTATTTAAATATGATGTGCTCTTCACACAGCACATGCAAACATTGACGCAAATTGACACAAACTGATCAAATGTGTAATATGGAAATTCATTGATTAATATGACGCTCTGTATGTTTACTGAAATTGTGTGCACTATCAGTGATTCAGTGCTAGGGATTTCAGCCTTGCTGTGGAGGCTTTGTTTCATATACAATTGCAGGGTGTCAATAGAGGGTGGAGCAGGGAACACACAGGCCTGACCACTGAGAGAACAGGAAGTCCTGCGGAAGAGAAAAACACTGTGCAGGGTTACATGCAAAGCTGCACCGCTGCTAAGAATACTGATGCCTTTGAGGTCTAAACCACTGCCCCCTTACTCATGTCCAAATATATGTGTACTGGAAAAGTTAACAAGATTAAAAAGAGAGAGAGCTTTTGTGAGACCGTGATAGATGTACGGCATTTATTTATATTTATATATTTTCAGGAACACAAGCCACATTTGTGGACTTCATCATGATTTCACTATGCAGGCATCATTCCTGGTTGAATTTGCTTTATCCCCTGTCTTAGCTTGTAATATTGGTGCTTGAAAAACGTATGTCAAAGGTTAACCACTGAATAGCTTCACCAGTAGTGTTTGCTTTTCAAGCCTTGGGGATGCAGCCTTTCATTATGTGAGGTCTGGGGATACTGCAGTGCTGGAGTGACTGCAGGTTTGGTACGACGCTGGCCAGCTGACAGTGGTGTGCAGTGCAGGTGTAAGTCACAATCGCGCAGACTGAAGTGTTGCCGCCTACCCCTCTCCTGTAGCGATGGGACAGCCCTGGCAGGGGGCTGTACTCTCCTGCTCCTGCTGTCGGCAGGACTAGTTGCCATGGCGCAGCTGCAGTGGCTGAAGAGAGAGGAGATCCCCCGCAGACTGCAGGCCACCCTGCGAACCATCCAGGGTGAGTGTGTTACTAAGACCCGCTGTAGCACCCTAACCTACAGCGTGCAGGGGTGAAGCAGGGATGAGGGTGCTTGTATGCTTGTATGCTTACCCCACAGCTGAATTACTCATTGGACATACATTTTCATCTTTGGGAAATATTGCCTTTGGTTAAATGGGGCATCGGACATTGCAATGTTGAATTTGTGATGCTAAAGAAAAAGGAAAAAACAAACTTATACTGAAGTATTTTTTCAGTCCTTGAAATCACCAAGTGACAAAACAGAAATTGCACCAAGCTGGGTGATCAGACAGAAATGCTGTGTACAGACAGTAGACATAGTAAGGTGGTGGAGAAGACATCATTATTTTTAACCCTGGGGAAAATTGCATGTTGGTGGTATTGGTGTGCATGTTAGCTGCAAGACTGCATGGAAACACTAAGCAGCAGTTGTGGCTATCATAACCAAATTAATTTCGGAGATCTGCTATATTTACACTGAGATGAAATAACAGCACAGCTATGGTATATATTAGATATATATATATATTTTGAACCCTGCCACCAGGTAAAATGGGTGACATGTAGTGGAGAGATTTATTCAGTTTCCTGTGTGTGTGTGTGTGTGTGGCCATCTGTTGGGCACGGAAATGAAATCATGGATATCTAATTGTAGCAAAACCTTTTATTAGTCAGCCTAAAATCAATATGTGCGAAATTATTTTTCTAGTCCTGGGTATTTTTGACATTTATAAATCAAGCTCAGAAAGTCCCTCAGTGTAAAAAAGTTTATACAAACACCCTTTCTTTTATTTTTCCTTCAATGTAAATTTATGTCCTTATAATTTCATACCACAGGTTTGATTGAGACCGTATGGCCACTTCTGTTGCAGAATTCCTGCAGCACCCCCAGCCAGGATGGACACAGGGCTGCGAGGGCCTGTTTTCTCAGCCCTCCCCGGCTGTGTCCCTGCAGTGGACCTACCGTGACGGCTGCCTCGTCAACCTGCCCGTCAGTCTGCTGGTGGAGGGTGACATCATAGCCCTGCGGCCAGGGGCGGAGGCACCCACGGAGCTCAGGGGCATCCAGGTCAGAGTGGGCCACTGCCGAGTGTTCAGATCATATTAGTTTGATTAACATTTGTCTGTTATGCTATTGTCAAAGCATAACAAACTAGTGATAAGAGCGTTAGAAGTGAACAGTTCTTCAGTGTTTTGAAAGGAGGGAAGTTGTACTGGAAGTAGGGTGCAGAGATTCAAAGTTCATCTGTTTACATGTGAAGGGTCCATGCTTGCGTCTGTCTGAAGTCTGTCCGTGGCAACAGGAAGAAGAACATGTGGTCCTGTCTCGCAGTGATGTCTTCAGCCATCTCTCCTCTCCGCCTTCCCCGTTGGACAGTGACAGGCCCCGCCCACACCATCTGCTCCAGCCGCAGCTATTTAGGGTGACCAAGACCCCGGCAGTGGAGACTGTGCAGTTGGGTATCTGTCGGGTTCCTGTCGGTGTGTGTGTGTGAGACAGACCAAGTGTGGGCCTGTGTTTTGGTGGGCATGTGTGTGAGCATGAGCTTCTGAGGGTGTGCATGTGTGTAATGTGGGGGTGATTGCGTGAGTGTTTGTGTGCATACGTGTGTATGTGTGTGCACCTTTGTGTGTGTGTGTGTGCGCGCGTCTGTGTGTGTCTGTGAGTGGTATGGGACAGTGTGTGATGTGAGCATGTGTGATACTAAAAGTGAGAGTGTGTGGGTGTGAGTAGGTTTGGGATTTTGACGTGTGTACTATATGTGTTCAGCATGGGTTGTGTGGTCAAGGCTCTGTGTGTCTCTCTTCAGGCAATGTCTGGAGCTGGGGGAACAGCGTCCTGTCACAGTGCTGGACAATGAGCGCTTCACTGTACAGAGCCTGTTAGAGAGAGGGCTGGCCCCGCTGGTGCTGGTGAGCCTGTCAGCCACACATGTCACCCTGCAATCACTGAGCTACTGAGGGGTGTCTGCACTGGGAATTACCGGGTCCCTATCCTGATCTGCATGGGGAACTAAACTTTAGGTCTGACCTCCACCCTTTTCAGTTCTGCATTGCAGAGATATTAGACTCTGTAATGAATCATATGTGACAGATTAAAGAGTGTAATGTAAGAAAGCACCTTTGTCAATATTTCTTAGTAAACAGTGAAATGCAGAGACTGAACAATGATGTGCAGTCGTACAGTGTATCTTGTCATATCACTGCTCTTAATTGATGGCCTTGATTGGCCTATTTCACTGTTGAGCCCTACAAAGGTTTGCTACACTTGCTACCCTCTACAGGCAGTGCTGCTGGTGTTGAACCTGGTGCGGTACCTGCTGGGAGCTCCCGGTGTGGGACCCTGGCATGTCACACTACTGCAGCTGCCGGTGAGTATCACACACAAAAGGTCGCGTGCACACACTAGATTGCAATATTGGCATTTAGCAGACGCTCTTATCCACAGCACCCTATATATACATGTAGATTACAATTTTAACATGTTATCCATTCACAAAGCTGGGACATTACTGAGACAGTTCTAGGTTAAGTACATTGCCCAACAGTAGAGCAGGAGTGCCCCAGCTGGGAATCAAACCAACAACCTTTCGGTTACAAGTCCTGCACCTTACCACTATGCTACATTGTCACCCCACACACATCCATATGTAAATACATAAGCACACACATACATAGACACATCATGTGTGGGACAGAGAGATCTGGACCAATCAGACAACACTCTTCCTCTAAAAATTCCAAACACTGTTATGGAATGGGTACATGGTGAACAATGCCTTCTAGAAGCAGTGGTCTTCTGGCAGACCACTACGATGCTCTAACAGGTGGGTTGCTCTATCTGCTGTCTCCCCTGTCTGTGCGCAGGTGAATGGCGTTCTGCCCCTGCTGCCGCTGGCCTTCCCCCTGCTGTGGCTGCAGGTCAGCGTGTACGGTGAGGTGCGGGTGCTGAATCAACTGGGAGCTCAACCGCGAGACTGGAGGGTGAGCTCCGCTTATACACATATATTGTTCTCAATGCAGCTCTCTGGGTGATTCCAGGTACAGAAGGCAGGGTCTCTCACGCAGTGATGTCACTGTGTCACAGGAGATGTTCACTGTGACCTGTCGCACCTGTGTGGCGGTGCTGTGTGGGAGGTCACCTGCGCTCTGTCACACGGCCAGCCTCCTGCACAGCCTGGGCTCGGTCACGGTAAGCCGGTAACAGCTACGTGTTACTCTACAGTGAGCCTTCCTTCTATTTGATCAGTTTGTGCTCCAGCTTTTTGTCATGGGGTGCTGTTTTTCTGGAGCATTGGTGCATATGTGTTTGTGTGTGTGTGTGTGTGTGTGTGTGTGTATGTGTGTGTCTGTGTGTGTGCGCTCTCATGTGTGTGTATGTGTTTGTGGTTTGTGAGCTCAGGTATTGTGCTGTGTGGACAAGCAGGGGGTTCTCTCCTGGCCCAGCCCCAACCCAGAGAAAGTCCTGTTCTTCAGCAGGCCGTTCAGACACAGAGGCAGTGTTAAAAAAAGAGCACAGGATCCAAACAAGACCACTCAGCAGGTGAGCCTAGTCCAGTGGGGATCATTCAGCTCCTCATGACCAGCTTCCATTTTCAACACCTGTCATGTCAAACACTATTGCAACCAGTGCAGTGCAACCATGCAGCCATGGGCAGTGCAACGTCTCATAAGCTTTCATGACTCATGTGTCACTTGATTGCCTCTCCTGCTTGGTGACAGGATCACGGTGTCCCTCTCCTGCAGCCCCTGTCCCCGCCCCAGGGCTCCAGCGTGCTGGAGATGCTGAGCCTGTCGCCGGGCCGGGGGACGGACACGCGGGTGCAGTTCGACGACTCCCGCTGGCACCGCCACAACAGCTCCCTGCGGCCCCTGGGCCTGGCCCTGCAGCTGGCGCTCTGCGACCCCGAGGTCGTGGCCATGCTGTGGCGCCTGACGGACCACCTGACCCACGCGGCCCTGCTGAAGAGCCGCCCCCGCTGCCAGCCCGTGTGCCCGCCCTGGGGGCTGTATGAGCTGGCCAGGGTCCTGGGTAATGAAACGCTCTTCACTCTAGAACACTTAATTACATGTTACTCTGGATCAAACAACAGGCCACATTAATTCAGCTGACCACGTCCACAGGGCACGCAGCGCTTTACCATCTAGAGCAGCCGAGAATAAATTTTGCTCACATAGTCGTCATCACTGACCTTTCACTTGGCATGTTTGCCAATTGTATTGCATTGGAATTGTTTCACAACAGAAGTCTGAGACACTGTAAACTTTAAGAAAACATCAGTACAATATATTCAATGTCTCCCTATGTTGAAAAGTATGTTGAAAAGCATATCCCATGTTTGTTCCTCTTTTGAAAAGCTCTAACCACAGTGACCACATCTACAAGCAACCCTCCTATTAAAAGTGTTCACACTGAGAGAATGGCCAGTGCAAAGCCTCCTGGGAGTTTAAACTGTGCTAGGTTATGTCGGGTCAGAAATCTCACAGCTGGAGGAAAGAGCAATGAGCAAGCACGGATATGTTTTTCTTTAGCCTAAAAACAGCTCAGTTGGAGCTCAGTAATGTAACAGACAGGTGTTTCCTGGTGATCACTCACTTAATTCCCTCTTGATCTCGTAATGATGAGGAGAGTCTCACAAAAAGGAGCAGCTTAGTACAATAAATATACGATCTTATTGCTTTTCCTCAGTCTGTGATCATCATCCCATGTTGCTCCTTGGATTCTAGCTAAAGTGAAACCAACTATAATCAGCATTTCCAGTTAACAGCATCGTATTGTGCTGATGACTCATAGTACCGAGAGACTGCAGTCGGTGAATCATAAGCTTGCTCACTTGCTGGAAGATTTATCTTTCCACACTCCTGTCTATGTGATTAGGGCATGTGTCCTGGCATGTATGTGAAGAAACATGTGAACAAAACTGCTGAAAGCTCTACACTGTACAGATATACTGTATTTAGGGTACCCCCATCTGAAAGAACTGGAGTTATCTATTACAGTACCATTCAATGACTCATACCCTTTGCTAATGTTCTGATCCAGGGTGCCCTACATAGCTTGCACTGTATACATTATCCATTTACTAAACTGGATATTTACTGCAGCAATTTGGATTCACTTTTCTCACGGGTACAACAGTAGTGTCCCTTCCAGGGCTCAGCTGTGTAACCCTCTTTCCAGTGCAGTCCCTCAGCCGCCACTGTCTCCTCCTGTAAGACTCGGAGCAGAGAGATCAGACTCTGTGTGACTCTCTCTGCACTCTGTCTCTGCTGTGTGTGAGACAGGGTTCAGGTCCTCGGCTCAGGAGCCCTACCAGCAGAGGATGAGCGTGGCCGCGTACACCCTGCCCTCGGTGCCCTGTGCCCCGGAGGGCGCTTCCTGGCAGCCACAGCCCGTGTCCATGAGGAGGCTGCCCTTCTCGCACATCATCGGCCTGCTCGTGCAGGACAACCACTCAGGTGCGCTCTCACCGTCACCCGCGGGCATGACCACGAGCACGTGTCCGACGGGTGCGGTGACCACGGAGAAAGGACGTTTGTGGCCGTTTGTTAGCAAGCGAGGCCTTTCGTGTGCGTTTCCCTCACTGACACTGATCTAAGAACAAAATCAATTTCTGGGGAGTTTCCTGGGGAATTTTATGGGTGATTTTGCCTAAGAGTCTGCAGCAGTCTGCATGCTCTCACATTAGCAGCATGTTAATGTCCTTCCTGTCAGCTAGATTTTACCTTTGCAAAGGTCATCTCATGTTCTCTGAATTGTTGATGGTGTCTGTGGATGTGTGTGGTGTGGTGTGCATTTCACATTGTCAGCAGCTGGGATTGGACAGTGTGGGCAGAAGGAAATTTACTTCACATAATCGGTGTGTGTGCAAAACAGTAGATTTTATTGCAGTTACTGTCCTCTTCTTTGTTTTATGAGTAATCTTGCGGCAGCAGTTTGTACAAGTTGTAATTTCTCTGCAGGGGGGCTGCAGCTCTTTTCCTACGGCTCTGCTGATGTAGTCCTTGGAGCATGTTCTGAATTCTGGGATGGCGAAGACCTCCAGCCACTCACAGATTCTGACAGGTGTACCCTTTGACTCCTTTTTAAATGTGTCTTCAGCTTTTCCTGTGTTAGTCAGTGAGGTACCATTTGTTTCTGGCTTTGTCCACCCTCAGGAAAAAGGTATTGGATTTTTACCAGCGTTCCTGCATGGCAGGTCAGTGCCTGGCGCTGTCATTCAAGCCCATCCTCCACCCCCAGGATCCAGAGATCGATGGCAAGTGTGTAGAGCTGACACATAACCCACACCTCGACACCATAGAGTTGACAGGTAATCCTGACAAACTGTACTCAGTGAGCTACAATCCCCTAGTACATGCCAGACTCTTCCTATTGCACCCTAATACAAACACCAGCCACAGCAGAATATATTGCTTTTTTTAAATGAACACTTTATGAAAGAAAGAATGGCATATACATATAAGATACACAAAGACACACAAAATACAACATCAACAACACAAGGCCCAGGGGTACAGGCAAAGGGTGAGAAAAATAACCAAGGACAACAAGGCTCTATATATAAAAGACTAAATTAAGGCACCACCTTCAGTCAAAGATGCTCTAATATCAGTCCTGAGAGGTCACAAAGGTTGCATATAATAGCACAGTCCTCATAGCTTTAGAGTTCTTTGAGTATTTTATGAGCAGAATGTATTGCTGATGAGGAGTGACTAAGTGAAATGACAAAACACATTCACAGAGAATGCAGTGTGGCAGTGAAGTTGCGTACTCTGTGCTGTATAGGAGAGGGGACAGAAGAGCCCCCTACAGGCCCGGAGGACCCCCTGCTCCCTCTGAGGCAACACGTATTCCTCGGCCTTGTGTCCTCGCAGTACCAAGCTCGGCCCGACATGGTTCGGCTCATCGCCGGCTTGGACAGCGCCTGCATCCGCTTTGTCTTCTTCTCAGCAGAGGAGGAGGTCAAGAGCAAGGTGAGGGCCCTGGTGGAGAGGACGGGACAGGTGAGGCACAGTGCACTCGTGAGGAGGCTGTGGCAGGTATAATTCCTTGCTGACAAAGCACAGTGAATTGTTTCTCATCAAAAAAGACTTTGCTGCCCCCACCTGGCTAACTATAAAACAGAGAGAATTTCAGGAGGACACACACGTGTGTGTGTGTGCGCGTATGTATATATATATATATATATATATATATATATATATATATATATATATATATATATATATATAATGTATACATAATTATATATGATATTAATATATTATATATTATTATATTATATTAAATTATATTATATACACGCACATATATACTATTATATTATATAATTATATATTATAATTATATATTATATATAATTAATGTATAATGTGATCATGTAAATTGGGAAAATGAAAATATTAAAGAAAAAAACAAACTGCAATAAAATCTACACTGCTCTGCTTCATTAATTATTATTTATATGCAAAGGTTACCTGTGTTACAACAGCATTAAAAGGGCTTCATAATAAACTATTTAAAAATTAATTCTAAAAACTAGTGTTTTAAGATGTTTCTTAAAGGCCAAAACTGATTATGGCTCTGTTGTGGGAATGGATTCAAGAGACTGTGGGCATAGAAACCCTCTTAAAATTAACATTTGAAACTAAGAGCAGGCCAGGAAGTCAAGGATCTGGGGGGTTGTTTTGGCTTATATTTTGTGATGATGTTGTTTTGATGAGTAATCTTGCAGCAGCAGTTTGCAATTGGTGTACACAAGTTATGATTTCTCAATAGAGTGCTTTGAAAAGCTTGTCAACATAGCATTACACTAGTCTAACCTGTTTGAGAAAATGCATATATTAATTTTTCTGCATGATGTTTGGATAAGAAAGGTATGACATCCACAATATTACAAAGGTAAAAATAAGACACTTTGCTGATGTTTTGTACATGTTGCAGAATCATTCATACACACAAATCTGTTTCATAGTGCAGGTTGTTGTAGCTAGAGTAAGTGTTTCGAAGGCCTGTGCAGTGCTCAGTGTTGCAAGGCAGCGGTGTTCAGATCTCCTGTGTTTAGGTGTTTGCTGAGAAGATGGGTCTGGAGACGGGGTGGAACTGCCACATCTCCCTGCAGTCGGACGGTTTCCCGCTGGACCCCGAGAGCCTGGCGGACTCAGAACAGGAAGAAGAGGGAGAGCAGGGTGGAGGCAAGTCGATACTGAAGCCACACCCTCTCTGTTGTGGGCTCAAGTGGCATTCACTTCAGTGGCATCAAGCAAACATCAACGGTGCTGAATATGCACCTGCAAGTAATCCAGGTTCAGTTCAGCAACTGCAGAAGGAGTATCAGTCATTGTGGTGACTATTAGGGATGCATCTTTAAGCTTTAACCTTCTAAAGAGGAGTGTCTCCTGGGTGAAGATGCCCGACAGGGGGAGAGGACAGCCACCAGAGCCCTGGACAATGAGGGGGCCTGTCTAATAGAGGACCTGAACAGGGTGAGTGATCTGGCCACAGATAGAGCATGTATAATGTTATGCTTGAGGAGTCGGAAGTCACAATTTCACTCACACCATCACTATATTATTTATTTCTAAATCAGATGTCCAAGACAGCATAGAGTACTTAGGTCACATCTATAGCTAAATATTTACTGAAGTAATTCAAGTTGAGCACCTTGCCCAAGTTTATGAGAACAGTACCGTACCTAAGATTTGACCGTAATTATTAGGCAGGCTCCCTGACCACAACATTGCACTGCCCCATGCTATATGCTCCCTGTGTTTGCAGGCCAAGCTCCCTAAGGGCATTGAGAATGTACGCCCCCACCTGGAGAACATTGACAACGTGCCCCTACTGGTGCCACTCTTCACTGACTGTACATCTCAGAGTGAGTCAGACTTTACCCTGTCTCATGTATGCCATATTTACTGTAAGTCTGTCCACATGCCGTCCCTGATTCAGCCTTTTTATATGTTCAGCCATGTGTGAGATGGTACAGGTTATGCAGGAGTATGGCGAGGTGGTTTGCTGTCTGGGAAGCAGCCAGAATATTAACAACAATGCTGTGTTCCTGCAGAGTGACGTCAGGTAATTGTAAGATTGTCTTCTTCAGTAGTGGGAACATTGTAAACGCATGTGTTAAGTTTAACATTCTGCACACTATGTCAACATCTCAAACACTCATTTAAGGGTGACTAGACTGCATGATGACTGAAGTGATTTTAATCTCTCCTGTCTGTAGTATTGCTCTAGAGCCCCTTCTGCCCTCCTGCTGCTGGACCACCCCTGAAAAACCTTCCACTCTGATGTCACAATCCTACCCGAGCCCCCTTTCCCCAGCCCGCCTCTCCAGCGCCCTCTGTGGCCTGCCCTGTACTGTCCACCTGGGCCCACAAGACAACACTGCCATCATTCGGCTCATCAAGCAGGTCAGACAGCCACCTATAGGCACATGTGTATGTATGCGTGGGCACACACACACACACACACACACACACACACACACACACACACACCAACTCATTCAAACACATATAGTTAATCTGTCTGGTTTTTTTACTTAAGTTCTTTCTTCCCATGTGATTTCCAGGCTCGGCACACCACAGCTGGCATCAGGAAGTGCTTCCTGTTCCTGCTGCAGTGCCAGCTGTCCCTTGTCCTCATCCAGGTGTGACACACATCACCGCTGCTCTTTGTAAACTGCTAAAAGGATGCTGCCATGTTACCCGTGTACAAAGCGTGAATGTGCATTGCATTTGTGTGCAATTAACTGATGTGTGATTTTTGTATGATGCCTCGTATGACATGTATTGTCAGTCATTTTCAGCGCATGAAATCAGATGCAGTGTGTAGTTAGATTAGCTGGTGCTCAATGAACTGCTGATGGATGAATATGGGTAACAGCTCACAATCCCTTGTACTGTATTTGCTGAGCTCAGTTTTTTCATACAGATCCTGGCCTGTGTGTGTCAACTCCCTCCTCCCCTTGGCACCAGCGATGTGCTCTTTCTGTCCTGCTTTTACTTTCCACTAATCAGGTAGGATGAACACATCAAAATTCATGTAAATAAGCTTGATGGTTGATTACAATATCTTTTGTGAACTCCCACAGTAACTCTGTTCAAGACACTTCTGGTACAATTATGAAGGTGCTGTCACGAGTAGCAGGCGTATTAATTGTTCTCCATTCCTCAGCTAATTCCTTCATACAAATCTCTTCCCTGAGGTCTCAGACAGCCATTGTGCCAATACTTCAACCATTAATCATTTATAAATCAAACACAATGGACTTAATCTCTCTTGTAAGTTCCTAATGATTACTGCAAACTGCTGTGGCATCTATTTACAGCTCAGCAGAACTTACTCATTTCTCCCCTAGTTTTGATGCAATCTTTCATGTGATTTCAGACCAAAACACATGTTTCTTAGTGTATCTGAAATCTGACCCCCTCTTTAACACTCCTTTCATCTTGAAACTTTCCATCCTGTCTTCCTGTTCTCTCAGTGTATCCCTCATGGGCAAACCTTCAGACAGCTCCATCATGAAGGTGCCAACCGGGAAAAATCTGCGCTTCCTGCCAAAGAAGGTGATGTGATGTTCACTGACATTGAGGAGAATGTGCTGACATATACACTCATGCATTTCCTTTGATAACTGGGAAAGATCCTGTTCACAGACAATGAAACGCTAATTATTATTACAGTTTTGTTTATAACGTATATGAAACCCAAGGTGCTACAATGATAAAACATAGTGCACAAACTTAAAGTGAACATAAATATGATACATATACAAGGCACAGTGACAGACAAAGCATTACACATACATTACACAACACTGACACAGACTAAAAGGCACACAGGGGAAAAATACAGAGAACATTGACAGAAAATAAACAAACAAACAAAAAGCGAATATAAAAAGAGAATGTAAAAGCTACAAACATATCAGAAGAGATGGTGTGGTTAACATACCTACATATAGGTAATGTGCTGTATAACTTAAATAAACAGTGCATTGTCTGGCTGACCGAAAGCATGTCCCCTGCCTCTTGCCCCAACTAGACCCAGCGGTTCTTTGTGTTCTACTTCCTGGTGAAGTTTGGCCTGACTGTCTGCACGTACCTGACATGTTTTGGATTCATGCTTCATGGGTTCTGCCTGGAGATAAACCACGAAGACGAATCCCTGTGTCACCCAGCAGCCCTGCTAATGTGAGCTGCGGCCATGTGAGGGAACAGGGTGTGAATGAGTGAATGAGAGTGACAAGCACACAGCGCTGCCTTAGCGTTTCTGTGTTGTGCTTGTGCTCCCCGTCAGACTTTCATCTCTGTTTGTTTTTAAGTGTGAATCTCTCTGTAGTGCATAATGTGAAGCCAGTGACACATAGGAACAGGAGCCAGTGCAGTGCTCCTCAAAAGTGGAGCCATCCCAATGATGGGTTTTTATCTGTGCTTTAGGAACTCCACTGACTCCTCCCCCGACTGGTTTGGGAAGCACTCTGATGGTCTTGCTCTGGCCCAGAAGGTCATTACATTCTTCATCCTGCTGAACGCTAGTGAGTGAGAGTGATCATACAGCTTTGAGCCACCTTAAATCTGTCATTCTTCTACTCTTTGAATTATTCTGAAGAGAATGTCTAATTATATCTGGCTTTCTGGCTTGCTCTAATGCATGTGTTTATTTCTGTGTGCCCTGTCATAATAGTATTTCAGATTATATGTGAATATTCTAAGGTCCAATATTACTTCAGGGTATGAGTGCATGGTTGATCATCCACTGTTCACTCTCTGGATGATCGACCACTTTGTGAAAACATCATTACCTCAGTGAATGAGTCATATCATACTCACGTATGAAACTCTGTGATTATCTTCAGAAAGCTAAGGTGTGACTTCTCTCCTAGCTGCACTTATGAGCACAGAATGAAACTGCGGTTCAATTTGATTTTCGTCAGTGTGATATGTGACATGGCCTCTTTACACATCATTGTCATGGGGAAAGTGAAGACAAGTAGACACATACTTTCTCTCTCTCTCATCTCAGTAAATGGGTGTGTGTTCTGTTTTCCAGTGTGCACTTCTGTGAGCCATGTCCACCGATCAGCCCCCATGTGGAAGCAGAGCCCTCTCAGTAACCGCTGCTGGTGTGCTGTAGTCATCACAGTGTAGGTTTTCCAGTTATTTACACTCTCTCTCCAACCACACATTTACACATTCTGTCCAACTATGTCATTAGGTAATTCTGTTCTACCAGTACAACTTTCTAATCAGTGTTCTGTTTGTAGAAGAAAGTATTTAGTATTATCATCATAAATTTGGGGTGGGCTTTTTTTTTGTTTGATGCATGCCAGTTCCTTCATCATTGTAGATTAAGGAAGTTCTTGACTTCTAGATGCAATTAAAAAAACAAATTTAACTTGTTGTCTGGTACATCACATGGGAAAAAATGTATATGACCCATAGATGTGCATGTGCTTTAAAGCAATGACATTAAGTGCAATAAACAATGGCCTTTTTACATGGAAGTAAAAAGCTTTCTCCTTTCTTCACAGGCCCATTCTTAATGTTTCAATAGCAATGGGATCTCGCCTCCTGTGGCATGACCCCACTCCACACCACACCTTTTTTGTTACGGACATTGCTGCTGCCACATGGCTCCTTGGTGCCTTGTGGCTGCTCCCCTTGATCTGCATCAATGAGGGAATAAAACTTCATGAGATCAGGTGAATGTTAATTGCTTTTGTTCAAAGTTTGTTAAGTCAAAGTGAAAGATTGCAAAAAATCAGGAAGTCACATTGCCAGATGATAACCCTTAAAAAAACATTTACTATTGAAACGGTGAGGTCATACTGATACACTGATTTATGAAACATGAATCAATGGTGATTACTTCCAGCAAAGGTGTTTGTCTTTAATGCTGTATTTTCTAATATTGTTGTCCTATGTTTCAGGATGAGGGTGAGATACCAGAAGAGGCAGAAGTTGCAGTTTGACACCAAATTGGGAATGAATTCTCCCTTCTGAGACAAGATTGTTCATATGCCTTGCACCTGTGTATACCACTTAATTACAAGAGCAAAATCACAATGGCTATGAGCTGATGTTTGGTATATTCATGAAAGCAAGGACATTGATGAAAACCAGCAATGGTCACAGGCAAAAATCGATGGTTGGATTCCGGTTTGTGTGCCCCATTGTGAACAAAAACTGAGCTATAATAGGCAAATTCATTATTATTGGGCACATAGAGCTGCTTTATCATATTCACGCACATAAACACTCATTGATTCTCAGAGCTGGCCCACTCTCGTATTGCCGCCATTACAAATGGCGCTCTTCAACACAGCTAAGCATTGTCATGACCCAACAGCTGGAAGCAAATCATCATGCTTAACTGTTCATAACATTGGGCCGTGGTTTGTGAACATTGAACTCCCAATGATGTTTTAGTACCACTAGGTGGAGTTCATTACAAGTCCAACAGTTCAAGGCCCATGGGGAGATAAGGATTGGCTTTCATCACTCTCACCAGTGACCTGCTGAACTACACAAATAGCCTCTTCCTCCAGAGTCAGATCCTATCTAAAAGCATTGCAGCGCCTGCTTCGAGTGCTCCCAGTTCTCTAAAGGGTTCTCATTCAACATTCAGCCATAACAGATACAAAATCCATATGGTCATAAAGCACTGTTTGTTGCATGATAAACTAGGAGAGCAAAATTACTGAGAATGAAAAGAAAGAAGAGCTTTTGTAATCAGAATGTTTTGTTTTTTTCACTGATTGGAAAAAATGATTCCACCTATCTCAAGCTGTGTTAACTCCTTGGAAAAAGATGCTGGTGACCCTCTTGAGGATATGATTTGGAATGCTGAGCGGTAACAGCAGGAGAAGGCTATGTCTTATTAGAGCAAGTATGTGAGTGAAAAAGACACAAGGCAGGCTCAGAATCAGGATTCTCTGGATATCGCAGTGGGGCAGAAATTGAGCCCTATGACTACATTACATTTGCATTTTGTCATTTTAGCAGATGCTCTTAACCAGACCAACATTCAAAGAAAGAGAAAAAGGGCATCTAATAAGGTTCAATATAATACAGTGTTGTGTCAACAAGCAATAGCAACAACAACAATAGGAATTATATATAATAACATACTAGCTTCAATAAATTCATGAGCATGGTACAACAACACAACACTCCCTACAATAAAGCAAGACAAATAAAGCAGACATGGCCTGCTGCGTGGAATCTAGCTGGTTTAGGAGTTGCCGTTGAACGTTTTTGTCTAATGATATACGTCACTTGTGGGCCCGTTGAAAAATTCTTCTGATTCACATAGGAAACGCTGCAGGAAACAGTCATGCATGTTTTTCTACCAGGTTAACTTTAATAATTTTGCCTGTTTCAATACAGAAAAAAGTTGACAAAGTACCAAGTAAACAAAGCCAATGCATGACAAACAGCAAGATTCCGGTTAATTGGGGGAAACATCATGTAAGGGAAGGAGGGATTCTTACATCAGCGATTCAGTCCCGCAGTCACACCCTTCGCCCGCCTACCTCCCCCCTGAATGGTGTATCTGACTATCCGCCATGTTGGCTCATGGTGTCACACTCGGACACAGACTAATGTAACCGGAGGCGCGCACGTACATCAACACATTTACAAGCAAGCCACACGTTTACCAAAGTACCGAAAAGCTTAGTCGTATAGTCGAGTTTTTCTTTTTCTGCTAGCAAGTACAACTTTATCCCACAAAGGAAGAACTAAGGACACTTCCAAAACTTGGAAATGGTAAGTAGTTGTTTTGCATTTTTAGGGCGGCTTTCCTAGGTTTGTCAACACAGCGACATCTCCATCACATTTGCCAGCAGCTAACTTTGCTAACGTTAGCCAACATAAGTTAGCAAGCTAGCTTGAAGAGAAGCGGCCTAATTAGCTGCTGCGGTTCTGAGTGGGCAGGACATTCAGGCAATGGTTTTAACGTGTCAGCCCAAAAAGTGTCTGAAAAATAAAACAGTCGCTTGCTTGTGAGCTTGACTAACTGTTCATCCATGTGTATCACAGAGGTTGTCTTGGTGTTGTTAGCTAGTTAATGTGAGATAAACATTGTGTTCCTAACGTTAGCTGTTAGCCAAGTAACGCTAACTGTCTTGCTGGTATAGTATGCTGATATGGTGTCCAAAACAGACGGAATGAATTTTGAATCTAACTTTTTCACTTATATATAGCTACTAGGTAACTGCTTCAGCAACGCAGGTTATAACGATATGTTCAGTAGCTAGCCACCTAGTCTTCTATTCAGCAACTAGTGTAGTTTGCTAGCTAATTTCAGGGTTTTGCATGTTCTTGAGATAGCTGAACAAATACTTTTATCTTTAATGTAGCAACAATGGTAGTAATTTATTTCGCACTGATGTATAGCTGGCTTGCTATCAAACTAAGCGAACCTAACGTTAACTAGACTAGTTAGCTAGACAAGATTGCTAGTTAACGCATTCTATCACGGATGAGCCTGTCCGTCTAACGGTAACTTGGCTAACATTAGCGATCTAATGTCAGTGGTTGGAAAAAGTTTCAGCATTTAAGCTGGAAAGTATTCTAATTTAAGCATTCAAAAATCAATTTGCTTACTAGGTGGTAGACTAAGTGAGCTAGCTGAAAATAAAATGACTACGACAAGGTAGCTAGTTAATACAGACAGGGTAAATTACTTTATCTAAGTTAGCTATTGTAGATTGTTAACGTTAGTTTGTAAGCAAGACAGTCAATTGGCTAATTTAGCGAGCTGTAAACAACGACTGGCTAGCTGGACTAGCTATGTAACGAGTTTATCGCACACCTTGGTATCTAACTATAACTATCTGAATGACGCTATCGATGTGGTCCTCTAACAACCAAAGCCGGTTGGAAGCAACACGCATCCTCTCACACAAGAAAGCCAAGGAGGCAGCCTGCCGTCTGGCATGGTTTAGTTTCAGAGCTAACATTGTTTAACGTTAGCTGTGCATGGCTGTTGCAATTCCTTGTGGAATTCGACCCAGAAGGGAAGGAAAGCTGAATGGTGCCTGCTTTGTGGGCACGATAGACGCGTCCATTTCTTTTGCCCTGCCTTTGTCTCGGTGTGGACACGGGTGCTGTCAGAAACAATAGAGTCAGTGGCCACTTGGAGGGAGATTTCCTACGTAAGCTAACGTTTGCTGCTTGGGTAAATGCTTTTCTTTCTACTGTACGTGGGGAATTCTTGCAAAGTAGCTGTTGATTTTTTCAGTGTAACTGGCAAGGGACTAATTATTGCTGTAATTAAACTGTATTCTTAAAAACACTGGTGTGATTATGTTAGACTTTAGAAATACAGGACTCGTTAAACAATGTTTAAATATAGGGTTTTTGACTTCACTTTTTTGTTAGTTAGAACAGTATTTGAGGATATTGTGATTGTCTCAAAGGTCTTTCTGGAATGAATGATGGAAACAAATCTAGGTTATGGGGGCAGGGATTATGTGCATAGCTGCAGAGTTGTAGGAAACTTGTTTGACACTGCTAGATAAGTTTAATAGAATGGACATCTTTGATACCTGTGATTACTGCTATGCACAGAAACAACACATTTTCTGCAGATGGAGAATTCTGTATTTTCCTTAACACTAATGCATAGAGACTCCACTGTGATTCACTTGGCTTGTCAGTGCTTGTCATCAGCACCAGTCAGTGCCTATCCAGCCCAGGGGCTCTCACTGTGCTCATAGGCACCATAGCACAAAATCCTGCAGTCATGTATGGATGTTCTAAATTGTTATCAAGATTTGTTTTCATAAGGGTGCCCAACAACAGTTGAGAAATACACCTCAGGCTTTTTACAGGTAACCCAGTATCAGATTCACATGTAATGCAGAAATGCCTCTTGCAGCTTTTGGCAGATTACTTGTATTAAAATATTATTCAGTAATTTTTCTTGTGGGCCTTGTGAATTTCCTGTATTTCCCCCCATCATGTTTAGAAGTGAGACATAAATTTTTTATGCATTAGGCTAATGCTGCTTGTTATGTATGTATTACATATAATTATGTATATTTGATTTAATTCATTTCTGTGGGATAAAATTGGTGTGACTAACAGATCAGGTGATATGTGTGTAAACTCATTTTAAGAAAACTGCCGTATATTTTCCAAGAATTGTGACTCAAAATGCTTATTTATACTGCACTTACTTCCATATCCGTTGGTCTCTTTCTGACTGGAATGGCCACACTTTACACTCTTCCTCCAGTGTGAGACTGCCTTTAATCAATTTGCTTTAAAGCTGACTTTCTGATTTCATCTGCGTGACTGACCATGCCACTAGCCATTTGTTTGGGGGTATCTGATTAAGGGGGTGGCCTTATTTATACAGGTAGTGAGTCTGCCCTTGGTAGATTGGGTAAAAAAGATTGAAGATTGAAGAGTGAAGATTTGCGCAGGCAAAGTTGTTTACTTCAGTTGATTCAGTTAATAGTTCCTGAACCTAAGTGCTCTTTAGATGCAGACTGTCACTTTTTAAGTACCATTTGTGTGTTTTATATTGATAACAAATCCTTTGCTCATCAGTGGGCATATGTTTGAGTGGAGGGAAGGAAGTAATCCAGACACACATTCTTGAAGTTGTAGTCAAGTAGTACGTTGCCCAATCCCTGCTGTGATTTCAACACTGGACACTGAGATGCCTCAGCATAGTAGGACTCTCATCATTAAGCAGCACCAATCTGTGTAGATCGTTAGTTGGAGGTGACGTGGGCCAATCTAGCTATGATCGCCATACTGTTCTGAATTTTATGCAAATACTGCTTATGTGCTGGTTACCAAGGCCCTAGTGTTGGAGATGGGTAGTAGAGTTTTGTTGACAGTGTGATAGTTATCCCCTACATCTTATCTGATGGGTTTGTATAGATTCATAGCAGCAGAGCTCTTTATGCGTGTGTGTGCCAGCTCATGGTGGAGAATGGTTGGGTTTGTTTGAAGAGAATGCTCTTTGAATGCTCTGCGCAAAAGACAGAGTGATATTTTTGTAATTCTTGTTACCCCTTTTAAAGTGTAGTGCTGGAATCAGGCGGCTGGCTTAGTTCAGGTATGGGTGAATTTCCACAAACCTTTTTGTGATGTTGATCCATACCAACTGAGGTCACTAACACTACTGTTTCTGGGCTACTTACAAGTGAGATGTCAGTGGTGTCAGCTGTGTAAATTATTTCATTGATGTTGGAGCTAAAAACTAGATAAATGATAAATGAATAAAGAAGAAAGAAGCACATTACTATCCCTAATCACAAGGGCTGTTCTTTTTGGATTATATTTTCTGTTGAAATTCAGGCAGTCATGATTATCTCACACAAAATTAAATTCATTCTGATTTGTGACGAATAATTGCAAATTTGATTGGCGATTGTCTTCGTTCATGTTATCCTTTGGGTCGATGGATATACCTGCCACAGATCCAAAAAAAGAAAGTGCCTCTCCTTACACTATGTTGAGGTTAGCTGCAGTTAGCTCAAGAAGGATATCAGAAGTCAGCCCTTTTCAGCTCCACCTCTCTAGCAATCGGTACAACCTCCAGCTAGGTAGTTGGAAAAATTTCAGGGTTTCATGTTGACAGGTTGAAATAACATGCTGCATCGTGTGGTCTGTAACATTTGAGAACCTGTTGTGCTTTTTCAGGGATTTCCCATTTAATTGCATGTAGGCAAGTAGTGAGTGTGGAAAAGAATGAAATGAGAACAAATGGTCGCGCTGCTTTGCCCAGACACTGAGTGATATCTCTATCTGCCTGGACATGTTAAGTATTTACTTTATATGACGAGTGCACTTGTAAATGACTTGTCAGTGGAAAAGGGGTGCTGGGCTTTTATTCCTGAGCTTTCAGTTTCAGCTTCAGTCCCAATTTACACTGTCTACACAAATGAGAGAAAATTAAAGATATTTCTGATGAAAATGCTGTTGATTTGTACTGATGTAAAGGGCTACAAAAACGCAGCTTAAATGTGATCTGTGTGAAACAACTTGAAGAGGTTAAGTGTGAAGTATTAAGGTTGAGTATTATGTATGAAGAATCCATAGTTTATATTGGTATTTTTCAGGAAGTGTTGTTTATACATTTCTGTTGAAGAATGTTCAGTGTTTACAGTATATAGGGTACTGTACTGTATTTGAATCATGGTTGTAATATTGATGTAATGTTAGGTACAATTTATCCAGCATCCTTGATTATTCAGCATTCAACAGTCTGTTTTGTGTTCTTGCCTCAGATACAGTAAACATGGCAATGTAAAAAAATACCAAATACCAATCAACAATGATAGATAGAATTCATGTCACGGTCATGTCAATGTTGCTTGGATATATGTCACTACCTGTCTTTTGCCATTATTTTATTTTTAGGCCACATCAGTCATTTCTTGTCCTTCTGATTGATAGTGGATGGGCAGCTTTCACTAAACAACCTGGATGCTTCTGGTCCTTGCCAGAAGGATGCTTCTTTTCTTGTTAGGATGATGTTGCTCTCTGAAAGGTGGTATAGTAAAAGGAAATATTTCTAGAAAACTTCTAGAAAAGGGTACTGTTGCATCAAGCTTACTTGTCCTAATGCTGAGGTCATCCACACCAGACTGGTCAGTGTTGAGGGGTGAACAGGAGATAATGGGACCTGTTTTGTCAATATTCTACGATTTTAAGAGGTACAATTCTGAACATTCATTAGGTATCCCTGGCATTCGGTTCACTGAGCCCTTGGTTTGACTATGTATTTGTTTTGTGAAAACATAGTTTAGGAGAGAAAAAAAAATGGTTGTCAGTTCAGGTCATGGTATATCTGAGGGGTTTAGCAAGCAGTTTCAATGTCCAGAAAATAATCTGAAGAATTCAGAATTTGGCATTGCAGCTGACATGGCAGACCAAGACCAGATGGGTGTTTTTGAAATATGATCATTGACATTGTCAGATTTTGTTAACTTAATTGTAATATTTATTTTTTTATTATGCTCAGTTATTTTTTTCTGAGCCCTAATGCTAGAGTGTACTGTGATTCTGAAGTGACGTCTTCAACATCTTCTTAATCTACTTTACTGGACTGTAGCATACTATCATGTGGAGTTAAAGAATCTAAGTGTATTTCTCAGTGTGCATAGAAATTTCATACTGCATTGCACTGTCTTTGTATGGTTATGACACCTTCCGGTTGTAGGTTTGCATTGTATGCACTGCATTGGGCAGCTACCGATAACTGGCAGAATAAAGGAAATGGCAACATAATGTGTCTTTATAGGGCGCTGGGCCACCATGAGCTGCCAGAACAGCTTTAGCGTGCCTTGGCATAGATTCTATCTTAAATAGATTCTGTCTTAAATTGCTCCAGAACCTGCCATAACTGCTCAGTTAGGTTGAGATCTAGTGACTGAGATGGCCATGGCATGTCCTTTGCTTCATTTCTTGGCTCATGGCTTTGTATTTATTGGTGTTTACGTTGCTGTCTATGGGGTTGAGTGGACCTAAACCATGCTAGGGGAATGCACTCTACACCGTAGCAGAGCAACCAGAACCCTCCACCAAGGGAAACAAGTACTCAAGCCTGTAGGTTCCTTTAGGTGTATGTCATACATGCACTCCTCCGCTTGCTTAGAACAGGGTGAAGGATGACTCATCTGACCATTTCCATTGCTCAGTAGACCACGGTCTGTGTTGTCTGCACCACATTACTCGAAAACATGCATTTTTAGGTGTGATGGGGTTTACGCACTGCAGCCCAATTGTTGTTTCTCTTTCTTTGAAGCTCCTCACGCACTGCTTTTGATGAAACTTGTCCTCGTGCCCTACATTGACATTTACAGTGAACCGATTCAGAATTGCCTGTTTATTTTGCCTTACATCTTGAACCAATGCATGGAAATCCCAGTTGAGGAGTATGCATTTTTGACCACAGTTGCCCCTAGTTGAGAATGGCTTTCTCTTAGACTTCCATACCAACATCATCTTAGCCTGACTTCCTTGTGAAACATCAGGAAATTGAGTGGTCTTTGTCACTGAAGCTCCTGCAAATGTGCCACAGCAATCACCCCTCTCTCGGCCACTGACATCTCTTCATCAAGCAATGGCCGTCGAAATAATGGGACACCAAGCCTACCTACCATTTTTATACATGACTCTAATCATGATGGGATATGAATTTTTTCATTAGCCCGGGAACCACACCTGTATGGAAGCACCTGCTTTCAATAATCTTTGTATCCCCATTTACACAGGTGTTTCCTTTCTTTTGGCAGTTACGTGTCAATATGGAGCTGTTCTAATGTGGGTAGTTCTAGCTGGCCTGATGTAGTTAGCAAGGTAGCAAGCTAATTTACAGCGGTTGGCTACAGTTAGCCTGAAAAGTCTGACTGGCCAAGAAAATCGTTTGCCTGCACAACAGAAGGGCAGTAGAGCAGGGGTGTGGTGTGCTGTAGTGGTGGAAAGGCTGGGTTTAGGAGGCCTTCAGCAAGGGTCTTACATACAAATTGCTTAACGCAGTCATATAGTTGCATGAAAAATAAGATGAATATGTTACTATGGATATGTATGGGCTGCTGAAGAACAAAACAGTTACAGTAGATAATTTTGATTACTTTTTCTGTGATTGTTTTTTCTCTCAAATTGCATGGATGTTTTTTTTAAATGTGGTATTACATTACAATCCTAGTTATTTATGTCAGTAATTTCCTCTAAAATGTAGAAATGATGTCGTAAGTATTTCCATCAGGTTCATATATCACTAAACCTTATCTGGTGTAGTCAATTTGATATTTGTGATGTTATATCCGAACTCTTAATTTTGCTGAAACTGAATCATGTATTTTCCAAGCCTCTTAACACTGCCCCTCTCCTGGCAAAGTGTTTTGCATTTTGAGTTGAATTGGTGAGAGCTGTCTTTTTTTTTTTTCCTCAGTTCTTCCCTTTTCATCACTGCATAATACACTGGTCTTATGTTCCAGGTGATGAAGGAGCTAACTATGCTGTCTGCCCTCTCTGGGCTGGAGTGGTTTTGACAAGCGCTGTTCTGGACGCCTCGTGAGAGTAGGTCTGGATAGACAAAGCCTCTGAACAAACACACTTTGATCAAGCAGAGGGAATTGAGTAAGAAACAATAAAAACTTTTTACGAAAAGAACACTATACGTTGAACTTGTTTTCGCCCCTTTGAGAACATTAACTGTCAAATTGCCAACATGCCGAGTTCTTCGATCCGACGGCAAGTGAAAAACATAGTGAATAACTACTCGGAGGCGGAGAAGAAGGTGCGGGAGGCCACCTCCAACGACTCGTGGGGACCCTCCAGCTCGCTGATGTCGGAGATCGCCGACCTCACCTACAACGTGGTGGCCTTCTCCGAGATCATGAGCATGATCTGGAAGAGGCTCAACGACCACGGCAAGAACTGGCGGCACGTATACAAGGCGCTGACGCTGCTGGACTACCTGATCAAGACCGGCTCGGAGCGCGTGGCGCTGCAGTGCAAGGAGAACATCTTCGCCATCCAGACGCTCAAGGACTTCCAGTACATCGACCGCGACGGCAAGGACCAGGGCATCAACGTGCGCGAGAAGTCCAAGCAGCTGGTGGCGCTGCTGAAGGACGACGAGCGGCTCAAGGCCGAGCGCTCGCAGGCCCTCAAGACCAAGGAGCGCATGGCGCAGGTGGCCACCGCCGTCGGCAGCAACAACCACATCAGCTTCGGCCGCGGCTCCAGCCAGCCCAACCTCTCCACCAGCTACTCGGAGGAGTATGGCAGGTCCGGGGGCTCCCCCGCCTCCTACCACGGATGTAAGTACGCAGCGTGACTGCCACCAGTGCTTGGACTGGTTTCATGCTCCCACTGGGGAAGAATTCAAGGAATAATGCCAGAATAGCAACTGATAGAGCAACTTAGCAACTTAGCTTAGCTAGATAACTGATTGATCGGTTTGTTTTGGATCAATCGTATGTGTTTATGGGTGATGTTGAATGTCGCTATAAACATAGGTTTTTTTTTTTTAATAACATAAGGGGAAATTGACAACAGATAATGTCACGTCATGAAGTCAAAGCTGCAGATGACAGCCTTCATCAACTCCGCACTGATCTCAGTCCCAGTGAAACAGTACTCTGTAAAGCACAGGGCCAGAAATTTCAAGGTTGGCTTATATTCAGTAGAATCTCCTGATTGTGGGGACTTTAGAAACTGAGAATTTTTAGATGTCATAGGACATTATGTGGATGAAAAGGTACATTTAATTCTTTTTCATGAAATAAAGAATTACATACATATTTATTAGTAACATATATTATTTAATTAGGCATGAGGCAGTCAGCTAACAATATATGTTTCATGTCATGGAGGTCACAATACGAATTAGTGAAATTCAGTTTTACAATGCTTTGTCTCATGCGTATATTAGGTGCATTAGGAATGAATGCTCACTCTATTCTTGTTATTACAGTAGTAATTTTAGTAACCTCCGATCCTGTATGGTTTCCACTACAGCAAATTGCAGATCCCACAGTCATTGGACAATAAGATTACTGACAATGTTTACAACCAATTACAAAAGACACAAACACTAGGAATAATTTGGCGCTTATTTGTTGTACAACAGATGTACAAATGAGATTTGCACAATTAGACTGTACAAATGATGGTTTTATTTGATGCTTTACGATGTAGATGTTACTGCTATGAGTTGTGCGTAGAATATGTATTAATGAAACTGAAGTGTATGTGGAATTTTCTAAAAAAGAACCGAGTAAGAAATAAGACTAAAAATACTAAACACTCGTTTTCCCCTCAGACTTAGCTTAGGTCAGTGTAGCAGCTCTATCGTCTGAGCCGGTCCCAGACGGGCTCCGGCAGGGAAAGTCCTGCTCGGTGTTGTGCAGTGCGGCAGTGGGGGCCGAGGCGGGAGCACCTTACTGGAACACTGTGGTTTCTCAGTTGGCAGTGCAGCTCTCAGGATTAGTGTGCAGCGCCCTCACTGAGGAGCCCGCACTCATAACTGAAGCAGGATGGGCTAATCCATTAATCTGCTGTCCAGGGATGCACGGTTCTGCAGCTGCACAACAGCACCGGTGCACTCCTGAGCCCCCTCTCCCCGACCCCCATCCGTACGTGCCGTAAAGGAAAGTGAAATTCCAGTACTCCGGAGGAGTGCCTCCACTCGCAAAGCCCATGTGTTGGACGGAGGGAGGGGGCGGCATCGCCCATCCCCCCCACCTCCCACCTCCCACACATGACGAAAGAATTTGATAATCTTCCCAAAGGCATCCGGCACGTCCCTAAAATTCTTGGATAAGCAGCAGAGGGAAGAATGCAAACAAAATAACTTGAACCCAAAACCCCAAATGAATTGTATTGTTATTGTTCCTTCCCCCACTCTACAGCAGTCGAGTGTAACATCTTGGTCTCGCACTCTTCTTGCCTTTTCGTGGTCTTGAGATTTTTGTTAGAGCTAGGGAGAAAGGGGAAAGGAAATTTGAGGAAAAGCAGAAGTCATACCATTCATATATTAAGTTATGGGGCCAACGCACACACACACACGCACACACATGCACGCACGCACACGCACGCACACGCACACACACACACACACACACACACACACACACGCACACACACACAGTTATGAAATGTCTAGATTATATGTATGTGTATGTACAAGATTTTATGCATTTCTGTATTTATTCTGCTGCTGGAAGTCCTGAGGGCTGCATGAGGTAGAACACATGTCAGAAAGCTGGAGCAGATTCTCCTCTGCCCAGCGGCCCTCACAGAGCTGCAGCAGCGGTACTCTCTTGCACACAGGGATAGAATGAGCGCGTTGACGTTCCTGCTGCAGCAGCAGTCCTGTCTTGCACACAAGCTCTTTTTCAGGGAGGAGCTGCCATCCTCTCGCCAGCTATTTCCAGTGTGTCATTCATCTGTTTCACTACATGGTCTTACACAGATGTCTAACCATGACTGCGCTTCGTCTGCTTGTTATGTCTGGGTCCTGTAAGCAAATATAGTTGAATGTTCCACCCGAAATGGCCAGAAAACTTTCCTGTTTCTGTCCTTGTTTCTATTATGAGCTTGTGATTGATTGCTGGTAAAATGCTGCAGAAATGTTATTTGACAGACATTGGCCAGAGGGTTTTACTGTTTCAGCTCATGTGTTCTCAGAAATAGATTTACTGTGGTTGTAGCGGATATGTGAGGAACTGAAGCATTTAAAAAGGAAGGAGAAAGAATGAAAAGGAAAATGGCTCATGGCACACATCCATCTGGACAAGAATTAATGCACGGCTGGGGTGTTAACAAGGAATTTTTAAAATTCCTGTGGATGTTTCCCATCATTGTTCTTGCAGGAAAATGTTAATGGGCATTTTGTGTAGCCTTTAACCTGAACTACCTTCTTACCTCCTTGTCTGACACGGCAGAGAACAGGCAAAACGGCTGATGGAAAAATCATGCACGCACTTTTGTGATGACTGAGCAGTTTCAGACTCTCAGGGCGTCTTTACCAACAGCTCTGGGGCCACAGTCCATGGCAGCATTTTCCTGCACATTTCATCAGCCCCCGAAAGCGATTAAACGATACTGTAACGCTCTGCTGTCGATCACGTCTTCGGTGTTTCATTAACATGAGAAGAAATGGAAGAGAATGTGAGATTATTTTCAAAAAGTGTAGAATAATCACATATAATTAATGAGAAAAAAATAAAGTGAAGAAATGTGTTCTGTTTACTCTCAGTGGTGGAGCCCATTGCTTATACATGTGAGAGCTAAAGGACATGACAGTCCCAGCAGGGCAGGGGAATGTGGACAACAGGGTAGATGGTGGTACATGTGGGCAAAGCGGCCGCAGACCGCAGGGGCTGATTATAAGCTTGTGGTGGTTAAACCCATGGAGAGCCACTTCCTCTGGGACTTATTGGATTAAGGGCAGCCATTTGCTGGGAGGCCCTGAAATGAATGGTATCTGCAGGAGTTCAACAGGCTGTAAACAGGCCAACTGCTGAAGAGGCAGTGAGAACGGGGTCTGACTTTGAACAAATTAACAACGGTTCATATCTTTTTTTTTTTTTTTTTTTGCTCTGTTGTGAATGGATTAACTGACGAAGCAAGATGAGAATAACTAAACTGAGTACACATGTACCTCATGATGGAAAAACACAGGTGTATTTACATTCACACTATCTTTAACAGAGCTGCTTTAGATCCCTTTTTGACTGTAAAGGGGAAGTGCATCGCACTGATGGCTTGAAAGTTTAGCTTCATTTTGTGCAGCTAGGGTTTTGCCAGTTTTATGTTTTTCAATTAAGCATGGATTCATGTAATGTGAGAACCTGGCTAGCTTGCAGTGTGAAGCTTAGATGTGGTGCTCTTGCATTCAATCCCATATTTCATCAATGTAATAATTAACAAAACTAGTTGTTATAACTGATGTTTGTTTCTTTGCTTGCATGATGGAATGTTGGACAAGCTTTTGGTTGAGATTTTGCGAGGGTTTTATTGTTGAGTAAGGCTTTGCTAGTAATCATGTTTTTCTGTTTAAACGCCAGTTGAAAAATCATTAGCTCACGAGCCACCTAATCCTCAAACTCAAATCAAAATACTGTGCTGCTGTGAAGTGAAAGATGCTTTTTTCACAGCCTTCACAGGACTGTAACTATTCACAGCAGTTTAAAGCATTCTTACAGTAACATACATACAGCACCTATTGCCTGTAAATGATTTTTCATGATTAAATTTTTAAAATATTATTTTTTATGTGTTGTCTTTTCATTATGTATAATTTTTCATAGAAAGATGTTTTGATGTTCAGATCCATATCCATTTTCAAATTATTTGTCTGATAAACTCCTATACCTATTTTAAATATAACTTCTTTAGCTACCAGACCATCAAAAGAGGTGTCATTTTTTAAAAAAATCTTGCTATGTAGCTGTATGGCTCTGAAGTTCGGTGGCAAGTTTGCAGTATTTGTTCAGATTAACTATTTGCTAATTGTGCAGTTTCAGGATATTTTAAAGTCCTCCAGTACACATTTGCCTATCAGTACAGAACTTAATTTTTTCACCATGTGAATTCACATAGCCGGTTCAAGCACGAAAGGTAATTGGACACTGCTTGTGAATAAGCATGTCTGTTTTTCCTTTCCTTGGTCCTGGTTTTAAGTCTGCCGGCTACCTGTATCACATTTTCCACGTAGGCTACTTCTGTAAAGAATTCTGGTTGTTGTCATCTATCGTGCCACAAGCCGTAGCAATTAGAGTAACTGATGACAAAACTTGGTCAGCAGATCGGCATCATGACGACCATGGGTTATGCTGATGCCTGGAATCCTTCTCCATTATGGGTAGATTTGATCATTGCTTTGGCTATTTTTTTAAAATAAGACCACTCTGTCTGAGAGTCAGCTGGCCAATGCTGTGGCCACAGATAATGAGTTATTGTCCTGATTTTGTGAAAAATATGAGTGGTGCTTCTTCTCAGTGTGCTTTCTGAGTAGCAACAGCAGAGTCTGTGACATTAATGAGAAAATGAGCGTAACGGTCCAAATAACAAATCACAAAAACAAGAAGCAGCTGCTTGGCCAAGTGATTACTGATAGTAACACAGGTTAAAATGTGTGCATGTATGGGTGGGTGTGTGTGTGTGTGTGTGTGTGTGTGTGTGTGTGTGTGTGTGTTAGTAAGGTACTTATTTGTTAGTAAGAGTTATTGTGACACTATCACCATGTAAAATATTATGAGTAAGAGTTTTATAAATAATTCATGCTTGTCGTCATCAGTGGTGCACAGTGCGTAGGCTATACCACAAAAATTGTGTCTTTCTGGAAAGATAGTGTTCGTGAGACTTACTATGCGTGTCAAAAAAATAAAATGAAATGTGAAGTGTTAATCTTGTAATGAATTGTATAAGAGCAACATTGTTTATTTACCACGAGTGAAAATAATCACCACTGTGAGGATCATTCCATACTAATTCAACAAAATGCAGGCTGAGCCTGTAAGATTTTCCTAGAAAAGTTTTTTGACAGGCTCCAAAAAATTCAGCTGCAGATGTTTTTGGATAGACCTTGATGAAATTTACAATAATCAGTGAAATAAATACTTTGTCTCTGCATTGTGTTTTTTTTGGAAAATTTTAGAAGTTGTGTTGTGCTATGCATTTTATCTTTCATTTTTGCTGCTTTGGAAAGCTTGAAATACCACAAAGCCTTTACTAAAGTGTTCAACTTTATATAGTCTGAGGTTAGATCTGGAGTTATAACTTAAGCAGTGTGTTTCTGATGGCACTCGTTACAGTGACACAGATGAAATTATCAAACCCTTGAAATGAGCCTTGGCCTTGGGAATGCCCCTGCTCTCGCTGAGTTGGCGTGGAATGATCCATGAATGTCATTAAAAATACACTTCCTCTAACTCCCACCGCATTCACCCCCATGTCTGGAACAAACACAAACATTTCCCAGTAAATGGAAGAAAACTAGGTTATGTAATTTATAATGAAAAAGCTGCCCTTAAATGAAATAATTTGGTTGTAGACAGATCTTTGAAGCTGTGCCTTTTCTAAATCAAAATCCCTAATTAATCCTAAGAAAAAAATTACACAAACATGCACACACAGTATAAAATATTGCCATGCTGCTGAGAAACTGCATTGCTTTTTAACTAATTTGGCTTTTTTTAACCTCTTTCATCTTTAGTCATTTTAACTGGTGCTCTTGTATTTTTGAAAGTTATGGCTTCTCTTCCAGTAACCTACATTAGTCTGATTCCACACTGCAGGACTTTGGTTATTATACCATTGCATCATGGATCCGCACCAGTCTTACTGTGAGGCTGCAATATTCTGACAGATATGAAGCATGGTAAAATGTCTTTCCAAAGGGTGTGTAGTGCGTTATATGCAAAACCCCACCTGCAGGGTGTGATCATACAGTATGTGTGCTGTGTGTGCAGCGAGGCTGATTGTGAGCCCTTGTGTCTTACAGCCACGTCTCCGCACACATCCTCGGAGCTGGAGCAGGCCCGGCCCCAGACCAGCGGGGAGGAGGAGCTGCAGTTACAGCTGGCCCTGGCCATGAGCCGAGAGGCCGCCGAGCAGGTACGGTGCCAACTGCCTTTTAGACCGCTCTCCATGCAGTCTGACACTTCCCCTTTCAGGGCGAGCCAGCGCGTCTGTCCGTCTTCTTTAAGTAGGCAGGTGCGGCCTCTCGCTTGCTGACTGAAATGGGCTTTGCCCTTCTTTTATGAAATTTCCACCGGATCTGTGGATTTATTGTGCAGCAGTAACTATTCAGTGGCCATTGGCTGTTACAAATCTCAGAAATGTGTACAGTATAAAGTCAGATAAGCTTTGAGGAGATACGGCCTAATGTTTGGGTTTTTAATACTACAGAAATCAAATAACCACATAGTTCTTATTCAAATGGGACCAGACCAGAACTGTGTGCTTGTCAGCTGGGAATAAGATCATTATTATCAATTTTCATAACACCTTAATCAATACCTTAAACCTAAATCATGCAAAGCTACATTGTGCAGTTGAAGGGAACACTGCACAGTCCATCAGTTACGGCTATGAATAAACTTAGCACTTCTTGTTATTGTTGAACGATTTGACCTACTTCTGGTGAAGTTGGATCTTTAAAGTGTATGTACGAGTACTGACAAGCATGGAACTCAGAACTAGCCCGTCACCCCTGCAAAAAATAAAGAAGAAACTCTTAAAAGCTTCAGACAGAAGTAGCCAACAGTCAGGTCCTGATAAGTTGCAGCTCGCTGTATGATGAGGAAGGCATGGAAATGACTAAGAATGCTGAAAGCTGATGTAGAAGTGGTATGGTGATGCAGTGTGGGAGGCAGTGGGTTTTGTTAGTGTAGGAAGTGGCACAGAGAGTACTGTAGGCATTGTGGAGCTTCTTACTCAGCCATATTTCCTCAGGCGGCTGGTGGTGTTCAGCAGGCTGCTCTACTGCTCTTTAATTTCCTGCCAGCAAAACAGTTTTTCAAGAAGAGGTCACATGTGAATTCTGTTTTGCCATCATGTTCTTCATCGTTATGTGTGTGGGGGAAGAATGGGCGTAATGACTGAATTGGTTTATTTCTTTAATCAGTTTATTTTTTTCCACATTCCAGTTGGAATGTTTACTGCGTTGTGATTTCGTCGCTGTGATTATCATTACTGTTCTTAACGTCTGTGCCGACGTGGTCTCATCGACAGTCATGTCGTGTATACCGGTGTGTCTGTGTAGTTACATTTACAGTTGATCCCCTGCGGTTTTATGTTTACATACGCACACTGGCTTCAAGTTGGTCTCCTGTTTCTGTGGCATATGTGAGCAACAGCCGTGGTTCGCTTACAGGACACTGGGCAAATTGCCTCAGTGCCATAGGTGGTTTACAATTCCATCACAGTCATGTTAACCCTGTTTCTGATCTATGCGATGGATGGAGTGCATGGAGAAGTAATTGCACCTGATCCATTTCCCTGAGTTTCTTTCTGCATTCAAAAGCAGCAAAATATTGACACAATCACCTTTAGCCTTTAGTGAATCATACTGGGCTGCATGATACATTCTCTCAAGCATTAAAAAAAAGATAAATACATGATCAGCCATTGTTTGCTCCGGCCCTGCAAGATGGAATGACTCTTACAGTTTACATTCTAGATTCTGGGTGTACTTCATTACATTACATCACAGGCATTTAGCAGATGCTCTTATCAAAGAGACTTATATAAGTTACAGCTTTTACATTTTTACATTACAGCTGGATATTTACTGAGTTAAATACCTTTTCCAATGGTACAATGGCAGTACCCTATTGGGGAATGGAACAGGTAAACTTTCAGTTATGAGTCCTGCCCCTTACCACTATGCTTTACTGCCACCCATGGAGTTCTGTGAACTACATAGGGAAGATACATTGTGGCAGCAATATCACTTTTTGTTGTGTTTTGAGCATAAGAATCATTAAAAGCTAAAAAAAAAAAATACTTAGGTGCACCTTTGAAATTAGCAAGGTACACCTTTACTTACTGTTCTGGAGTTACGGGCTTTAAAGCTCAAGGTTAGGCAAAGAGGACATTCATAGAAACAGACTAAACATGCACACTGCCTGGAAGAGCCATGAGTGTTTACTGTTAACACTCTGTATTAGCTGATCATGAAGACAGGTCCTTGTTGTTGGGTTCAGAGAGTCACATCTTGAACTTGTTCTTTGGATAAGCTTTACAGACACAATCATCAGTGAATGTGTATAAGAAACATGAGAGGATGGAATAGAAGGCCAGGGCAGCTTGACCTGTTTTTTTGTGTTAAAACAGCCTGTGAAGACTGCTGGAGTGCACTGTGGACTGTTCCCTCTTTCCTTTCTTAAGCATCATGGAGGTGAACCTGGCACTGTGTGTGTGTGTGTGTGTGTGTGTGTGTGTGTGTGTGTGTGTGCGCGTGTTTGACCATCACGTTGGCGTGTGTCTTACCTGTTACCTGCTTGCAGGAGGAGAGGATGCGCCGCGGGGATGACCTCCGGCTCCAGATGGCCATTGAGGAGAGTCGGAAAGGTTCCACCCCGGTGAAAGCGGCTAAGACGATAAAAGAGGTGTGACATGCTCCGCTGCATGGGACATAGCTCACACATGCTCTCACACATACAGCAAGTTTCCAGTCTTGACACATGTCAGATGTGCCTTCTTTCCCCAGCTTCTGTTCATAACTCATTCAGATATCACCTTGTTGGGGTCATCTGCATTATAGATCTGCATTGATAAAGGTGTTTGTCCAGTTTTCTCATTGTCCACCTGTTTACGCATCATGTGTACAGTAGGGTACACGTGACCTTGTGGAGCAGATACACATCTGAATCTTTGTCTGCAAATCTGGTCATGTACTTTTGGGGAAGGTACTAACAGTAGCATCATTCCTCAAATTCCCAGCTGTCACTGTTTTGAGCAGTAAAAAGGATAGACACTTTTCCCACACAGACCACAGCCAGGTTTTTTTGGCCCCAGTTCTGCACAGTGAGTTCTCTGCTTATGAATATGTCTTGTGGGACTTAAGTGGACTATTTTGGTACATTTAATTTGTTAGTTTTGTTGTTTCTGGCAAAATAACTCCAATTCCCATCAGTGCTTGTGGTTTGATTGTTGAGAGACTTGTGACGTTTTCTTTCTTGTAGGAAAAAAGTTTAGACTACCATTTGAATTCCAGTCAACTTTTTTGTGTTTGTTTTTTGTTTCCCCTTCGGATAGAGTGGACATGATACTAACATTTTCCACTCTACAGAACCCAATGGAAACCCTGCAAGGTGATGGTATTTGTGAAGACTTATGGTGTTGATAAGGACTGACTTACCTGAGATGGCTGTGAACGTGTGAGGTGCAGCGGTCCAGCAGAGAGCTGCTGTCAACATATAACCCAGTTCTTCTTTGTCCTCACCTCCTTCTCCTGTTCTCTTTCCCTCCAGACAGCCCTAATGGACTTGATGGACACAGTACCTGAATGCCCAGTGGATCAGGTGTCAGATCCATGGGGAGCAGCAGCAGCGGCAGTGGCAGCACCAGACCCCTGGCAGCTACACAGTAAGACACCCCCCCCCCCCTAGGGCACCATGATCACCGCTTGAATAATACAGCCCTACATAGGTTCAGGATGCCAATCCAGGTCAGCTGAGCCTACATTCCAGTCATGGCATCTTTCTCCTTCATCTTTGGTCAGATCATGTCTCCTGGCAGACATGCACGTGGGCTCTGTTTTTCTGATGCTGTTTGCTTCAGTCTAAGAATAGCAGCCTTCTCAGTGTCTGATTACCCATGTCTATTTTATCCCCTCCTCACTCTGCTCATAACAGGATGTCTGCTGAACCAAACCATTGCCATTGAAAATGATCCTGCCTGGAGCAGCAGAGTTTCACTGTCAAATATTTATTATTTTCTGTATATTATTCTTTCTATCATAGTTTATGATTTTACACATGGAAGCAATTCAGCCTCAGTTCTAATTCCCAGTGACATTTTTAGAAACTCATTTGAAATCTCAAGTGTCAAGCTGTAATTTAGAAATGCCGAGTTAAATAAATAATAAAAGCACACTTATTTTAAAGGTCCTCTAAACAGGTTACACATATTTACACCTGTAAGACCCCACAACAGTGTCTTAAACAGTAATTAAGATGCACATTAAAAGTAGCAGTGCTTTTTCATTGCTTGGAGGCTTCTGTGTTTATTCTGCTTCCACATGCGTTACGTGGGCCATGGCCTGTGCCGTGCCGCAGAGATTGTCCTCATTATTGTTTAGGTTCTGCTCCACTCTCTGTGTTGAAGGAAGAGCTTTCCCTCTATTTCTGTGTTAATGACTGGCTCTCAGGATCCAGGCTCCTCCTCAGATATGTGGCCAGACTGAAAGCGGCGCAGCCCCAGATGAACTCGACAAAGAGACACAGTATCCAGGGCTGCAGGGAGAGCATGTCCTTTCATGCTTTGGTGTCAGACTGGGAGATTACATTACATTGCATTATTCTTGCTATTATATTTGTACATTGGAGCGTTGGAGCTGTGTGTTCACCTGTTCATCTTAAAAATGAAAGCATGGAATAAGCATGTGTTAAATAGGGAAATGTGCTCTGTGTGATTAAGCAAAATTCCCAGTGGATGAGTATCCACTGGATTAAAAGAATTAATTATGTTGAAGGTAAAGGTGGCACAAAACCACTGGTGACTTTTTTATGCTGAGAGTTTCAGACCATGTCTGGTCAAAACCAGCTTGCATAGCCAACCAGACAAATTTTCTACTGTCTGGTTGACTGTAATCATACCTGTCTGATTTGGCCTTTAGAAATATGAAGAAAGTGATATTTTGTACCATTGTAGAGATAACTCTGTAATCAGGCTTACAGAGCCCACAAGCAGTATTATGGATCTGTTAAATTGCCTGCATGCCTCCTCATGTCAGTGTTCTGTTAGGTCTCCCTTGTATTAAATTAATCACCTGTTTTGTTGGGCCAGTGGCAGGAACTTGGCTGTATCTATTAAATATCTGCAATCTCAGTTCCTTTTATCCTGTGGTTTTATGCACAGCCTCAAAGCCAGCTCTGCCTGTGGATCCATGGAGGCCGTCCTCAGCCTCAGCCACACCCATGAAAAGTGCCGAGCTGTGGGGGCCCCCTGCTGGCGCCGACCCTGTGGCGCGCACAGCCCATGACCCCTGGGCCCCTGTATGTGACACCCGCCCCAAGACCTCTGACACTGGTGAGAAAGCATATCCCACAAGCTGGGGAGGGCATGAATGGTGACATCAATGTTACAGACATTGGTGCTGTTAATATCAAAAGATGAAGGTGCTGTTGTAGATTGTTACTCAGATGGCATGCCGTGAGATTTGTCAAATATACTTTGGTGCTCGTTGGAGTTTTGTGTGATAAGAGATGCACCTAAATGAAGGATGCAACCATGTGAGCTTTATTTGAAGGTGAATGAGTGCGAAGGCCACAGGTCAGAAACACTTTGATGGGTATTTTCATGTTGCAGGTCTTGCGGTATACAGTGCAGCTGTGAGGCTGCAGTTATTGTTGTTTTAAAAGTAAGATTTCTCTTTACTTAATTGTCTGGTTTTACCAAAGCACGTTTTAATTCCAGTCCTCACCAAAATCACAGCATTGACACTCTGCTTATTGAGGTCTGATTGACCATGATTTGCATCTCTTGATGTCTTATAGATGAATATGTTCTTTAAATTCTTAATCCTTTATTGAAAAAAAAAAAATCCATTTCTGATTCTGTTTCTTTGAAGGTGACTTTGATCCCTTTAGTTCACTGAATGGTACTTCCAAGGATGACTTCTCAGAGTTTGACAGCCTTCGGTCTTCTTCCACTATGACAGGTGAAAAGCCTAGTATGACTCGTTTCCTGCTTATCTTTCATCTCCCTGTCATGGTCAGTCCCTCCTTACACACAGCAATCAGAATCGGTGCTGAGTGGCGTTCCCTCTCATATATACTCTCATGAGCCAACCGCTGTGAATCAGTTAGTCTCAGACTCAGAGTCCTCTTGTGGTATTATCCACTGAAAAGCACACTGCTTTCCACCAGCACAGTTCCTATAGACACACATACTGTATTGTGAAATGATGCCAGCCTCCCCCCATTTGGTCCATGTTACAGTAATTGACCCAGGCTAAATGGTGCAAGATGATGACTGTCCTCTGATTCACAGGAGAGGCTAAAGGAAGCTCCACCTTGCCATCGCGGCCCAGCGCCTCTGTGAGCCCTGACTTGTTAGACCTGCACCAGAGCAGCTCCGGCCTGAACGGCACAGCTAGCGCATCCAGAAAAACCCCAGAGTCCTTCCTGGGCCCTAACGCTGCACTGGTGAACCTGGACTCTCTGATCAGCAAGCCACCGCAACCCGCTCCTGCCTCTAACCCCTTCCTATCAGCTGGTGGGTTGCTGTTAGACTACCTGATCATATTTGAAACCATGTTCCAGAATTTTTCCCCACAATACAGTCATCAAAAGGGAAACAGTGTTTTCTGGTTGTCCTGTCAGAGTAGTGGTTGCTAGTCACTAACTCCATTATGACCACAGTTGTGTTTCTTCAGTTCAGTTTAAATGTTACAAATAAGTGTGTTATTTTTTTTTCAATTACAATTTTCCTATTGCCTGTCACATGTTCTTGGAATGTCTTTGCAATATCAATGGGTTACCACGTAAATTGTCCAATACCTTATATAGGTATCTTATGCCCATTTCCATTTCTCTGTTGTACATTATTGGATATTTTACACTTCATTTCACAATCCTACTTTTCATTCAGTTAGGTATCTGGCCACTCAGCAACTGTTATGTCATATTGAGCATTTCCCCTCTGGGGCATATTGCTTTTTGTTTTGTAGTGATGAGGTGACATCAGTAAGTATGTGATCCCTTAACATGACATTTCTACAATGACTGTTCGTATATGGGCCCTCATTACTGTGCCCTGATTGACAAGGCTCAATCAGGGTTTGTCATAAGTGGGAAATGCACCTGTTTTGATCAGGAGTTCAGAATGGTCCCTTACCGTAAACGGTCATTCCATGACGAGTGCAGCCTGTTGGTTGGCCTCTTGCGTATCAGCCTTTCTGGTTTGAGTTAACCGTGCTAGACAGATTTTTTTTCTGGAAAGCCCGAATCCTGAGTCATATGAGATGGTACACGTGGTAGTAGAGTTAAATTTTTTTTTTTACTGTAGCTTCTGAACTCAGAATGCCCAAATGATTTTTCAGGTAAATCGTGAGACGTACAGGATTCCAACCTTGTGAACTTGGAACAGAATGATGCTAAAAGTAAAAATAAAAAAATTTTTAAACTTTACATGAAAGTTTATGGAAAAACATTAACCCATAAAAATGTCATTTGCCAGGATCATAATATTATAGTTTGCAGTGTGTAACGTGACTGTGTTCTCCCTCGCAGGCGCTGCTCCTCCACCCTCAGCTCAGATCAATCCTTTCCAGGTGAGCCAGCCGCAGCCTCCCACCCTCAACCAGATGAGGGTGAACCCCATGACGGGCTTCGGCGGCGCGCCCCCTGTGGGCGTGGACCCCCTCTCCCTCCCGTCGGTGCCACCCCCCGGCCCCGTGGCCATGATGCCCGTGCCTGGCGTGGCCGCCCTGGCGCCTGTGGGCGTGATGGTGCACGGCGTGGGTGTGGGCATCCCGGCTCACATGGTTGTGCCGCAGCCCCTCGTGAGCGCGGCGCTGCCCCCCGCAGCCACCGCCGCGCAGACCGGCAGCACGACCAACCCTTTCCTCCTGTGAAGAAGCGCGACCGCGCTAACCGAGAGACGACAAACCCTTACATAAGCTGACAGTATGGCGGCCTTTCGTATTTTTCAGATTGGTGTGCTATTTTACTAAGACTTTTTGGAGTAGCTGCAGTGTTTACAGTTTTTAATTGGCAGACGTGCTCTCTGCCTACTGATGGTAGGTACCCTGCTGTGATTGGCATTTTTCCCTCATTTTCCGAAAATCAATTTGGTCCTTTTTCTGTGCTGCAAGCGTAACACCCTGTCATCCTGAGGTATATCTGCTCTGCCTTGATATACCAGCAGAGCTCTTGTTGGCACAGAGTTGAAATACTCTAGATTTATTTTTTATCAAGGTTTTGGCAATGTGAATTGTGCTTTTTTATTTTCTTATTTTACTCCGTAAAAGCAATGTCTTCACTAAAGCTAACCTTTTTTAACGAAAATTTTACCTTGTTGCATAAACACTGTGTATTTATGGCATGCATAAGCATACACAGCCTTGGAAATTCAAGCAGTTTCCATGTGGTGTTTTTGGTGTTCTAAGCAGAAAGTTTGCACATGCTTAAATATCCTGACTGTTGGTTCCATTAATCCTTTGCTAAAGAGCAATCAGCTGTTCTTAATAGGATTGCATTCATACCAAGCATAATGAAACACCTGGCAAAGTCTGATGTTACTGCTGTAGGACCTTGAGGAATATAGTCTGCACTTTGTCACTGGTTCCAGTCTTGTCACATGAACTTCATAGTGTATTCCAGTATCTTTTGGGATGTTAGAAAAGTGGGTGCATCTTGGGGTGGCTTTTAATTTTGCTACATTTTGTTTTTTTTTTTCTAGTGGAATGAACTGTGGAATTATTAGTTGGAACTCAGCAGTAATGTAAGGCTCACTCTTTGCTCAGCTCCTAAGGTCCTCTTAAGGTGAATCCACTGACAGAATTAATTCTTAGCTGAAAACAAGTCTTAGTTCTCAGCTACCTGGCCCCCTTTGCTCATGCTGTCGCAATGAAATATCCAGCAATCTGACATTTTGTCAGTGGATCCTTTTATTTTAACAGGTAGCGAATGTATTAATTCTCAGAGAGGGAACAAAGGGAATTTGGAAATGCAGAGGTGTCAGTTCAAATATCTGTATGCTCTGGCAGGTATTGCCATGCATTATTAATATGAATATTATATAATATCACCAACAGTATTACTTATCTCAACTATTGCTCCATGATCTGTGCATGGTTATCAATTCTGAAAGTGTCTATACTAACTAATCACCTTAGGATCTGTTCATATACGTATGTACACACACTCATATAAATACTAACATATGTACACAAAGTAGGTACTTCATATAACACTTCTAACAGTATGCTGTTTCTCTCTGTCAGTGCTGTGTGAAGGCAGCCGTGTGGGTAAGCTGCCCTTTTACAGATCATCGGTGAGTGGCTGTGGCACTGTGGCGTGGGTGCCTTTGAGACAGGGCTGTAGGCGGGGGGATTCCACAGCCACGTTCAATGAACTGTTTTTACTTAAGCAGTCAGAACATTTCCATTGCGTGCGTTGGTTCTGAAGATTTTTTGGTGGAGTATTATCACATTAGCATAAGAGCGCTTCCATAAGTGGTTATTAAGCGTTGATGAGAGCTCCCTTTTAGCCGGTGCGCTGCTCGCTGGCGCGGTACTGCTGTACAGTCCCATTCACACATAATCCAGCCACTGCTTCGCTGCCAGCCAAGCGCAAGGCGCTCTCCGCTCAGCACGCTTCATGCACAGTCTTAGGTGCTCATAAATACCAGACTAAAATAAAGCTCAGTAGTGCATATGTTGTAAAATCCACCACATTTTGTTTATTTTGTCAGATACATGGGAGCTGGCAGTAGAACGTCTTCAATTACAGGACGAGGCTATGAGTTCAGGGGAGTTTTTTCAAGACAACAGAATAGAATAATTGCATACCAGCTAGTGGTCAAAGATCAGGACTGTTTAATTAAAAAGAAACTTGGTAAGGAAAGGGGATTGACAGGAAGGTATATTCTTGTAATGTTACATTGTTTTGCCTTTTGCTTAGTACTGAGAGTCAGACAGCACTGAAAGTTTTCCTCTTGGGTTTGATAAGCTGTGTGCATCATTAAGATGCGATCTTTCTTGTACTGTGCTGAGGCAGATTTATTTCACTAGCACAAGGAAATTGCAGTATCTCAATCTAAAAGTTACCAAAGTCAATGCTGGAAATGTATTCAAATGGCCTTGATACTATTATTTACTTGTACAGCTTATATAGATCTTTATTTCTGTTTCAGAAAATGAAGCCCTGTTTGGTAATTATTTGAAAGCACTGCCATCTAGCTGTTTTTTTAAATAACAAACTTCTGTCCACTAGTGCCCTCTGCTGGATGTGTTGGAAAGCTGTCTGTGCGCATGTACAAACTCTTGGTGTGCTCCCCTCATAGCTGGCATACCCATAGAACCAAGGTATATACTCAGGCATAAAGAGAGGGAAAATGCTGTAAAATATTTAATGAACTTTGATCTTATCGTAGTGATGCATTGAACATGTTATTACATAAAACAGTGCTGAGCGGTGCAGGTAAGAGAATATAAATGAATATGCAGACTAATAATTTGTAAGAAAAGATTTATGCTCAACAACAAAAATGTAATGTGCAAAATTTTGCCATTTTTAAACTACATTTCATATCTAGCTCAGTTTGTCAGTATTTTTCTTTATGTCCATTACTTTTCTAGTATTCTGTTATTCATTTACTGTGGTCTAACATTTTCATTGTGAACATGCATAAACTTATTTTTCATGTTATTGTATTTGTATATTTACCACATGATTTCATATTACTGAGAGCAAGCTGCTTTTTTATGGATATGTGCTTGTCCTGTTGACATAATTGTATAAAATAATTTATCATTTGTACTTCTGTAACATATTGTTCTGAATCTTATTCCCATTTTGTAGGAAGTTTGTCATCTAAATAGCAGCTAGTGATAAGCCTTCAGCTGCAAATGTTAAATAAATTGTATCACATTACCTTGTGCTTTTTGGGTTAATTGTGAAAGCTGTCAACAAGAGCAAAGGTTCAAATGTCAGTAAGGGGAAGCATTTATTAGAAGCAGTAGGTTAACTGTTCGACAGGAGTGTAATGCTACTGGTGAACAATGTCCCTTGCCGAGAGATGTGTTGAGAGTGAATAAATGGAGTACACAGTTTATGAAGAAAGAGTCCTTTTAATCATAAATATCAAAAGTAAAAAAGTATTTTAAAAAAAGTACACACTACATCAGTAAAAGTGCAAGCATAAAAACATTTCTACAGAGTACCATTTGCCATGTGTCTGCATGTTACGATTCTATTGCCAGTCATCGTTCTGTCATTTATCATATCTAAGACTTTGCTGTAGCATTGGTGAGCTTCTTTCACACACACTAAACACTTGGAGTGTAGAGCCAGTCTGCCAGATTGTGTATTAGTGTTGTTGATGGGTCTGGGGTGAGGCCTGAAATCACAGGGAGTAGGGTGGCTCTGTGCCAAGACCCGGGGGCTGCTGCACCTCTGTGGAGGTGGTGTCATAACCCAGCTTCTTCATGTCCTTGGTTACAATGTTGAAAGAGAGTGTAACAAAGCCTTGAGATCGCACCCTGGTGACTGAAACAGAAACATTCAGAGTAATGTCATAATTAACTGAATCCCACAGTGTGGCCCACATGACAGTTTCACATTGATTTGTATGTCTATCCTGAAATGATTTCAGGATAGACTGATGCAGACTGATGTTTCTGATGCAAACTGGGCATCCCCCCCCCCCCCCCCCCCAACACCAACTGACATTAATTTCCTGTAATCACACAGATCAAACATTAAGGTTTAATGTCCTACCTGGGCTCAGGATGTGCCACTTTTCATCAGGCTGCTGCATCTGCCAGCACTTTCCCTTCCTGTGTCTACGTAGTGTTTGTGACTGCCTGCATGCTCACCTTGTTCCTTTCACTCTCCTCTCCCTCTCTACTGTCTCACTGCCTCTAGTTTCCCTTGTGTGATCTATCCCCTGACAGAATTCTAGCATAAGTTAGTTTGACCATTTCTTTCCTGACTGCTGTTTGTCTCCTCCAATCTTGCTGTTACTTCAGATCGCACAATTCATCTGCTGCTCTAGGACAAGGAAGCTTCAATGAGTGTTACATTAGGCAATATTTATTCTGTCATCCCGGTAATGGGAACTGCAGTTGCAGTCACACTGATGACTGTTCAACAAGATGATGGAATTACCAGAGACACTTGATCATTCAAGGTTCATTTTACCAATTTTCACTGATAGCTTCTGTCATACAGCTGCAATCAAGCTATTTCAAGAATCCACTGCTGTACTATAACTGCATTTTTTTTCCCTGAGACAATCACTAGCTCACTAAATTTTGCTTTTCAAAACACCTGAAACACTGAAAATAATCATAGGATTTCGTAGTTGATGTTTCATCTCTGTTCTCTTTCTTTAAGGATGTCAGATTGGTGATGTTATCTATACTTGATACTTGATTGGATCAGAAGTTAACATTAGCTAGCTAGCCAAACATGTGAGGAACTCCTTAGTATGTTATACTAAGCTTTTTAAAATTAACTTTAATTTCTGATTAATAAAATTGAAATCCAATCTGATGGCGAACTGAAGGCTTGGCGTGAGCTTTAGAGTTTGATATGAGGTAGATCCCACCTTCCATTTCAGTGATGTGAGGGCTGGTAGCCAGTGAGCAGAGTGGTCTTACCTTCCCTTCCTTCTCCCTGGGCAACAACCTTTGGATCTGTGAACTCGGGACGCCTCCCCATCAACCAGCTGAAGACAGGGAAAGAGGCATTTACAGCCTTGTGTCTGAACTCAACCAATCTTACATATCTGTGTTCATGCTGACTTGAAGTGGAATATTAAACATGGGCAACCTCACTGCTGTGGTCTCATTCCAAAGACTGTCCTTTACCCTGAATCAAACCTGCAGAAGATGGCCCAGACACTGCTTTTCATTGAAGGTGTGAATATTTCTTGAGATGCCACCTTGAAAATATTTTTCAGATTCACTCCACTAGCTCTTTAACAAGTTCAGTTTTTTTGATAGCAGCCACTTCACCTTATCTTTAAACAGCTGTCACACATGAACTGAACAAACATGTATAAAAGATTTATAACATGCAAGGAATACTTTCATTTGGGCTCACAATATCAAATAAGTGGCTCGTGCATTGTAAAGGGTTTGACATTCAAAGAGGGTACCTTGTGAATTTTTGTAGTCTTGAGGTGGATTCCGGAACAAACATAGGAATAGTCCTCTTGTGTCTGGGAGAAAACATGTAAGTTTTGTTAAAAGCAGTAATATTTACTATTGAGAGTAAAATGCAGAGCATGACTCATGCTTCATACTAAATGGATATACTGGAAAGCTCTGCTGATTGACACAGGGACACTCACTTTCCAGGAGTGAAGGGAATGTGAACAGCCCCATACCCTCGTACCACATCGTTCCCAAAGGTGTCCGTACCGTACACACACACCACTATCTGTGGCCCTGAGGAGAGGAGCAGACACCAGTCATGTAGAAAAGAGCAAAAGCATCTCATCTGTGTCATGTGTAAAGCTCTGCAACACTGAAGCTGTGGAGCTGCCATTAACGGGGTTGTGTTTTGTTTCAATTAAATTCATATTTAATAGACTGTATGAATTTGTAGCTGGAAATTACACTAATTAACAATGTGCTGAATTGTTTAGTGAATGGAAGCTCGAAGACCTTGTACTTGAGCACATCTCTTAAAGGACAGCGCAGCCAAATTGTAAAGAAAACAACCTTACACATTTAAATACACCATCCACATTACCATAAACTTTTCCTTGTATTAAACATTAAATAATGTTTTCTCTACCATAACAGACTGAACACTGAATGTAGCTGCAGTTTCCAGATATGCACAGAAAACATCTGACAGATTGAGCTGAGAGAAGAGTGTGGGATCCTCACAGCCGAAGGGGTTAGTGCTCTTGAAGGTGATATCCAGGGGGAAGTTCCACACTAGACTCTGCACGGCACCTTTGCCCTTGGAAGTGATCTGTGAGATCCCTTCTTCCAAACCCTGGTGACACAGGAGAAATAAAGGGCAGAGATTACCAGCTACATAACAAAAATCTGTTGGCTGTAGCAAGAGAAAATCACATTAAATGCAATTATATCTATTACATTTATATGTAATAGATATAATACATAATACATTATATTAATACATGCACTAACTCAAATGGGATTGTCATGATCATTCAATAACAGTAATATATTACATGATCAGGAGACACTTGTGTACTCAGTGTATGCTTGCACCTGTATGATTCTTACCTTTGCAGTAAGAAAGGCCATTGGGGAAGATGTTTGTGCCTTTCAACTCACTGCATGTCTGCACTGGTCAGCGCAACTAGCTGAGTACTTCTTTATTCAAATTTTGAGCTGATGTCATACAGTAGGTACAAGGCCGTGCGCTCTCTTAAGTATGTCAAAATTAAATTATGACTAGCCAGAAAGATAATTTAAAGTATCTGTAAAACAATTTTGACTAGTGATAAATACATTTTGACTAGCCATAGCTCCAATTCAAGACATTTATAATTAAATTAAGACTGGTCATAACACTAACAGGATATCTCAAATTCAGTAAAGGTTTATTAGCAAGACAAATCAGAGATATCTAAAATTAATACTCATAAGAGCCATAATAGTCATAAGAGAATTAGAGGATATCTTCAGTTTGCATTTTGACTAGTCAAAATTACATTTTGGATATGATGACCTGACATTAGGACTAGTCGTAAATTAATTGTAGATATCTTAAATTGGAGGATTCATAGAAGTCAATGATAAAAATTTCCCCAATATGACTAGTCATAATAGAATTACAGATATCTTGAAATGGAATTATTAATCGTCAACATTACATTATGAATATACTGACTTGGAAAATGACTAGTGAAAATTGTCTGAACATTTATCTTACAGAGAAAGCTCCCCATCCGGTTTCAATAATGGGATAGTGGCAGTTCTCTGCCGGTCTTGAGCAAAATTTACATACTATGGTGTTGTGGCAATTGGAGGACGGTGCACTCACCGACGTTGGAGCCCAGTCGTGTCCGTACACAAAACAATACTTGCAGTACAAATCATCATATTCTGGAAACTGGAATAAAACGTATGATCATGGTAACATATTCATTCAGTTTAAATACTAAGCTGTAGTGGTAAGTAATCTTAAAACTACTAGCTAAACATGTGTTAATAATATCTAGTAGGCTAAGTTAGCGAAATGGCTCATAAATTCACGAACCTTACAGGCGATTAGCTAACCTAATGCGAGTACAGTCATAATAAATAGAACTCGCGTTCGCAAGCTAGCTCACTAATGTGAGGTTACCTACATTACGTTTGTCCGCTTAGCTAGCGAGATATATGTAAAGCTACAGCTTTTCACACTAGTAAACAAGATCATTTGTGAATTCATTAGCTAAATGAAAGCTGGAATTTAGCAGCACATTTTCAGAATGGCAATAGCCGTGTAGCTATTGAGCTAAACAACATTATCATTTGCTATGTAGCTAGTTTAGCTAGCCAAGCGTCTGTAGTTTAGCTGCTATAACGAGTAATATACTTACACTAGCTTCCTCTATTTGCCCATGTACCATTAGAAGAAACACCGATGGATTGTTTACAGCCATACCGGTTTAAGGTTAGCTAGCAAGCAAGCACGCTCTACTTTATGTTGAGGCAATTTTCTGGCTAACGCTACCTAGCTGGCTACTTGTTGCCATCGCCCTTTCTGGATGCTAAGGACGCTTTCTGTACGGCTCCGTGTAAGGACTAAACCGTTCAGGAAGGGAGAAACGCGTTTAGAAAAAAAATTGACCACCAGATGGTAGTGATTGACTACACAAAATTAATGTTCCCTTTTAATTAATTTAATTGTAGTAAATCAGACGTATCTACAGATATTTGTCTCATTGGGTGGAGACAATAAAAAGAAATCATTTTATACGTAAGATATAAACCATACACAATATTTACATAATTCATTGGAATCCTTAAAACAGCAAATTGTAGGAACTGTTACATGACTTGAACAGATACATGAATACACCAAGATAAAAATGCACTTTTTTATACAATCAGTACCAATTGCATACACTTACACAGTAACAATTAGTAGCAATTTCATACACTTACATAGTACATTACATTAAAGCAATGTCACTCTAAAATTGGACATTAGACTATAGATATACTAAATCTAAACTATAGATTTTGGGGCACCAATGTAACATAATGGTTAATTTGATTCTGAGATTGAGGACTTCCATTACACCCTTGAGCAGGGTATGGAGCATAATTTATTTCCATATGTGGCCAGATATAGATGCAATGTATGAAATGTAAGATCCGTCACTTTCAGAAGGGGTACTACATTTAAGATATCTTTAAGATAATCCAATGTCTACCCTTCTCTCTCTGACCCAGTGTTTTCATAGTAGTCAGATTTCCTTCACTACTTCTGCAGTGATAGATGATCAGTGATTTCTGTTGTTTTCACTTTGACTCTGACCTTGAGAACTGTGGCGACCGATGAGAGGTGAGTTGCTACTACCTCAAAGGTGGAGTGAGTCAGGTCCCTATGTCATGAACACAGTGCTGGGCCTGCGTGTTGCTGTCTGTGTCTCCAGTAACACAGATTAGCGTCGCTCCCACGGCCTGTGAGGACAGTAGCCTTGGGTTGAGCAGACTGGCACAGACAGCTACATTGTGTGACAGACGCTGACGACAGAGCACCACAGAAGGCAGACCAGAAGGAGACCAGAAGGGGTCTGCTCTGTGGCAACTTGTCACAACTTTGTCCTCAGATTGAGCGCCACGTCCGTGTGCAGTCACATGGCCCTGCTGGGGCGAGGAGCCTTCAGGAGAAGTGTTGCATTTCAGGGCATGCCTTAAAGACCAGGTCAGCCTCTGAGCAGATTGGGCAGAGATGCTGTGTGTTACAACTTGCGTGTCTTCTGCATGGAATTGAAGTGAATGTTGTTGCACCTCCCACTGTGACGTCTCTTCTCAAAGGCCATGCGCTAATGTGGAGACTCACTGTGGTGTCTTGCTCAGACCACACTCTAGGCTACTGCTGTGGCCGTGACAATGTGGAACTCTAAAGAGGAGTGTGGGCTGATGGGGATGCGCGCCCTCCTTTCCGCACCCCTTCACAGACCCTCGGTATCTAATTATCTAGGTTTTCTCTAGACAGGGAAGCCAGGAGGTCGTCCTGTTGAGGTTTATCTTAATTAGCTGCAGGAAGAGATGCGTAAACAAACCCCTCCGTTGCCAGCCCACTGCAAGTGCACTCTAGGAAAAGTAAAGTAAATGAAAAAGTAGGCTCTAATTGTAACTGTGCCAAAGGGTTCCTCAGCCCCTGAAAAGCAGACCACCATTTCATATTCTAGCCTCTCCATCTGCAGCTGTGCATGCAGTTGTATTTGAGCAGCTGTAGTGCAATGCTTTTGTGGAGTCTGGAACCTGTGCTGAAAAACACAGCCCAGCACACACGGACAGGGATTCCTCCAGGCAAAATGTGTCTCTATGTTAAATTTCGATATAAACAAACTGAAATTTGGCTATTGTGGCATATGCTTTGCCATTTCTCGTTGTTAGAATTCCACCATAGACTTTCCCCTTTCCCAATTACCTTTCTTATGTTGTGTTTTATTTATGTAAATTTTTTGTAGTCATTTTCAGGGTACCGGACGATTTCCCCGCTGGTCGGTCACACTAAGCTCATGGCTCCCTCTGTGACTTCGCCCTGATAAATGTGCAGATGATTCTCCATCAAAGTGAATGCTACACTGAATGTGTCCCTACATCCATTTCGCATTTGGCTGGATGGTCAGGGCTCACCCTCTGTCCTGACATTAATTTATTCACTGTATGTCGCTCCTCGTAGCGGTGGCGGGAGGAGGGAGAAAGCTTCACGCCTGCAGCGTGAAACAGAAGAGGTGAGGGGAGATATTAATGCTGAAGCACTTGGTTCAACTGCGCTGTGACCAGAGCTCTCAGTAACACTGCTCTCTGAAAGCGTGGCTACAGAGTATGAGCAAGGCCCCGGCTTTTACTGCAATCCGTGACAAAAAACAGCATGAGGAAAGGAACGAAACACCTGAGCATTACACTTGCATGACCCGTCAGGGAAATACAATGCAACTTGTGACACAGGTTGCTGCGTCCTGTTCTAGGTAGATGCCCAGGGGAAGAGGAAATGTAAGACACTCTCTGAGGACAGTCATACTAGCCTTCCAGAGGTCTCTCACCTAGCCCCTGTCCAATAACAGCTCCGGGGAGGGGGGGTGGGGGTGGGGGGGGGGTGTCAAGAGCAGTGTGGAGAGTGCGTAGGCTGTGAGTATGTGACAGGATGGAACCCCCAGGCCTTAGCAGACCTTTCCAGTTCTCCTTTATTATTGCTTCATATCTATTCCCTGTGCCCTGGTATTAATTTTTGGATAGCCATTTTCAAATGGAAGTAATGTGTAAACAATAAAACACTGGGAAAGGCCAGACTGCCTTACAGTTACAAAAGTGAATTCTAATTTGTTTTTTGTCTTGTGTGAATTTGTGTCATACCAGCCAAATCTGTAGATAATTCCTATCAGCAGATCTAGTGGACAGTTATATTCCTTGCACCATGTAACTACAATTCTGGGACAGAAATTCTCTAGTTATGGATTATGGGTCTTAAGTAATGGATATTCATTTTGTAAACATCATTAAAACAGTGAATGTCATTAACTGTACTCTTTTACTGAATTCAAACTTTTGAACTGGTCTCCAGATTAACCTTTAACATTCATTGTAATTATCCTGGGAGATATTGTGAGGAAAGAAATATTGAGTTGACATTGGATAACCCTGAGGTTGTTAGTGTGTTTTACTGTGATGAGGGCTGGCTGATAGCCCATATGTTCAAAACGGCTATTAAAATACATTAATAGTGGAGTGATTAATAAGGAGCAATTTATTGGAAAAGGTACAGTTCTATACAGTAAATTGCGTTGCACAACTTCATCACACAAATTCTCACTCAGAAGTTTAAATACATTGCCAATCAGCACAAGCTACAGATGATCATTACTTTCATTATTACCAATTCAGAGTGCTTCAGATCACACCAATTGACAACACAAATGTTGGTCTAACAGATGTATTCAGGCAGGTACATCACATTAGCAAGCAATACAAAGTTTTCAATTTCACAGACATTCCTAAGAAGCAATTTTAAATTAGCTGAGAGTTTGGGGAACTGTAAAAGTGTGCTTCAGAGAGATGGTATTATAGGCTATGTAATATGTGTTAAAAATTTTGCACGGTAAAGAAAATCGGATTTAATGAATAAACAGCCTAGTACCCTTTACGTCAACCATACAGTGAAATTAAACTGTAACACCTTAACATTGCTAGCAAGGTCATTTTTTGTCACAGTTGGCTACAGCCTTTGTCTTACTGTCATTAGTGATTTACTCTGGTGTGTGATGAAGATGGACAGGATCATGTTATTTTATTTTAATATGCATGTTTTCCAAATTTGAAATGACAATCACTTTTTAATGAAAATATTTTTAAACTACTTTGAACTTTTATAAAGCTAAATCTTTTCTATATATTTTTGGGACAACATATTTAACCAATATTTGGTTGTTATGTTATTTAAAATGTTTAAAATATTAAAAATGTGGAAACACTTGCTGGATTTTTATTAAATGTTAAATATAGACATATGTTGATAAAGAGTGATATTTAGCTGAAATGTTCTAAAAACATGACAGTTGAATGCATTTTGTGTTACATTGGACATACTGTAAAAGGCAGGATATCTTCAGGGAATAAAATCTCAACAAAGTAAGAACAGATGGTCAAACAGTTCTATATCCTTACTTACGATCTGACAGTACACATATCACCTTGTCTTTTCAGTCCATTGGAAATCCACTTTTTGCTTTGTAATGCTAACACAAAAACAAAAGGAGACATTCAGACCAATATATTCTGTCCTTTCAGCTCTGTCCCCTGTGTAAAAGATAATGTTTTTCTGAAGGAGATATTGCCCCAGTAGTGTCAACAAAGCTGTCTGTTTTTATTGCTGGATTAATCACTGTCTTGACCACACCCACACACAACTTTTTGTTGTGGAAAAAAATGGGATTTGACTCCTACAACTCACAGAGCCTGGCATTTAGCAGACGTTCTTATCCAGAGCAACTTACATCCAGAGTGAGGTTACAATTTCTACATATCATCATTTTTTACAGCCGTATATTTACTGAGGCAGTTCTGAGTCAAGCATCTTGCCCAAGCAACAGCAACAGTACCCCAGTGGGGAATCAAACCAGCAACCTTGCAGTTACAAGCCTTGCTCCTTACCATTATACTACACTCCCTCCTGTGTATTTAATAGTCACCCGCTCACCAAAGGCCTGTGATTATGGATTGAAGAAATAGCAGGTCACATTTATACAGTTGCTTTTTCTTTCAGATTGTGTGACTATACAACAATGTGGGAAAATAAAAAAGGAAGTACATCTGCTGAACTGAATTACCCCGGATGTAAATGATCAGTATAAACATCAATACAAACATACATTTGCATGCATCAGTATGACTCAGCGTTCACCAGGTTCTTCATTGTTCGTGGCCTTGAGATTATGATGTGGCCTCCTCATCAGCAAAGGAGGTCGATGGCTTTGCCAGGTTTCCATCCCACAGGACGGTTGCCTGCTCTCTCACTGAGACCACCAATCACAGCGACTCCGCCCAGTGCTGCTCAGCAGAACACATGCACAACACAGAAATTAATAAGAGATGAAGAGGGAGCAGAGATTGCAGATGTGCTCTTTAATAAGCAAAGACTTGTTTGTTATTAGTTCCTGAGTAACTGGCCCTGTTTGCTTTATTAATTTAAACTCACGTATAAAGAGCCTGCAGCAGCTCCCTTCCTGGAGCCAAGTCCCTCAATGTCACAGAACAGGAACTGTCACTGCACAACCTCACCGTGTCCCAGTTTGTGGCGTCCTCGATTGTGCTGTTTGTCCCTCCTTGGGACTGGGTCTCCAACTCTGAGCCCCTATTAATAGACATCAACTTGTCTGCACTACTTTAGAAGTCTTCTGTGGGACTCACATATACCTTTCAGAATTTAGATTTGGACTGCTCCACTTGTGTCTGTCTCAGCTGTCTGCCAGTCGTTGTTTCTGAAGCATATTTATTCTGATTACTTTGTCTGCAACATAGACGTTTTTGTGAGCACCACTTGGTCTTCTCTTCAGCTGAGTTTTATGGCCTGGTGGTAGAATCCAGACCTCTCTCAGTAAAGTACTCTAAACAGTTGTTGCCATCTCATTGACATCTATTGACATTTGCCAGAGACATCTCTAGATCATTTACCAACTGTCCACACCATGAATAAATGTCAAGTAAATGTCATGCCTGTGGCTGTCCTCTGTGTTTTTGGAGATTTTGGTTGGGTAACTTTTTCTTTCATTGGACGTGGGAACTCTAAATCTAATAGTGGCTGCCATGAAGCTCTATCATGATTCTCCATGCAGATGTTTCAGGGCCAGGGCCAGCTCTAGGCATAAGTAGATTAATCTGTTGCTTAGTTCCCAGCCTCCTGGGAAGGGCCCCCTCACAATTTCCTAATTTAATATACAATTCTGGGTGCAAGCTTGTGTGCTGATTGGTTACTGGTAAGACTGCTAATTGGTTGCTGGTCAGATATGGTGAGGAAAGGGCCTATACTGCATTATCCTGATCTCCTCTCCTAAATAACTTAGTGGTGTCATTATGCAGTCAATATTATACACGCGTCCTCATTGATTTCAGAATGATGCCAAATGAATGCCCTTGGGACACTTTCCTAAAATCACAGAGTGGCCAAGCTATAGATAGGTATATGCATCATAGTTCTAGCATACCCTGATGAGTTATTGTAGTATTTACATATATCACAAGCCTAGTTGAGGAGGTCAGAACTTTATTTCACCTTGCTGCGGCCACAAATGTCAGTACAGGACACTCTTTTTTATTATTATCAACCTATCCTGGGTCCATTCAAAATGAACATGGACAAAAATGCTTGATTAGTCAATCACAAAAAAGAAGGCCCTTAGCTTACAGACATAACATCTATTACTGCACTAAATGTAAGAAAAAGCCCAAATAAATGTTTGTCATGACTCTCAAAATAGTGCCATTAAAATGTCAAAACAATTTTACAGGTGTGGAAAGAACATGGGATCTGAGTCCTGCTTACTGGAGGTATGATGCATGTTTATTCATAACATTTTACCTGCCTGGATCTCTTTCAGTGCCTTGTTTATTGGGGATGCATGTACAGCAGGCAAAACCTGATCTTCCAGCATAGTATAGCTAGCAAGACTGCTCATCACTGCATCTTAGACCTCACTTAGTTGCATTGTACATTGCTTTTGCTATCTATTCCACTAGCATGGTAATGTATAAACAACTAATAAACTATTAACTCAACATGATGGAAGGAGTTGCACCAACATGATGAATTAATGAACACTTGCAGATATATTTCTGAGAGTCAATAATCAGCCTATTGACATAAATGAAACCCAGATTTTCCTTTGTGATTATATTTATGAGCATTTGTCTTACCAGACATATATCAACTTTTTTTATTATATAATGTAGTTTAACATATAAATTTCTATTTGGATGATATCCTAAAATTTCCAGGAAAAAATACACACATAATTGGTACTAAGTGGAAGCTCTGTTACCTAGCTATCACCCAGCTTCCAAATAAGTTGGTGCAAATGAGAGCCATCCCAAACAGTTGTTATGAATTACGTTAAGTACAACTAGAGTGATACATTTATTATTATGTGTATTGCTATTGCTCCGAACTCCTTTGTGACTGGCCCACTAAATTACCATCTCCCCAGTCAGTGGGGCCCCCAACCAGAATTTTCTTATCTGATGCCGTGAAGCTACAGCTGTCCCTGTATAGAGCCCTGCAAGTCACATGTGCCAGGATGACTCAGGGCTGAAATTTGAGAAGTCCTGGCTCTTTTAAGTTAAGCTGCATTTTCACTGACACGGCTTAGCTGTAGGTCCACCATAACTGAGGTGAGCTGGAAGCGAGACTTTTTACATCAAATTGACAAGGACCAAATCCAGATGAGACACCCCATCTGCCCTGACCTCAGATAAGTTTTGCAGACATTTTCATAGTTGTAATAAGTGCCATAGACAGAATTAGTCTTTAGCAATACTTGTGCCTTAGCTGTAGCTCAGCAAGTTTAAGCAAGAAACTGACCTTCTATCTCCGGAGCCTTTATATTGGCTGAACCACATATAATGGCCATCATTTTCTGTGGCTGCTCCAAAAAAGGAACAGCAAAAGATGAACCATTTGAATTTCGTTCACCATCCGCCATCAAGCAAACACCTTGCTTATTGAAGCCTTGCTTATTGATTTATAGATAAACAAAATATAGCCAGGTGTTGGTTCTCTAAGAAAAGTTAAACTATAAAGATGTTCCAGGGTTGGGCTGACATTCTCATATGCAGACCTTGGTCATGTACAGTCTAATGTAAGGGTTTTAAGAAGGTTTTTTCCTCATTGAGAATAAAACTGATTGTGAAATCAGAATCGTTGCCGAATGTAGGCCTTCTTGAGTTTCCATATATTTTACTTATTTTATAACACAATGGTGAATTAAAACCCCCAAACTGGAATTCATTTAAAACAAGAAAAAAATACTTTTAATGCAATCCAATAAAAGGGAATCAGTCTCTAATGTGTGTGTTCATTATTTAAATTACCATACTTGTTAATCATGCAACCCCATAAAAAACAAACACACAAAACGGTTCAAGTGGATTCTCAAACAGAGGTAAGTTATCTTCTCTATTTGTAGATGACTGACCACCATGGGGAAGTGAGATGATTCCTGCTGTGATGCCAAGAATTCAAATTTTAATGAAGCGTGAGTTCAATGCAAATATTCAGCTCCCTACAGAATGTATGTGTATGTAATAAAATGTGTTACATAGACGTGCTGCTGGAGTGCTGATGTAATTTATGTGGTCTCAGTAATTAAGGGAGGGAACGACGGCCCTGTCCCCTAATCCCCCTCTCTCCCGGATCAGACATCAAGGCAGACTGCCCCCTTTCCCTTGCTCCCCCAGCCAATGGTCCACAGCCACCCTGGAGACAAGGCTTGGCCAAATTATACTGATTGGTACATCCACAGTCAGTCTGCCAATGTCTGACGTGTCTCAATAGAATTAAAAAGGATGTATTTGTACAGCAGGCATTACTTCATTAGTGTCACTGAAGCATTAAAGCGAGGCTTGAATCCCTGCGGTGTTACAATAAGGTCTAAACTCTGAATTACGATTTTTAGAAAAACGTTCCTTTTTTGTTAAGTATAACAAAACTGAATTCTCTGAAATGGAAAAAAAATGCTTACTAGTTAAAGTCTGCCATCTAGAGTTAAGGGCAAACTGCTTAGGCAGAAAGATTGAATCTAGACCTAAATCACACAGTAATTTAACATCGCTGACTACATTGCTTTATTTGACATTGAGACTCTGATTTTTTCCTCCAGAGTGTCCATTTCAGTAGCCCCAGCTCCTCTCTTACCTGTGCTGTCACCTGTGTGTGGCAGTGTACCCCAGGGGACTTGGATATTTCTGTCACTCGGAGCATTAAGAGCGGGTTGTTATTTAACAGTTACATTGCAAAGTAATGAGGCTGAAATGAGCCCCATTTACTTCCCTGCCTGTCTGTGGCAGGCTGATCAGAGATGCCTCCTTTTAAACCTGTATAATAACAGGGCAAAGTTTGAATTATTCTTGTCACACCTCTTTAGAGAGCAACAGCACAGTGTTGGAGACAATGCAGCCCACATTAATGATGGAGGTCTTCTCAGTGTGTTGCAAAGGGTGTATAATTTAACTGTTCTATCATCTGTGCTACCTCCACACTGAGAGGGGATGGCATTTACTGCAAAGGAAATAGCTGACCTTACCAAAGGGTCATATTAATTCCCATATACAAATCACATGAAGTTACTCTTTTCAGTATCTTTTTCATCACTTTTCATGAAAGGATATCATAAGCCTATGACACAGACAGCACACAGCAGTCCTCAGCCACAGGTGGAGCTGAAATAGGCTTCAATAAAGTAGAGATGATAAAGTCATCCTAAAATCTATCTACAAATTTTACAGGTTACCTACAACTTTCCTTTTCAAAATAGATCTGTGCACATCATTAAAATGGTACAATTTTACAATGGCATGGTAGTACATCATAATTATTCTTCTTCCTGATTGTCTTATCGTTGCCTTGATAAAATGCCACTTGAAATTTATTTTCAAGCTACCATCATGATTTAATGTCTTCCTTTCACAGTTCAACATTTGCCACAAAGGTTATAAATTAAAATTAAAATGTAATACAATGTGAAGGTTTTTATAAAACAGTCATGCAGCACTGAATCACTACCACTTAAATATTTGATTCCTGCTTAATTTGAATATGATTGGATTGCTTGATTTGGCGTGTTTAATAACATAACATTACATTATATTGTTCTTGATCTGGAAGTTGTGTTTGTCCAGGGAAAGTTGCAGAGCAAGGTCACATCATGTGGTTACCTCATCATACCAGGCACCTAATGCAAAAGTAAATTAATTAGGACTATGAAGGTAAAACAGATAGCTTAAACCTATGTAAAAAGTGCAACAGGAATACAACATGGTGAATTCTGCAATTACAATGAATGTTTCTTATATTCTCTTCTTAATTAAAGGCATGATAATCTTAACGCTTTCAACAATTATGGGCTATTATTCTTTTTGTGCTCATAAATATTTCTGGAGGCAACTTGGAATAAGCCCGCATTTGCAATTGGTTGCTTGTTGCTTGAAAGCAGGCGGCTATTACACATTCATGGTACATTCAGGTTGGGATATGGAACATTGAGTTCTTGTTATGATTAGAATAAAAGCGCTCTCACAGGAATGTACTGAAATGAATGAGAACCTCAGTCACACTGACAAGTTGTTGACAGCACGGCCATGATTAGAGGGCATGGGCTGTTCCACATTTTTCATCCGTGCAGAGCATGCCAATGACAGGCTAACGGATGTGCCCTCGTGGAGATATGGGCTTTAGATAAGTATCGGGGAAGAACCCTTTGTGTTACATCAGTGAAAGCTGAGATGTTAAGGATCCGATTGATATCTATTAAGGACTAATTAGGCTGTAAATTGCTTCATAAAAATGAAAAAGGAAGGTCCCTCCATTAGCTGTTAATGAGATACAGCAATATGACACGCGTCATGTTTCCCGCTGTCACCAGCCAACAGGATGCACTGATCTGCCCTCCTCCAGTGTTTCCTGGACTCAGCAGCTATAGGGAACAGCATGTTCTTTACATGCTTAAACACACATCAACAGCTGTAGCTGGACATCTGATTTTTCTGCCCTTTTGCATGCTGGGAAAGTGGCTGCTGTAATGCTTTTATAAAAAAAATATCATTAGACATATAATAAAAGATTATCCAAATGATCTTTGGATGAACGTTAATGGTATTGATGTATTGTGAAATCCCAGGCCAGTAAAAGCTGGTAAAGCTGAGCTCCTTTGTCCCTGATACAGATGTGCAGCGAGAGGTTAATTCCACCCCGTCCGCTCTCCAGCTGTCTCATACCCGGAAAAAGGGGATTTCTCACTGATCGTAAGTCAGGAAAGGCAACGCACAAAGTCATATATCAGATTAAAAGATTAGAGGATTTCTTCAGAGAAAAGAACAATTCTGATCTCCTGGGCCGGATGGTACTGAATGAAACATGGTGACTGCAAAATCTCACTCAGACCCCCTAACCTTCTTGGATTTTTTTCAGCAACTAGAGGAGGGAATTAGGGGAAAAAACAGTACAACACAAAGCACCTATGCTGTCCTTTGTCTACCAGGGTTTGTTTGCTTGTGAGGTGCTTGGCATTTGGGAGGTCTGTATAGGAGATACAGGCTCAGCATTAGGGAAGAATCTACAGTAGATACAGAGGTCTTCAGGGAGGTGTGCATAGTAGATAGAGCCTCTGTGTTTGTGAGGAATCTACAGCAGATTTAGTCTCAGTATTAGGGAGGTCTGTACAGTCATTATAGGCAAATTTTGCAGATTTAGCAATAGACTCAGGCTCCGAATTAGGGAGGAATGTACAAGCTCAGCATTAGGTACATCTCTATGGCAGGTACAGGCTCAGCAATTCTGTAGCTGTAGTTTTAGCCATTGCCAGACAGAGATATAGAGGATGGGAGAAGGATCCGGGCTGTCACTTTGCAGAACGCCTTTGCTTTTCACATGAGGCCCTCAGGAGTTAAGTTCTATACCTGCAAGACCCTGAGCGACAGCAGGAGCATGAGGCAAGTTCTCCTCCTGCACTGCGACTTTTACCTCACTGCAACATTGAAAAACTGTTAGCCCAAATGGGCTCTGTGCCCAGATGGAAAATTTCTGTTTTGAGTGTTAATTAAGCATGAGGTATTCAGCTCAATCACTTTGACTTACAGATGTTTGGAACTACCTGTGACAGGGATATGTCTGCCACAGTCAAAATAGGAGGGAGCAATGATAGTCTGTGTTCAATTGCAAAGACTGGTGTGGCTTTGATGGTGCATTGTTCCTTTTTTCTATAAACACACAGCAATTGATTCAGCTAATATTCTGCCCATTTGGTGCAATGCTGCATGAGCATACAGGCAGGAGTATATTTCCAATGCAGCTCATCCTGAGTGATGCTGCAGCAGCCTGCCATTCATCTTACCTTGGAAGATTCATTCAATTGTATTCAAATAGTTTGGTGTATTTATTATAGGTTTATTACTTACATGTTTGCCTAGGGTCCTTTACTTTTATTACATTTCCCAGAAAAACTGGAAAGACGATCATTATCCTGATGACTCACATCAGCCTCTTTCTCTGTTTGAGCAACCCATCTTTTGCCACTGGATTTTTAAGGCCTGAGATCTACAGCATTGTCAGCATTCAGTTATCAGTGCCTTCTGTCGCAACACCTTATAATCACAGTAAATGAGCAAAATTAGTGGGTAGCAGGCTTTTTGGGACGAGGGGGGTGGTATCTAAACAGTCCCCTGTTCAACTCATGCTTTTTTGATTTAAACGAATGCACAGCACCATATCTGTCCACAGATGCAGGAGGTCCTTATGTCTTCTTGAAGCTTGCTTAATGAAATCAATGAAATGAACTTTACAAGAATTATAATTTGAATGAACCCAAATACCCCCCAACCTTTCCTACATTGATTACTCAATCCCTTTCAGTACCAGATTTGTTTGTTTTATATCCAGGCCACACATTCAGCTCGGTAATATGAAGACTCCACTGTCATGTCAGTGCATCCAGAAAAGAAGTCATAACCTCCCTGTACTGTAGAATTATATGAGGAAAATAAAGGAGATAAACATCAAGTATGAGTACATTTATCTGCTCTGTGCAGAGTACTAGTAGCATTAAACAAGAAGTGGAGAAGGCAGAGAATTAACCCTTAAACTGACAATTGCCCTGAATATTTTTTTACTAAATTATTTTTTCAGTAACAAAATTTTAACGTAATGTTAAAATAGCAAGCTGACTAATTTACATTAGAACCCCCCGTCAGTTCCTTATTCCCTTTTTACTACATTCTGTCCAATGTGAGCAGTATTAGCTGCCTTTTCATTTAATAATTATAATTACAACTAGAGATTTTGTTAAAATAAACTAATTACAATAAAGGGATCAGTGACTGTTTTTAATTTACGTCTAGAAAACTTCAGATCCCAGGATGCATACTAGTGATATGGCCCTCGTACTGACCTTAAGGCTTCAGTACAGATTAAACCTACACCTCTCAGTTGATAATAATACTTGCTTGGCCTCATGTACAATGCATGTCAAGACTGAGGTGAAGTTAATTCGCAGTGATTGGTAATTGTGTTCTGGTGGCAAGGCGAGGCTGCCCAGCTGTCTGCTGTGTCATCACTATGAGGGCAGTGCGCAGGGGCTGGTGACACTGGATCAACCAGGCATCACCCCACCACCCCCGCCCCGCTTTCCTGCCCAGGGACCGAGCCCCAGGACCTACAGAGACAGGTCAGAGAGCACCTCCCTTCACAGCTGCTTCAAAGGCCTCATTAATTTAATTCAGAATTTGCTGTCGTTGATGGTTGCTCTTAACAGCCCTTAAAAACTTGCCCTGTTCAGCAGTTCTGTTTGGAGGGAAAGAAACTCTAGATAACATAATGTTTAACCACCCGCTGCTATGCATTTTTTTTAATTATCTTTTTTTGCAAAACATGCTTTTTTGTACTTGCAAACAGTAACCACCTATAGAAAGCAAAAGGAATTAGTTTTTAAAAATGTTTGCCCTAAAATTTAACTAGTTATTTGATACATGCCTGTGCCACTAAAACATGGTCAAATATGAAGTCCATCCCCTACCAAAAAACACCAATAAAACTTTTTTATTATTTTTTTATTTTAGAGTTGGCAAATTATTCTTTTAACCAATTGAGATCTGTAAGCAAACTTAGTTATACATGAAAGAACCAAACTAACTTTAACACTCTGCTATGGATAAGAGATTGTTAACTCTAATAATCAGAGTCCTTTAACACCTAGTTATTAAAACGGAACATCCTTTTACAAATTTTAATGACCTATGGCAACCTATCATGCGTAAAAGTGCCCAGTGCAGTCACAGATAAAATTCATTATTGTTCATACCATAAAATTTAATTAAGTTTCTATAAAACACACAACCTAGGGAGGGAAAGATATTACATTCCAACATCCACATATTTTTCGACAGTCGCCTACAGACACCTTCACGCATTTAAAAAAAAAAAGAAATGACAAATGATTTTTGGGGGTGAAATGGGGTCTTTGCCTATTGATTCTATTGAGCCAATTGATTTTAAGTGCCTTGAAAACCCTGGTCTTCTTTAGTATTGGGTGTGGAAATGCATTAAGAGTTCTGTCTGTTGGGACTGCAGCAGAACAGCACAGAACAATTCTAACATAGCAGACATTAGATCATAATAGTGGGTTAAGTGTTCCTTTATACCACTGCTGTTATCTTGTGTCTTGTATTTTTCAAAAACTGGAATCATTATAAGCAAAGAGAAAAAAGTTTTCCAGTGTTAATTAGAAAAATGTATAACACCAATGTATTAAACATGAGAGCAGAGCTTGGAATAAAATAAGGCAGCTCTGTATTTCAAAAGTAAGAGCTGAAATCTCCAGAGATACACCAATGGAAATCTGTTATTGTACCTGTGGTGCTGGCAGAAATACAGATGGCAGTCTGCCCAAATAAATAACGTTTCGCACAAAAAAGGTGCAAAGAAAAGAAACAGGTATATTGATGAACTGGTAACATGGAAACCCGGTAGTATCTCTGAAGGTAAAAGTTTATTACACAATTTATCATAGCCTATAACTTATTTTATGGCAGCAGTTTGTTTATAGTGGTGTTAGTTTTGTCTTATTGTGGAGTATAACAGGTCATCCAGAGTAAATCTGAAAGAACCTCCAAAAACCACTCATTCAAGTAAAATTTTTGCCATTAATATCTGTCATATACTAACAGACCAGGCATAAACTGATCATAATTTTACTAATCTGATCTAAAAAAAAAAACATATAGTAATATAATTTCAATCAAGATGAATCAAAATCCATGTTTTCATTTCTTCCTTGCACAGCCCAGGCTCAGGAAAAAGCCCTTTTCATGGAGCAGCAGGTCATCCAGATATACTGGGCAACGTGTTGGTAGGACTCCAAACATTAACTCTGGTCCTGTCACAAAGGTGAGGTGTAAGGTTGTGCAATAAAATGACAGACTAAACACACCATAATATGAAAAGGACCATAAGACTTTTATTGTGACAACAATAGCAAAAAACAACAAAAAAGAAAGTAAAAAAGAAAACAAATCCTAACTCCATTAGGAACCTACCTGCACCTCCCTTAGTCCCTCTCTGCAACTGGCCAGTAGAACTGGCTCCCAGTGAAGCCAACAAACCCAAATTAGCAGGCAAGTGCAAACACCAGTGCAGTTTCTCATATAAAGTTATTCGGTACACAGCTTTAAATTGTCAGTTAAGTCCAAACACTACTCACTCCCTCCATGCTTTTCTCTCAACAGTACTTCTCACCCATTGAGCTATATAACAGGAAGCCATATAATGATAGCACTGTGGAGGCCAGAGGGTATGGCCTAAAACGGCTCCCATCCTTTGGCCGTCTTTTTAAAGCTGCCAAACAACTTTGATGCAGACAGTAGACCAAGGAATTTGCCACTACTTGTAGGAGGGTTTACATTTTTCACTGTGACCTCACTGAGGCAACGGTAATCAACAACGGTAATCAACATCAACATAGCCATAGACTGTACATTTGCCCTGTACCATGACCGGTAGGGATGCCCAGGAACTGTATGCTTTATGATTCTACTTGCCTTCATCTCCTGTAGGATGCAGTCTGCTGAGGCATCTCCTGTGGATGTTGTTTAATAGATACCCATTCACCAGTAATCCTGAACAAGGTAGGTATGTGCAACATCACTGGGAGAGAGAGTAAATATGTAATGGAACCCTGGTAATAATTCCTACATTAATTGCCATTCTTTAGCCTCAAGCACCTGTCATTGGCTACTTCTGTTGCTGCCTGTTACCTAGACTGTCCAAGAGTGGATAGAGGGGAGGTAGCTGTAGCTTGACGGGAGTGACTCTTACCACAAAACAACTATAAGGGCCATTACTGGAGAGGTCTGAAGCCTGTGCGTAATATTATATAGTGACTCACATAAATATACTACATGATAATATAGTCAACTGTACTGTCTGGGACATAATCGGATGTTGAGGTTTGGGGAACAACACTGCAGCCAGCTGAATCAATGGTGACTATTTGGGGTACTGGGAGATCTGTCGGTGCAGTGGATGCCTGTTATCAGATACACATAGGCATGGAGATGGAGTCCCAGCTGTGAGGGCTGGATTTCACTCCAAAACAGTAGCCATGTACAGTAGGAAATGTGCCAATAAAAAGTTCATAATACTGGGAGACTGCCCGAGGATAAACTTTATTAGAAAAATATATAGCTTCAGAAACCACGGAAACAAACAAGGTCAATACAGGGGGAGCTGCATAATATGAGATGTGGTGGGCAGAATCCCATAGGCAATAAAATCTATATTTCAAGAGCTGCAGAGCATGCACTGAACGTGGCCCGCATCCTTTGAAGACTTCGTGCTGGAAGATGGAACGGCCGGATCCTTTGAAAGTCCTGTCGTGGTGAAGGCTTCTCTCTCCTTTTCAGTTCAGATTTCTATTTTTTTTTCCTATTCACAATACTATCTTACTGTCTGTGGTTTCCTCTGTTGCACTTTTGTGGAAGGGGGAGAAGCTGGAGATTCGTTCCATGTGATGAAAGCTGCTCTTGCCTCACGGTGAATTTGTCCTCTCCGGTTTATGCCGCCCCTGTTTCAAACAGCAACCGCAGTCACATTGATTCTGTTTATTGCCTTGAGATGTTAAAGTATCCAAGGTATTGCGCAGTTACAGAGAGGGAGGGAGGGAGGGAGAGACAGAGAGAGAGAGAGAGAGAGAGAGAGAGGTAAGAGTGAGATTGAGGGAGAGAGAGAAATTGAATCAGAGCTTGTGATTTGACTGGCAGATGAGTTCTGGGAAAAATGAGAAATTAGTCAGTAAGGGGATGCAGATGAGCTGAAGGAGCCAGTGGGGTGCTGCATGTGAACTGCATCCTGCATTTTTTCTTTCTAACAAGCAGAAAGAGTAGACATGGAGAGATAAACAGGAACAGGGGAGCTGATTCTGCGTACAAACCAAACAAACAAGCATAGAGAGGTAGTGAGTGGGGGATACACAGGTGGGAGAAACACCAGTTCAAAAATCCCTATTGGAAATTCTTGGAGTTATAATGCCATACAATATTGTTTGTGTATTGTAGGATATATCTCTCTGTAATGGTAGACCCTAATATATTGAAGAGATCAGGAGGGATGCCAGTAAAAAGCAGGGAATTAAGGACTCTGAAACTGAAGGTATCACGTCAAACACAAAGTCTCTCAAAAGGAAGGAAAAAGGAATCACAGACAAATCAGTAAATCAAATCAGGTGAACATTGCTGCTGTTCCTTGACTGAAACAAACTAAGACATTGCTTGTAAGTGCCCAGGTCGTTTGGTTCCATTGAAAGTGTTTATATCTGTGTGTTTGTGTGTCTATTTTGACAGTAGTTAAGCAATTTGTAGGATAGTCTTTCAAGAAAATATACCGCTGAAGCAGCATCAGTGTGTTTCATTTCTTTTCTAACAAATGCTGAGTTTCATGCTGGTTCAACACAGAGGCACCTTTAGAGTTTCTCAAACAAGAAGACAATTACTTCTCTGGCAAGCCCCACTGTGCTCATCACTCAATATACCTCTCTCTACACAAAGGCTCATAAAAGTTATGCCTCAGTCTACACAAAGATATACCACATCCATATTTTGCTGCTCTCAAAGATATACAAGACCAAAAAACATTTTTCAATTTGAACGATGAACAATCCTTCAGCATCAAAATAGCTTACATTTATGTTACACATCACACATTAAAGGATACATCACTTTAGATGTAAGGCTTATAATAGCACATATTGGTCAAATTTATTAAAGGCATCAAAAAACATGAAATAGGTGGTTTGTGATCTGACATAAATATTGAAGGTGGTAGTAATATAAATACCAAAATCCCTTCTGAGAAGGGAGTAAATCCTGCGTTTGATGCAATTTAATTTGATTTGGTTAAAAATGTCCTCATTTTTGACGTGCAACAACTTTTAAACCAATGGAAACACCAGGGAAAACTGGACTGCTTTTCAAACTGAGACTGAAAGTAGGACAGTTATACAATGTGTTCTTTGCAGACAGGCAGCTGGAGGTCAACAATGTAACAAGTGTGGCTGCCTGCTGCTCAGGTAAAATGATGCGCAAAGCAAGGGGAGACGTCATTATGGTTTGACCATCGTCTACTTCATCCTGTTGTTCCTTTTTGATTGAGGTCTAATTGGTCTGCTTACCTTGAATGCTAATTGATGATTCTCCAATGTGTTGCTCCGATGGCCCCTTTTAAAAAGAGATCCAATTGAGCACTAGCTAGGGGTATGTAGGACAGTCAACATATTGATTGAATCAGTGTGATTTTATTGTAGCTGGCTCTTATCTCTGTTGTGAGTTCATTCACAGGATAGCAAGCCGATGTGACACACATGGAAATGCATGTCGTCCTACAAAGGTGGGTGTGATTGCAGTGGTAGCTGCTCTTAAAAAAACAGACAAATCTTAAACTGCTCTCACCCTCCTTTTGAGAATCCATTTCTTTGGCAAGTATGACGATGGGACAGTTCAGAGTGGCTGTAGATTCAGATTTGATTATAATATTTTACAAAATTATTTTTCCTACGGTAAATCTTGCCAAAACTTGAAACCGTGCCTCATCAGGAATAATAAAATAGATCTGTTCAGCAAGTCCAGACAGTGTTTCACAGTATATGCTCATTATTAGCCATGTGCACTCTTGTTTGAAGGGCACTGCTGAAATTTGTACTCACTGGTGGACTAAAATCACAGCCTGTGAAATGTAAAAGTATTGGTAAATCACTGAATGTATCTGTGTTATGGGTTCAGCCGGAAGGTTTGTTCGTTTTGTTTTAATACAGTCCATTTGATTTCGATGACCTGGAAAAGATCACATTGATCACATTGATATTGGGAATAGGCCTACACTAGTTTAGACATGCTATCTACACACATGGTTCTATCCAATGTAAAGGAGTCAAGGCACAGATGTTCAGCTCATGAATAATGGGCTTCGAAGCTGTTTGAAATTCTGTTTAATTGCTAATGAGGTATGTTTTTGTTGTAAGGCGGTTATTTCAATGTTTTATGCTGTGAGCTTCCATTCTGGCAGATTGTAGAACATGGACGATGTTAATACTTCCAAACAGCCCGGCTTGGTTGCATAGCAACTAACTTATCAGACTGCACCCACCCCCCCACCCCACCACCACACACACCCCCCCCCCCCCCCCGGCCTTCTGCATACTGTTTGAACTACAACTACTGGAGATGAATTTAAGAAGAACAAATTCAATAACATTCGATTTCATAACCTCCAAAACAGTCATTTTAACTTTGCAACAGCAGTTTCTTTTGAAAGCAACAAAGCTCGCTTCAGAGATGGCCATGGTGAATGCTGCTGAATCTTTTGGCAGATTTATTGATCCAGAACAGAAAATATTCCTGATACAAGATGCCAGTTTTTTGAGCCTGTACTCTTTAAGATTTAACACAAGTACATCTTATTCAAATGTAATACTGAATCACATTCAGTATACTGACAGTCACATTCACAGTGACATTGCCATTGCTTTACTGTTTATTTTAGCTGCTGTCCTCTACTTCATCCCAAAATGTGACATGTTTCCCTGAAGGGAGAAAGGGTGGAGGATCTGGGATGGGCGCTTGGAGATGAGGGGTGTGTGTGTGTGTGTGTGTGTGTGTGTGTGTGTGTGTGTGTGTGTATGTGTGTATGTGTATACATGTGTATTTAAGATAAGGGTGGGGCAGAGATTGGTGGTGGGCAGGAGCTTCTTTTCTTTCATACATACTGTACATTCTACCCCTTCTCCCCGACAAAGACAGATGGCCTGCTTTGCTGTATTTCAATATTACATTAACTATGTAAGCATTCAGCAGGCTGCTGCTCGAAATATTCATATTTGTTTTGTGGTGTGAGCCATGTCTTAGAGAAGGCTTAGATAGGTCCCCATTGTATTAATCTCCCACACAAACAGCACAGCCTGTTAATCCATTGTGGTCTTTCCCGATGGACATTTAGCATTGAGGGGGGCTCTGTACATTCCTGCGGAACTCTCCCGCTTCAAGCTGCCATTTTGAAAGCAAACACAGCGGATGATGTTGTGGTGAAGAAGGGGGGGGGGGGGGGGGGCGGTAGGGATATTTTCTAGAAGGGTTGAGCTCTCTGGGGAGAGAAGTTTTCTTTGTGGTGTGAAATATGGCAGTGCAGATCCTCTGTGACACGCGTGTGCATGCGTTTTACCGCCAGCTCTCAAGGACACTGGCTGATGCCTCTTATCCGCTGGCTGCATTTGTTCACGGGCCAGGCCATACTCAGAGGAGGACATTGAAAAGACAGAGACAGAATCATTCCTTTTAGGGCTCGCTGTTGTTGCTCCTGAAACATAGTTTAAAACCATGGCCACTAGTGCTAGAAAATGGATAAGCATGAAGCATGAATGACGGACTGATGTTTCACACTGAGGAAGTTTGTCAGTGTGAAAAGCAGTTGAGAAGCCACTGAGACATAAGCTTGTATTCAGCAATTTTAGGGCATTCCAAAGCACCAACGTTAAAAAAGAACTACTAAAGAAGCTCACAAAAGTTTAAAAGGACAATATTTTAACACAAATTTGATTTATCGTATCATGATGCAGCCACCCAGTAATGGTCAGAGTTCCTTCCTGTCTTGTGAGGACTTTAAAAGTAGCACATAATACAGACTGTCCTAAAATCAAATGACAGCCCTGAAATATGGGTCTTTCAATGGGTTGCTGTCTCCAGATGTCTGGCTGTCTCTCATGTAGCTCAGTGGACACTATTGGAGTGGTGTTAGGAGCCTTGGAGCGTTCTAAAATATCACATACAAATCAAACATCAGAACACTTTATCACCACTGAAATTACTTCAACTGGAATTTGTCTCAATGTTTAGGAAAAAGCCATCACACACATAAAAACCTTTAAAAAATATATAAATGGGTATCAGTTTATCTTATTCATTTTGCAAGACACATTATTAAAAAAAATATCATGTATGTCACACAAAACAGCTTTGTCACATCAAATTAACATAAAGTCATGTGTCATCATAGTAGCACAATATAATAGTCACTGGCAACATCACAAATTCTTCTTACTATATGCACAATGTTGGTATAATAATAACTAATGGTCAAAACCAGAAATTTTTTGATTGAGTTCCAATTACTTGATACATTCTAAGAAAACTATCACAATAAAAGAGACAGCTGAAAATACTTATTTGAAAAAAATTATTTGAAGAGCACCTTTCATATAAAGATATCAGCAGTGCAAATTGCTTCACAATAGAATGAAAAAAAGGCAATACATTAAACATAAGGGTAAAATACATACAAAATGAATAGAAATACATACAAAAACAATTAAGTATGTAAGTAAACATAGCTATAACCATTTGCATGATAATACCTAAGCCCACACCTCATCCAGATATCTCCAAACTGACAACGCTCTTGTGGTCTGTTACCTAGTGATCCATTACCTAAATTATGCATTTAGAGACAGTGACTGACCGTGCAAATGTATTTTACACCTGTAATGCTATCTGACAAAGCTTGCCATACACTGCTCTGGAAGCGTGCGGCGTACCTAAATTACTAACCCAAGGAGAGAGGCTGAGAGAGAAGGCTGGCTTGCAGGGGCTGATCATTCCTAATTGTTTTGATTTATTTGCCACAATTATTAAGAAGCAGAACAAGATGGATGGCCGTGTGCTGCCAATTAATCCAGCAGTGGTCTCAAGAACGTCCTCATGACCGTTATTTTACACGTCTTTATGATGCCATTCCAAACAACTTTGGTGCACACGAGAAACCTTTCAATGACAGCTCTACACATTTTGTTCTGGATTTTTCAGAACTGGCTGACCATTGTTGCTGTGACATTAGCATTTTAAGACCAACCTCAGTACATTTATGATAGATGTCGCAAGAACTCATTTCTTTTAAAGGACTGGTTCAGTACCCTCTCGTCCTCATCCCAGTAAGTGGTTTCATCTCCATGTGAGTTTCATCAACAAGCAGAACATTATCAAAAAAAAAAGAGCTTGGTTTACTGAGATCGTTTGTGGGCCACATCTGTGTGGATTTATTGATCTACATTATCTGGATGGGCCTATCTCGTTATCTGCACTCCTGTGTTCTCTCGCCCAGATAATATACAGATCAGTGAATCTGTACAGATGATGTACAGAATAGATTTCTTGTGGAAAAAACAATGTTGTTGTGAGAAGCAATGAGATGTCATAAACCATCTTTATCATTTTTGAACTGGGAGTGTGGCAGGAGTGAACGTAGACATACCTAGGACACATCTGTTGTCAAAGTGAAGAGTTGAGTTTATTATTAATTTTTATAGCTTTTACTCACAGAGCCCTGGCATACCATGGGAGTGCACTGCTGCCATGAGACTCTTCGCTCTGACAGATTACCATGTGATGTGAATATTCCAGGTGGAAGAATAAAGGCATTGTGCAAACTGCCTTGTTTCAACACTCAGAACATTGCATAGCTGATAAATTGCCCCATAGTCTAATATACTCTTCTGAGCTGTAGTGTATTTTTAACCACTATTGAATTCTATTGTCATGTTGGATCAGATCAATGGTGCCTGATTAGAGGTGGGAACACAGTGAGACATCAATACTGGAGGTAACACACAGGGAATGGTATTCAGGCCTTGGCACTGCAGGCATTTCAATCAGGATTTTTTTCCCCCTGAAATGCAATATTATTCTGAAACATAAAACTGTATGACAATTGCTGACAATTGATCACAGGAAAAAAAATGTTTTATCAGGCAGGGTAAACTAGACTGATTGACTAAAAAAAAACAGTAGCAAAAAAACAAAACAATTGCTCCCTCTCACAGTCGTCACCACCACTCTCCTTTAAAGCAGACGTATTCCTCCACATTCCTCCAGGGTCCTCTGTTCTCCACTGGATATGTTTCAGGCTCTCGTCCTTCAGGAATTCTGTCAGATCAGGGAGCCTGGTTCTGCTCCTGTGTGACTCACACGCCGGGCGGCTGAATCACACGAGCGAAGCGCTAAAAGAAGAAAAGAAGAATTCCTCCTTCATTAGCCATGCTGTAATCCCAGGCAGGTCCCACCCTGGGCTCGCAGGAGGAAAAACTGTGGAGGAAAAACCTTTCCCTCTACAGCATTTGGACAAGGGGAAAGACGGGTATTTTTTTGGCATGTTAATGAACTCATGAGGTGGTTTGTGAGAGAATTTTAATGAGAGCCTTTTGAAGTCAACTGCTGTTTTTTTCGCCCTTTTCATTCCAGTTCCACCAATGCAAATACTCCTGCTGAAAATGAAGGGGACCAGAGTCAGCCAGTGGAGCCTGGCTTGTGTGCCTCTAACCTCCAGCACGCCCACACATTGTCTTGTCATATCTGATGAGAGATGGCCTGGCTCGAGAGGATAAAAATCCGTGCTGATATCTTTCTCTCTGCTCTGCCAATGAGGGGAAGCCTGCAAATAAAGCCGGCGCCTAAAATCACAATCAATACAGGGGAACCATTTTGTTAACAATGCAAACTGAAAAGATTCCCTGAACACAATCTCCTTTTAAAGACAACGGACCGAGAGGCTCTCTTCGCCCATTTCAGATGTATTTTTGAGCGGCAATAGGGTTAGGTCATTACACTCAACAGAGCAGCAGAGCCTCGATTATGTATTCAGATGTAAGTGTTTTTTAATAACAGATGATCACTAAGGAGAGCAGGGCATACCCAAACAGCAGATGAGTGCAGAATGATCATGTGATTACCCTGGACCTTGTCTGTGTTTGTGTGTGTGTGTGTGTTTTTGCTTATGTTGTAAAATAGCCCCTATTAGTAGCATGTCCTGTGGGAGAAATGGTGGGGGGGAGAAATGGCGGCAGGAGGGCTTCTGCAATCTTTAAGGGTTCTCAGAAAAAGCAGGTCGATGCAGTGGGTCTGCCAGGCCAGGCAGAGGCACTGAAGAGATAGACTGGTGTGATGGGACCAGAGAGAAAATGAGGACTGAGAGGGAGAGGAGGTCAGAAGGGAGAGCACGGCAGACTCATTTAAAATCTTACATTAGATAAAACAATCTACCGGCAGCTGATTTTTTTAGTGTTGGGCAAAGTTCTTATTTTTGCCCTAGATTCATGCACTTCAGATATAGAAACAAAACGCTGTGTCATTTTCAGTGTAGTTGGCAACGCTGTGAGAAAAGAATTGGGTAAAGTAAATGCCATTGGAACATATGGCGGGCAGCTGTGATTGTTCTCATCACAGTTTGGTCTATCAGTGGGCATCAAAAGCCATGTGTACGCCACCTGCAACATCACATTTCCCATCCTCTTTTGTTTCAAGGTGAAAATGTAGGTTTGCTTTATGGGGACCTCCTCGTCCCGCTGTTAGACAACTTCACTATGAAGCTATGATTTGTAATCAAAGTCAGATGATCTGAGTTGCAGGTTACACTAATCTGTGATTTATTGCCTACAGACAGATGTCGACTTGGATACGGAGATGTCATTTATCAGATTCTCTATTGCCGATGAAGCGTTTTCTCTTCTCCGTCATAACTGAGTTCATAGCAGATTTCTTTTCCACAGTGATGAATTACACTGACAGCACCTTTCTGACATACCTGTTCATGCACCAATATTTTCAGGTCTGCAAGCCTTATTATTGTGTATGTGTCTGTGTTCAGGGTGGTGGTGATGGTGGTGGTGACGATGGGGGGGGGGGGGGGGGTGGACAGTAATAGCTTTTAAAAATGGAATACATAAATGCAGTAAATATATCTCATTCATACACGTGTGGAGGAAATGCATCCACCGTAAGTACTTAGGATTAGCCATTGTTAAGCGCTAGCATTAAGGTTCCAAATGCATAACAATGAACAAAAATAAAGACCATTACTCTGGTTTTGCTCGTAAATTTAAACAATTGCATAATGATTTTGAGATTAGTTGTGTAAGCCATGTGAAATACAAGGTCTCGATAGAATACATCAGATGTGTCACTTGTTGTACACTCTCTCTGTGTCTGTCAGGGGCAAACAAAACAATTCGCATATTGAGCCAAGGCTGCTGGGGGTCCCTACACATGCTCTGTTAGAGGGAGTTGTAACCACCAATAGTGTGTGAGACAGCATGGAAGGCACTGTGCCTGGCCCATCAATAGTATTGTGTTTTTGTATCTGCCTGGTCTGCTGTATGTCAGGGGGAGAGCCATTGACAGCTCAGGGTAGTGATGCTTCCACAGTTTCCTAGGTTTTGCTGACCATGACTCTAATATGCTGAATCTTTCCAGTGTGACAAAACTCAATCCAGTTGTTACGCCAACCCGATTTTCTTGCAGTACATTTACATTTTTACATTTACATTTATTTACATTTATTCATTTGGCAGACGCTTTTATCCAAAGCGACTTACATAGATTACAGTTCTTTACAATGTTATCCATTTATACAGCTGGATATTTACAGTACTCCATCATGTCCTTTCCATTGTCCAGGTGTCTGCTTAATATGATTTAAAACTAACTCCTCCCACATCCCCACCCTTACTGAGGCCTGCAAAATCAGACTTGGGCTGCACATTGTTTAAGGTGGTGAGAAGCTACTTGTGGGCAGGGCCCTGCTGTTTCAGTGAGCAGCCCCTCATTGGGGACTTCCCAGAGAGAACTCTACATCATGAGCTTTGCATTACGCTCTTTGCCTTTTGTTGGCAAATAAACCCTGTCAAGTAAATATTGATGCAATGTATTTTGCCTCCCTTGGAGTTTCAGCAATAGCAAAGGCTAAATTGAAGTGGTGCATTGACACATTGGTGTATTTTAAAAGACAAGCTCTGAAAATACCTGGCTAAAGTATCAATATTGAAGCAGCAGCAACCTAAAGTTCAGTTTGCCCACAAGCCCCATCAATATGTATATGCGTGTGTATATGTATGCATGTATATATAGTCCAGTCAAAACTTTGCATGCACTTTCTTTATTCTTTATTATTTTTTTCCTTATTTTTACAACATTTTATGATGGTTTCTTGGAAAGAAATTCATACACAGACATCAGTTTCACTGTTTATATTTGTCCAAGAAACAAATTTCAAGCATTTTATACATGTCTTTAGATCAAAATGTCTTCGAATGCATAGCCTGTTTCCCATTCCCATTCCCATCTTAATCAGGTGTGCCCAAACTGGTACTGTACTCTATACTAATTCACTGTGTTGCAATTGCTGATGATGTCAGGACAGTTCCCTCATGATATGTGAAGATGTTATATTTCTGTAGGGCAAATTCAACATCTGTGCAAAGAAGAAAACGTGACTTGTTGTCAAGGACAAGGGTTGCTAAGCAACTTTGGTTAACTTCTCCTGATTGCACCCATAAAGGTAAAGTTTTTGCAACGGAGCAACGAGCTGCCACTTCATGCAAACATCTGCCACTGCTCTTTCTGCTCTTTCCCCCTTTCAAACAGTTAATGAAAGCCTGTGTAGTGGTACCTGTGTAATGAGAAGAAAATGCATGCATGCAATTGTGGCAGATACTGCTGTGATCCTTGTGTAAACTCTAGGATAGTCCGTGATTGCAGTCATGAATAAACATAAGCACTGAGTGTTACTCACTGTCACAGAGTAGCACCTGGCCTAAGGATCTGAGACTGCCTGACCCCACGAAGGTGTGACTTTCCATTTTAATGAATAATTAGAATGCAAATAGACAGAGCCCTGCTGTCCCCCTCACTCACCATGCATATTTTGGCATTTTTCGCAATAACCATTATGAGTGTATAACTATCTGTAGGCGGAAATGTGCAGGAACACTGCACTGGAATGGGTAGTATTCTTGAGTGGATTACCACATATGGCATCTCATGAATGACTTACCTGAAAAGCAGAGGAAGGAGAGGAGATGGGGGTTGCTATGGGAAGAGTGAGCCCTGTCTGTGTGTGTGTGTATGTCTGTGTGTGTGTGTGTGTGTGTGTGTGTTTGTGTTGTGGGTCTACTAAGGGAAGGAGGGAAATGTACAGTATAGAGATTGCTATGATTGCTAGGATGAAGGTGGTGGGGGTGGGGTGGCGAGTGATGTATATTACAAAAGTGCCTGGAAAAGAATTGAAATGTCTTTTCCCCTTTTTATGGCACTTGCATAGTGTGTATTTTCTACATGTTTTTTCATTCCACTTCCAAAAAATGTATAATAAAATTACATTAAAAATAAACATCGGTCTCTAAAATATTCAGGGGGCTATTTCTCCAACAGCAGATGATTTTAACACAGTGCCATGCAGAAAATAATGGCATTGCTCACAAGGCAATTAACCACTCACTTTGAGTATCCCATGCCTGTTGAACCGAAACATTTGGTTCTTGTCCATATGGTACTATGAAATTCAGGGAAAATGCAGGCTTCAGAGTGTCAGTCCTGGTCAGGTCAGGTCAGCACGGCACTGAGTGGTAAACATTGCGAAAGGACCTCAGTGGGCCTTTATAAATAAGGTTAATGGATGGTAAATGATAAATGCACAGCTCTTCGCAGGACTCGGGTCAAGCTCTTGCGTGTAAGATGTCCGCTCTTATGAGGTAATATGAACTGTCAAGGTTAAGTGACAGGTAGCTTAATTTTTTCGACACCAACACCCTGCCCCACCCCAGTCACTCATCACTTCAGGAGCAATGAGTGCTTTTAGCTTGATGTTTACCTCAGTCAGGGTCACCTCTGGAGCATGGAGTCTCGTAACCTAAAGAAGAGTGGAAGTTTGCGTGTGAGTGCTTGTGTGTGTGAGAGAGTGTGTGTACATGTGTGCGTGTGTATATGTACATGCGTGCATGTGTGCACATGAGGTAGTGGTTATCTCACAGGTTGTTTACAGGGATGGCTCTGGGTTGGTCTTAAGCATAAGCCATGTAAACAATGTGTTGTAGACACAATATTTTGCCTTTTTCCTAAACTTCCATCAGTTATAACAAGCAAGCAAGGGAACCTCCTTAAACCCAGCCCACCATTCCATTTCACAGAATTACAAGCCTTCCCCTGCACATACAGATATTTTTTGACTCATAAAAAAAAAATTAACTATATAATTATATAATGGTTTTGTGTTGTTGAATGTGTCAATGGCTACCACTGGATACTTCTTGACTGTTTTGTAAAAACAATAACAACAATTTACCGGGTAAGTATTGGTATTGCACCATTAAAGGTTGGACTTTTTTGTCTCAAATCAAGTGATTTACACATCTTTTGTTTGGGCAGCATTGTTAATTTCACAGTCTCTTTAGAATGGCTGTGTGTGACAACCGCTTCCTAACAGACTGTCCTTCCTTTCCTCTGAAGGAGGTCCCGGTCAACATGGTAAACATTTCCCAGATACGGAGACACAGGCACGGGAGGCATGCAGGCTGTGAGGGCTGCAGGAATGCCATGTTTACATCTTCATATTAACACGCCGCCTGGATCCTCTGCCCTCCCCAGGCTTGAAAAACTCTTTGCCCAATGCCGCTGCTGAGCTATCTGGGCCCCTGGCGTTGTGTCACAGTCTGGGGCACAAAGCATCACCTGAGCTGTGCAGGCTCTGCCATGAAGGGGCAAGATAACGTGCCTTCACTCACTTTAAAATAGCTCTTCAGACACTTGCCACCCTCCCTCCGCAGGGCCAAAGCAGCTGGAGGCACTCAGGAAGAGTCTGCGCATTTCCCAAGTGTTTCATGTGCTTTAAATGAGGACCTGCACATCTCATTAAGACCTTTTTCTGGGAAATCAGGAGGCTGAGCAAATCCCCAGCCGTCTCCAGCTCTGACTCCAGCTCCAGCTCAGACACTCCCAGTTTTACAGCTCATTTTCGACACCACCGTCAGCCTTAACACTAAATATATTTCACCTCCTCAAGCCAGTGTAGGGCACCGCTAAATTTAATCAGGCTACAGTGGTGTTGGAAGTCCAAATGTAACGAGCAGATTTATCTGCTTTCTCTTTTTCCTTTGTGCAGAATCTTCCATCTAGAGTTAGCACTCGTTAATCTGACAGAGAGATGGCCCCCAGCCGGTATGTGCTGCTTCATCCCCCAAAGTTGAAAAAGATATTCAGAACTATCTCAAGAGGATGAAAATGGGTTTTTTTTTGAGCTAAGGGAAAATGCCACAAGAGGACTTGCTTGGTTTAGCAGAACATGGGAAAATGGCCACTTAGCACTATGTGGAGATGGAAAAAGGAATAAACCTGCAGCACGTGGAAAGGGTGATGGCTGTAAACCCTATATATTATAAGTCAACAGCAGCAGGATTTCGGCTGGAACCTCCGCACGCTCTGTGTCATAATTGGACATAAACCACCAGCCCTGCGGTACCGGTGGGACCTGATGGCAGATTTAGGAGCTTGTGTGAAGAGCTGTGACACGGGATCTCTCCTCTCCATTCTCCTGTGACAGAAGCGGAGCATTTCTTTCCCTCCCTCTTTCTCACGTTCATCTGATTGCCCCTTAGATTCAGTCTTTTTTACAAGGTTGTTGTGTTGGTTCATGTGTTGGCTTTTTATCACTGCTCTGAGCAGTTTTAGCTGAGCATCACAAAAGCCTCTTAATGTCAGTCAGTTTGCTCTTAACCCTGTAACTACTCAATAAAAAATAATGTCTTTTTAGCTACTTTGAGAGTGACAGCCAGTTTTTTTTTTAAATGAATGGCCTCTAGTGGTTCAGTGGTGCAGTGGTTCCTGGTGGGAGGCATGCACATAATGTTCCATGAACATGGGGGCAATTTTCGTTACCATTATGGGGAAGGGGGGAACGTGAGCAAAGGAGGGTGAGTCGATTTACCTTGCATCAATAAATGTTGATCACGCGGGTGCTGGTGCGCAGTGGTGCCACTCCAACTCTGGATGCAACGCTGAGTGTCAGAGACTATAATGAGGTAATAAAACGCATGCAGTAGCAGCTGGTCCAGGAAGGGAGGAGAACTCCAGGGGGAAAAGTGCAAAACACTGTGCACTTCAACCAAGAAGTGGGATGATTATTGTAAATTGTTAATGGCGAACAGTGTGAGCCCACCAGTAATGGTGCTCTCTCTTAAATGTCAGTTCTCTTGCCTTTTTTTCCCTACTTGCAGCTGCTCTAGCTGGGTTCTCAAAGTACTGTAAACACTGTTGCACTGTCACATGTCAAAGGCCCTGTATGTTAAGTCTCAGCCATCCAGAGAAGGACGGGTGAATAGCCAGGCACTTCTGTGTCACCTCATGTAGCGTGCAAGGTATACTGTGCACGTTCATCAGATACACAACACAGACTAAATGACAAGTTCTTGGAAAACTACAGTATCCTCAAAATGGAGGTCCACGGGGGTCAGCAGGGCCTGTCGTGTTCCATCTCACTAGCTGGAATATAAACAGGTGTGGCATCTTCCCTTGCAGCTGTGGCTGTCCCCTGACTTGTCACAGCTCAAGAGAGATTAAGATAAACGCAAGACCATAACCCGGCTCCATTTAGCAAGGCAACACAGAAAGCAAAAAGCAGTCATGCATCATTATTACTCCGAACTACATAAATTTACATCAGATGTCAGCCATCAGCTTTCTAGCTTTCATCAATAGCTCTGTATAACCCAAACTGCATATTTTATTTGCTGAATGTAAAACAAGGACAATCCAATGTAATTGTGATTTGAAATATAACTCAATAGAGCGCAGGCAAGAAATATGCCCTTGGAGAGTATTTCGCTGAAATATGAGCTGCTTTGCTTTATTGCGTGCAGACCTCCTGCCCTGATATCCCCCATAAGGCTGTTTCTCAGGTGGTGCAGCTCTCCACCAAAGGACATTTCAAAAGGAAATGACAAAATATTAGTGATATTACAGCAATTGGGGTCGATCCAGAGCTTCCCAGGGTGGCACACTGTGTTGATACAGGACACATCAAGCAAAATACCAAATAACCTGTTATTGCTATGAGCCAAGCAGGTATAATCATAATAAATCAGTCCCTTACATAGTGTTTCTGTGGTCCATGGATGCTTTTAACCATGGAACAGTAAAATGGAAAATACATGACAAAGGAGCCTGTTTCGTTCCATTTCCCCAGGCCTGGATGACACACCTTTTAAAACCTGCCCCTGCTGAACTCCCCGTTACCGCCTGAGTATCAGACAATGACTCACTCGCACACTCTGTGTCCCAGCCCTTCCCCTTGTCCTCTCAAGTACAGCTAGCCTGTCCCATTATCTACCACACGGCCATTCTGTTGTTTCCACTGAGGAACAACCCTAATGCTCTCTTTCTCTTTCTTTATCCCTGCTTGGCTATCTTGCTAATACAGTGAGAGGGTCTCCAGCAATCCAGACTCAGAGGTGGAATAATCAAGTCCCAAAAAAACAAAGCTCTGTCAATCCCACTATCCCACATCACTCGATGATGCACTCGAGGGCTCAATAATCTTTTTCAACATTAAAAAATGGGCACACTGGGTACTTTACATTTATATTGCATCTAAGACTGTCTGTCAGACAAATGTGCCAATTCACCCTGTTGGATCATAGCATTTGCTCAAGATTCCCCATGCTTTGAGCAGATTCACAGCAGTGAAGCGTTCTCATCAAGATTTGAGTCCAATGCTGAATCACTGTTTATGTGCGTCAGGACAAACCCCTTGTACTGCACTGTGGGGAAGGTCAATGTACAGTTAGCCTGCAGAACCAAAGGGAGCCAGCTATGCCAAGGGCCAAGTGCAGAGACAGTTGTCCAGAACAGGGCTTTCTGAGAGGAGATTCAGCCCCTGCAGCCACAGGCAAAGCAGAAAGTCTTGAAATAAATTTGGGTCACAGCGTCTGTGCTAGTAATTTCAATTGTGAATTATTAGTGCACAGCATTTGTACTTGAGTCAGGTCTGCGGGAAACATAGTAGTATAAGAACCTATCCACCTGTGACTGTGTTTGTTTGCCTTAAAGCTGAGCAGAGAATTTCAGCAGCAGTTGCTTCACTGATTAAGTGGCGCATGTATTGCATTACTAGTGGATGTTAGAACAAGATTTCTTAATAATGCTTCATCGCTAGTGGAGTGCCGTTATGATTTTATTGGTGTGATGCAGACTAAGTTCATTTCCAGAAGTATTGATACGTTTCTACATGATTGTTAACCCAGGTGACAGAGAAGAGAGGGACAAGAAGGCACAAGGCATCATCTTCCCTGCATCTGCAGCTGTGCCCCATCACACGTGATATGCCACACAGATATACAGTATACCGATATACTATACTTTTGGCTAAAGTCTGATTTGTTTATTTTGCAGAGCAGGGAAGATATAATGGCCTCGACAGACCTCTGTGCATACTGTAGGTCATGTATATGTATGCTCCTTTGAAAGTTTTAAAAGCTGCATTCCTATGAATTTTAATCATCAAGTCAGTGGCAAATGCTACATTCCTCAATTGTCCACTATAAAATGCATCTCTACTGAATGCCACTCCGCTGCACTATTTGGATTTGTATGTAAATGAGAAAAAATGGAAAGATAATATATTTCCAGAGGCAGTGACTGTACACACAATTCTTCAATCTGTGATGGCTGTGTTTTGCATTTTCCTAAAAGTTGGACAAAATGTTAAAAAATCATATAATATAGCACTGTGTCATGGCAAAGCGTTGAAATATACTGTAGAAATGGTATAGAACAGGCACATTTAAAACAAAAATGAAATGCCAGAATGAAGATTAATTTCTTATTGTAAAACATGTAATGCAAGCTGTATGAGCTTCTATTATTGCTGGACATTCTGAATTTTACTTTTTTTATTGTACAGATAACATATACATATACATATACTTGACAGATCTGGCTTGTTAACAAAATGCCATTTACTAGGTATGATATTTAACTATCAGTTCTCCTTTTACCACCTTAAATTCAAATGATGTTGCACTGGTAAAATCTAGCTAGCTGTTCAGGAAAATTATCCAATGACTGAAAATGCTGCAGAAAATTTCCTCTGACACATCGTCTTGTAAATCAGTCTCACATATAAAAGTATTTTCCTTTTCAAGTAGCATTTCATTTGCAACAATTGTTGAAAATGAAAGGCACAGACAAATGAATTATGGTAAAATTAGTGTTGCCTTTGACTTAATTCTAAGACACAATATGTGAACTATATTCTTTTATAGTCACTGTATACAGGTTAGTGTGCTGATTTTGGTCATCCTGATCTGCGGACTGCTCTTGTTCTTTTCATCATAAGACTCAGGGCTTCTATATTGTACTGTGCTTCTATCATACTGCACTAGTATTCACAATTCTGCAACTGTTACTCATTGCTTTTTACATCCATCAGATGCTGAGTCCTTGTTAGCAAGATCCCAGAGTTTTTTTGTTGTTTTTAGCATGAAACCAACCGTTACATGCATAATGCCATCTTTCCACGATTTTTGAACAACAGTTTGGGGTTAACAGTTGTTTTTTCTTGATTCAAATGTCAGACAACACACTAGAAGTTATGGGAAAAAAACATCACCTCTGCTGGAGATGGTCATAGAGGGCCAGGTACCCTACCTACCTACAAATCAAACATACAGTACCTTTGGCTGAGTGGCTTGATCACATTATTAAACTTCAGAAAGAAGGAGAGTGCTCGACGTGCTTGTTTACTGAGCAGATATCAGGCAGATATGAGGCAGAAACACGGTGAGGGGACTGGTGACATTGTGTCCTCAGCGAAGCTCACGTCACAGGGCACACACAGAGTGCTGTCTTTTCGCCACATTAACTCGGGGTCAGAGGATAGATCTGCCAGGGAAATAAAGTGTTTCAGAGAGGTCGCTGGTTGAAGGCGAGGCAGTGTGAATGTACTTATCAGGAGTAAATTAGTGCCGAGACAAACGGCCGTGCTTTCACGAGGTTTTTAAAAGAGACACATCGCTCTGTCAGACAGAAATGAAACCAGGGCTCTCCTGCATCTCACGCCAGAAGGCTTCCCTGGTTTATGGCTCCGGTGCTGAAGTGCGCAGTGACTAATGACTCCAAGATAGTTAACCATGCTTATTACTATTTCATATCTTTTTCACACATGATTCATGGACAGCAACAAAATATGCCATGTGCCCTGTTCTAAAGCAGGGGCCTGGGGCTGAGGATTGATTGACTTTACATGTGACCTATTTGTGGGGCATTGATGGAGCATAAAGAGTGCATGGACCCACTCCTGCCTCATTTGGAAACAATGGGATGGAAGTATCATAGTTTTCTGTCTCATTGCAGTGTAATGGAGCCTCCCTGATAGCATGGAGATAAATGTGAGGCTGAGATCTCTCAGCATGAGCCCCTTGCCTGGATTCACAGAGGGTGATAGAGGGTGATGGGGGGTGTTGGGGGGGCGGGGGGGGGGGCATCGCCAAAGACACAGCCATATTGTAGCAGGTTCATGGAGTATTCACTGCTGTCTGAACTCCTAGAGGTGATGCAGAGAGGAGGGCAGAAATGGATTCTCCATCAGCAAGGCTTTCATTTCTGTAACCCCTGAGACAGTCTCTGGCACCAGTCTGAAGCAGGTCAGAGAGGATCCACATTCACCCACTCCTCATAGCTGACTTCACCATCAGCCAATAACACAGCCAATAACTCCACTATACATATTACAGTGTAAGTACAAAGGGCGACTACCATCTCTGATGTCACATGTAGTGGGTGATGTTTAACCGCATATAAAACGTAATCATACACAGTGCAGTATCCAAGGGCTGAGAGGGCATACAGCAGTGACCTCAAACATCACATTAGTGCCTCTGACCCAAGCGCTGGTGAAACAGATGCAGCATTCATAATCATGCCCCAGGCGCAGGACACTGTAATTGCACCAAACCATTCCGTTTATCAGCCTGCCGTGCTTTTTGGCATTTCACACCACTATGGTTACTCCTGTTCGCGGTGTGTGGATGGGCCCACCGTCATGGATGACAGATATCAGTCTTTATTTGTCCTGCTCTTCCCTGGAAAGAATAACAAGGGACTCCCTCTGCTTGCTTCTGTACCTCATCCTCATTCAATACAGACATGTGAAAGGCTCTGTGAGAACAATGTAAAAATCAGCAGAAAGATGAGTTTTTTAATAGAGCTGGACCCGCATGATGGAGGATTTAGCGAGTTGTGCAGGCAGCCCCACCTCCCTGAGACTGTCAGCCACTCATGCTGTGGGAGTGTGGGAGTCATAGGGGTGAATGGAGAAATAAATTCTTATCACTCTCTGGAAGTGGTCTCTTTGAGCTCAGGTTGGATTTTGCCTCTGGACTTATTGGGGGGAGTGACCTGGCTGACAGTTCATAGTATGGACCGCGGTTCTGCCTCCTGGGACCTGAGGCCATATCTGTTTCTTACCAGCTGTTCTACTGTATGCAGTGGAATGAGAAATCTGCTGAAATTTTTGTTCAAGCGGTCTTTGCACTTTGCACACTTACCCAGCAAGTGGCTTCCTCCTTCAGTATTATAGTGCCATGCCAACTTTGCCATTCTGACTCGGCTTCCTTTCTCGAGCTCAACCTATCTTTTGCTATGAACTTTACTATTATCATATATGGATCCATATTTATTGTCACATGGAAACCATCCACTGTTCATCACATTCATGTTCAAAACTCCACCCATAATGTTCAGTGAGCAACTGGGATGTGCCACAGTTGATTATGAGAGACCCTCTCAGAGGACTGAATTCTTGTAAGCACGCGCACACGCACACTCACACTCACACGCACACGCACACGCACGCGCACGCACACACACGCACACGCACACGCACGCACACGCACGCACACGCACACACACACACACACACACACACAAACACAAACATTTTAACAAGCATGCACTGGCCCCTGCCAGTTGACTGAAAGTGCCTTTGATCTCGCCTTATGCTGGTGTGGATTTAAAGAAGCAGCATTTCATTATATAGTCTGCTCCGGGCTGCGTAATAAATCAGCTTGTTTCTCTGTTAGGATATGAAGACCTGGTGAGCATAAAATTGTATCCTAAAGAGCTTAAAGGGTTGAGCAGTGGTGTAGTGTCTCATCACAAAGGCACCTGACAAGCTTATGTGAACAAAAAGTGTCATCACTCACCGCCGCCATGCGTGGCACTGATGCAAATGGCCTTTGTTCTCCTGCAGAGAGGGTATGTTCAGGTATATCTGTGCCATGGGTTTAGGTGGTAGCAGAAAAGCTCAGAGAGGCGCTGAAGTAACACTGAAAATGTAACTCCACAAGAATTGATTTAGGGTTCTGTTCCAGATATTCAGAAGCATTATACTGCAGCAGAACAATTACCACCAGGAACAAGGGCAACAGAGTTATTGAACATCTTGGCACTTCCTTCCTCTGTGTGCTGGCAGAACCACTGAATGTCAACAGAAAGGTAAGCATATTGCAGAGAAATAAATACAAGCGAGGATGGCTGAAAACCTTCATTACCCAAATAATGATGCTCAGGCTATTTGCCTTTATTTGATCCAAACTTTAATGATAAACAATATGCACACAAAAAATGCACTGTTTCTCTGATACAGTAAATCCACCTACCTTATGCTGTAGTCAGAATGCACCCAGTACTTTCCAATTTTTTATGTGCTTGAGTGTAGCTCATAAGCTATGATTACCACTCAGTGCTGTTACAGATTGTTGATTTGTGACCATTGCAACCCTAAGGGTGCTTTCACACTCGGTTCGCTTGGAGGGGATTTTCCGGACTTCGTTTTTGGAGTTTGTTTATCCCCAGAATATGGTTCGTTTAATCAGGTGTGAAAGTTTTTTTTTTTCCAAAGTTGAGCACACACCAAAAACACCAACTCAGGTTTGTCTGAGCAAACGAACTGGGGTATGGCTCACCCTAAATTTTGGCTGGTGTATAAAAGAAATCCACTGTATTTACTGCTGCTGTGTGGCAGTAGGCTAATCATGGTTTTAATGTACTTTGCATTACATTTTGGCATTAGATATGACAGCACCAATTCACAGAGTGCACCTGACGTAATGCACGCATCAACAGAGCCCAATTTCTCTCAAACCATCTGATAGCAACAGTGCCTCTAAGATGTATCCTTTCCAAAATTAGTCACTGTGACATTTTGATGACAGTTTGCTCAAGTTCTGTTTGGAAAGATCAAAAAAACACATTAGATGAACACAATGAGATTGAGATGAAAGTGATTCTTCAGGATTGTCCAATGTTATCATATATGCGGTATGTATAATTTTTTTTGTCCAAGTGAACAGCAGCATAGATTATCACATGGATATGTGACTCACCCTGGTGTCATTGAAAACCGGAAAAAAATAAACCCTCAGATCTGTAGTTTAGCAAGTGCACCAGGTGGGAAAACTACCTAAAATGAGGTGACGGACACAGAGTTCACAGAGTGGATATTCCTGTCCTCTGAATCGAAGGTCTTCCTGCAGGCTACTCTGCTTTGTGATATGGTGTGTGATGAAGGCCCTTGTGGAGGAACACTAATACACAGATGTCAGGCACTCAACACTACAACTCTATGTCGCCCGATCCCCCCAATCCCCCCCCCCCACCCCCCGGCCCTGCACCACACTGCCCAACACCGATCTTCAAAGGACAGCTCTCTGCAGCCTGCAAACCGTTTATCATGTTTCCTCAAGAGCTACTTCCATTGGGGTGACGTAAATGGCTCTACTTTAATTACAGAGCTTCAGCAGTGCAGGGAGGTGACCCTGCTCAGTCCCACTGACAGGTAGAGCTAGGACTGACCTGTGCTTGGCCTCTATACTATACATAATCCATACAAATTAATCACACATACATGACATTATCCTGTGTGGCAGCAGCTGTGAATTTGGCCACAGGCAAAGGCAAAATTTCCAGGTGACTGGTTTCAGAATAACTATCAGAAGATGGTGACATTTTATTTAACTCCATTGTAAAAATGGTAGATGAATGAAATGTGATATAGCACATCTTTCCTTTTTACTAGGCAAAAGCCTTTAGAGTGTGTAATGAAACAGACTGGGATCCAAGTGTGGTCCACAATCTTTTCTTACTTTAATATCTGAAGACAAATCGTAGTCAGGGACAAAACTGGTTGGTAACAGGGAAGCAGCAGTACAAACAGATCCAACAAAAGCAAGGTCCAGAGAACAGGCAAGGGTCAAAATAATCGCAGTCAAACATGGTATAGCAGAGTGCATGATCTATAGAGTCACAAGAACAATACCTCACAATGAGGCAACAGACTGAGTCCTTAAGTAGCTAGGAACTGATTGAATCAGGAGTTACAGGTGCACTTCATGAGCAGGTGAGGTTGAGCAGGGCTGAACTGGGCGTGGCTGAGCTGGCTGACTGGGAGCGGGTGTGACAGAGTGCCTCAACAATGGAGACATCAAGTTTTTTCTGCTCCAATGACACATCTGTTCATTTTTTGAGATTTACAAAGCTGTTAGATTTTTTTACACTTTTGCCTTTGTGAAACAAGCAATGGAAAAGGCACTGATAGGTTTAAGTTAAAAGCTACCTGGGTATGCTGCTTTTAACTGTGTGACATTATTGTATTTGAAGCCGCAGACAGTGTTTTGTTACTGTAAAGATTACCCAAAGCCACTGAATGTTCTCATCATTATGGACTGTGCATGCTGTGCCCTTTCAAACTGCATTTTAATGGGATTCTTCTGTAAAAAAAAAAAAAAAACTCCATTTAACAGACATACAATATAGAAGGTGGAAAGGTCAACCGAATCGGATGATGACAAATGAATAGTAAAGTGTAAAAATATATACACAAATATGCATAAAGTGAATATAATAATATGCATAACAATCTTATTTTTTCAATGGTAAAAACAATGGTATACAAAGCCATCATATGTCATACAGCATGTCTGTTTGTGCGTCATAATTTGGAGTTCTTAGGAAGAATACAGCGTTGCCGCAAAGGTGTCTTTGTCCTTTCAGAATATTCTCAACAAGTGTAAACCATGTGAGCATATTTGTGCGCGTGTGCATGCGTGCATGCACGTGTGGGGCGTGTGTGCGCATTGTGAAGATATTGGAAGGCAAGTAAATTAACCTGACAAGAGCTGAGCCGAAACAACATTGCTCACACACTCATTTCCCGTCAGGCAAAAATCTTCATCTCCATTACCATTTGGCGGAATGCATTTGTACGCGGTGGGCCTGACTGCCTCACATGTGGAGTAATCAAATTACATACAGGGCGGGAGGCTGCGCAGCCGTTCTGGCAGACACACGAGGGCCTACGAGCAGAAAGCAGCCACCCCGTCGTTTCTTTCCCAGCAAGGCCAGGGGGCACCTCTGTAGGCCCCCCTTTCTTTACTCAGATTAGTTTGGCAGGGATTCCCAGATTAAATTTGCCTGTGTAGTTGGAGACCTAATAAAATGCTTTCTCATAGATTATGTGCTTTAATTGGTCGCTATAGAAACTTGCTCTAGGCAGCGCATCACGTTTAAAATAATGTGGATAACCTAGTTTTTCATGGCTCATGAATAAAGCAGGGCGACAAGTCCGATGCCCAAGATTTCACACCTTTGTAAATTTAGTGGTTTTAAGTGCTATCTCAAGAGGCTAATAAAATCCGCTGTGAAGAAGTACCAATGAAGGCTGTTTAAAAGGAGCGACTGCACAGAGTATAGCCAGTCTATCTGTGTGTTTACACACCAGGTCCAAGAGAAATGGGAGCAGGTTCTGAGGGTTATTGCACAGCTGGTGAAATAAATGGGGTGTAATGTACAATATAATTATGGTGCCACCCCCACCCTTTCTCAAAGGATTACACAGGGAAGCAGGTGCGGGGAGCATATCACACATTTTGCAGAGAACAGATCTGTTACATTTCCTGCATGGGGGTTCCTCTGATCATATGTGCTACCACACAGACGTCAAGCCCATCTGGGGTCCATGGGCAGCCACAAAGGAGAGAAACTGGGAGGAGAGAGATGAGGCTGCTTCTGAAGGCACCCCAGTCGCAGCCAGGTTGCTCACAGGAAAGAGAAACATTGTAACTGTGTTTATGCATCAAAGTGCACAATGCAGTCTGAGGATGAATAGGAATGTGATACCAAAATGTTATACTTTATCTCTTAGACATTTAATGGACAAAAATCAATAGGGTTCTCTGGCCAGGAGTGGAAGGATGGTTAGTCTCAACACTGTGGAGGTAGAGATGGAACTGGAACAAACACCAGTGTATAAACTGACAGCCAGTGCTGAGGCACTTCTCATAAAAGGACTGCTGCTTGTCTCAATCTCTCTGTGTATTGTGTTGGCACTGGAACACTAAACCATATTTAGAGCTGAGGCTATGAGCTTTTCCAGAGCCAATGCAGGGCATCATTAAACGATGCTTGCTGTGGCCTTTCTCATTTAATTGGCTTGACCTGATGCTGGCAAATTCAGGAAAACATCCACATTTATTTGCTGCACAAGGAATAGCGTGTGCTTTGTCCACCATAAAACAAGCAGGGCCAAAATTGCTGTTCTCTCTTCCCCAGCAATTAGTACCTAACCAGCTTAACTATGTAGATGTATCTGCATGATAAAATACCTCCAAGCCCTGAGATTCTCTTGAGAACACTGCTGTATTCACAAGGCACTTCCATGAATACTCTCCATGTTGGCGTGGGTGCAGCTCAAGCCAGACACCAGCCGTCCAATGTCAGACAAAAGCCACCCTGTTAACTTGCATCAGGCTTGGCAACATTGGCAGGAAGTAGTGCCCAGCGCAGCCCAGATGGTTCCCCAGTAGAGGAACACAACTGAAGTTTGAAATATGTGGATCCAGGGCTTAAAACTTTACTGGTTGAAATGTACATCTGTTTGGAGAATGTATAGCTCACTAAAATGGCATAGTAGTGGAACTTCCATATCTGACACATGGCTACATCCTTGACATATTGGAGTGTGTGATACCCCAGAGGGTGTGAAAGGGTAGAAGCATCTAATTTTTCAGTTACAGGTTCAAACATTGAAAACGAGCCAATTTTTAATAGAAGAGACAGCAATATTTGAATTCTGAAAAGGATCCATCTAAATCAGTCAAAAATGTTAAAAGAGTCAGGTGGAGAGGAGTGACTTAATCCAAATATAAAAATATAGTGACAAGTGGTTAAGTGATATAATGCCCATATTATGAAATTTTTTTACCTTTGTTTCATCATATTTCACTTAGTTATAAGTGAAATACTATTATTATTAGTGTACTTTTAATTTAGCAAGAGTTGAGCTTTCCTTCCATTGTCAACATTCACAGTGTTTTTCATTTCTTCATTTGACATTTTGAAATTAGATTAATTTAAATGAAAAATCTTTCAATTTAAATTAATCTAGGAGGAATGCAATGATCTGCAAGCATCTAAACTAGTAATATTTAAGAATGAAGGGGTTAATTAATTTTCCCCTAACAAGAATCATACATAATTGATGTTACAAGAAAAAAAGAGATGAGTCAAAAGGAGGAAGCCAATTTGCATATCAAATGATACCTACCTCTTGCAACAAAGTAATCTATTCTAATAAACTGCATCATATAATACACTATAATATTTTCCTAAAGTTCATTGCTCTTCTGTGAATGCATAGGATAGATAATTGTTTCTTAAAATTTAAAATCATGTGCCATCCTAACTCATTGATTTCTGATGTATCATTTAACAAATAGCAGCAATTGTCACATGGGTCTTCAGTATTTTTTAAATACTTAAAAAAAGTATTTATTTATTTATTTTAAAAAAAATATATATATAAACCAAGAAGAACAAAACTGGAAACTCAGCTCCACTGGAAAACCACAGTTAAAACCTGTGACAGTTAGACACAGAAAAGGCTGACTGAATCTGGCAGAAATATGGACTGTAAGTTTTCGAATGTTCTTCAGTAGGAAGACTGCAGAACCGGCACAGGGAAGAGAGGGGAAGAGAGCATTTGGCAGACAGAGAGCGACTGTGCCTGACAAGCTGTCTGTGACGCCTGTTGGAATTTGCATGTCCTTGTTTATGGAACACAAGCCTCGATATCGTCTCCAGCACCGACGACAACAATCTGATGTCTTCGCAGCACAGCTTGTAAGAAGCCCAACAAGGAGAAACCCACCATTAAATCCCATTGATCTCCTTAGACTTACAACCAGTTATGCAATTACTTCACGACTTTTATTTCGTCTTGAAGTGTCCTGAAATGAGTATTAAAATGTAACGTGGGCATCCATTTTTCAATTCAAAGGTGGAGTTTATGCTCCACTGCGTTCACCATTAAGGCTTTTATAGGCGGCTGCTCAGGTCTTGTATATGCTAGACTCCATGGGGCCTGAGAAGGACCAGATGCAGCCTCGGCACACAGAAATGGCCTCCAGGAATTCTGTCCTGCTCAGTTGTTTCCTGCGCGTCGGATGTTTTGAGAGTGCTTGGCTAGAGGACTTGAAAGTCATACTTTGATGTGCCAAAGTACGTGTGGCCCAATGAGAGGTCAGGGGTCTGAGTACATCTGACAGAACGGAAATCAAAAATCATTTGAATCATCTAATGGTTTGAAATGCTTCCTTTAGTTTATGGCAGTCATTTCCTTAAAAGCTCCTGTCAGTTCAGGGAAAAAGAGTGATTGCTGGCAGCATTGTCCACTCTATAATCATATAATAAAATGACCTCTCTTCATGGCATAAACTAAGGTTCTGTTGAAGTAAGTAAACCCCTTTAAGAACCTCTGGAAAAGGAGATACTATGACAAGCGTCTAAAACTTAAGTAAGTAGATTCGAAAGAATGCTAATGTACAATTCAACACTCAGAGGCAAATGTCCTCCAAGAGATGTCAATCACATTAAACATTGTTTGTGGTTTATTTTCCACTATACATAGTTTTAAAATGATCTGTATTTTAGGTTACCATGAATATTGTATATATTTTAATCACATATATCATATGATGATCATAAAATATTTCCTCAATATTTTTTTCTTAAAGCTCTTCAGATATTCATACTAAAAGTTACATTAGAGAAAATGAACATGTATCCACTTCCTTTGAAAATCCAGTGGTTGTCCTCCATAATAGATTAGGTTATTCATATTTCAACACCATTGTCTGCTGCATGAACAGTTTATTGTATGAATCTGAAAAAAAAAATCTCTGAAGAAACCTAGAGTGGTTTCTCTCTTGCCAAGATATTTAGCAACAACCTACTTGAGTGAAAATCTAGTGATTCTACATGGAAGCAAAGGAGCTATTGATTTATTGCAAAGGGTCTGATCAGGGAGCTCATCTGGGAGCTCAAGCGCTGACTTGATAAACAAAAGCAACAGCATGATAGCTGCTGTGACCACAGTTAAAATTGCATGGATTCGTGATGTAGAGCATAAGAAATTCTTCATTTTGGGCTCACTGTCCTATTTTCTTAGACCTGTTTATTGCGCATAAAGAGGAGAGAGGGGAGACTGAGCAGGCCTGTCAATAATGTGTCTCTGAGGCACGTGGCAGAACGATCAGAGCCCCCCTCCATTGCTCCTTCAAAGAGCATCACAGCAGCACAGATGAGACATGATGGGAGCAGCACTACCACTGACAAGTGCTGTAGGAAAGGTCAAAGTTCAAAGAGCGAGCACCGTCCAACAGCTTCTGTGTTATTTGTTTCAATTACCTATGGGAAAAGGGTAAAGACAAATGTGCAGGTAGAGCTTTCCACACACACACACACACACAAATATTTTTTTCCAGAATAAACTGGGAAAATCACATAAACTATTGTGGGTCTGCAAAGGTCTCAAGGTCTGAAAGGGGCACCTTAACAAAGACAGTCACTGTTATGCTGTTTCTTGTGAGCTACTTGCCTGTTAGAAGATGGCAGGGGATTCTGTTGGCAAGATACAGTGGTGGACTACAATTTCAAATTTGCAGATTCTTACCTTTGTGCTCTTTCTTTTGAAATGATCAATTTGTACAAGTCAAAATGGTCGCCTTAAAATATATTTGCTTAATATTAAAATGTTTCATAGAATACAGAGTGCATAAAATAGGATTATTCCCTTTTCTTGGCATCAGAAAATTCAGACAGAAGAGCTTCATAAGGCATAAGCTATAGTAAAGCTGATATATCGCTATACAAAAGAAGACCCACTGTATTACTTTCGGCGATAAGGGAAGCCTGCCATTTCCTCCCATTCTAAGCGCACTGCATATTTTTAACAGAAATGTAAATTAAAGTAGAGTAAAGCTATAGAGCGAAAATAAATAAGAGGAAAATATGCTTTAACGAGTGACTGGATTAAACACGCTGCCTGAGTAATGAAATATTAATCAACTTTTGTTTCCATGTAAGCATGCCTAATTCGCTGTTGATGTCAATACGAGCTACACTGCTGCAACTTGGCAACGTCTCCATAACCGGGGGCGTACGCAATCCAGAGGGAAGAAGTCCAGCAAGTCTGTCAGCCGCCAAGCAAGCATATTCTTCAAAGATGCGTCGTACAGTACACTGTCGGCCAAATAGGTATTATTTTCTTTATGTCCAGAACGAAACCCAAATCATTCTGTTTAGTTTGGCCGCTCTGCGTCTGTATCCGTCTTACGCACAAACGCTTCCAAACGAAATTGTAACTCCTTGCCAACGCAGTGGGATGTGGACTTGAATACTGCACGCCAAGCTCCGAACGCTCACGGGTTAGACAACACTCATTGCAAAGCAGCATAAATGAATGAATGAATAAATGAATAAAATGCGGAAAACAGCTGGGCAGACATACACTTTGGAAACAATAAAGGACAAAGGGTGAAATGTACAACAGTTAAATATTTAATCAGACTCACCCTTAAACAGTGCTTCTCATCTTAAACGTTAAGCATTTTGGTTGCTGATTTGCCCTTCATGCAATATAACATGAATGAACATGAATGCTAACGCGGCTTTCTTTGAGTTAGGAGACAGAAAGTGCCACAGCGAGACAAACGAGTCGACAACACATTTTCTCCACTTTCTTTCGCAAAAAAAAAAAAAAAAAAATCCAAAAGCGGAAAGAACTCGCAAACATGTAATAAAACTCTAAACCGTGACTGTGCTCACTTGAGCATCTAGACGGAAGTTATGCTTCAGCTATCACCGGTTTCTCACATTCCTTATTCCACTGGAAAACGCAGTAGTTACCGGACTAACTAGGTTTCGGTAAGATTAACACTAATTTTAAAACATGTTAAAAAAGAAGCAATGTAATCTTTCCGCCGATGTCCGATGATCGACTTAAGGTACCTCCACAAAACGGTTTCAGCTATACAGCCCTCGGTGCTGATGCAGGGACTCCAAGCGTCTTTTTGGTCTCAGACTTCGCATCACGTGTCACAGTGCTCCCGGTAAACCAGAAGTTTGGCGTCTCAGAACTAGACGGAGCCTCGACCAGCGCAGACGCTTTTCTGTCGCTACCGGTAGATTGTATTTTGATTTAAATGTTTATGGTCTGAACAAATCTCATGACACTTTCAAGCGAAGAACCACGCCATATTTTGAGTTTGTTCTTGACGTCTGATTAATTCACTTGATTGTGAATGCTGCTGGATTTGTGTTTAAGCTAAGAGAAACTATACTGGGAGTACGCTGATGGATTGCAATAAAGGCGTTTTTGGCTTCACGAGGGATTTGTCAGCTGTACATTGGAAGTAGAGGCGATGCTTATGGGAACTCATTCCTCAGATATAAGGTATTGTTTTGAATGATATAAACTTTTTTTCTCTTTTTGCTATTGGTCAATCGGTTAAGAACGAATAATTTTAATAACAAAATAATAAAAGTGTATATTTCTTTTAATATTTCTTTTAATTTCTTTTAAAAATGTACTCATTCCACGTGGACATCATGTTTTAATCAGCACATCACTCCACAATGTATAAAACATATTTGTCTTTGTACACTAAAATAATTTCCTATTAACGTGTTTCGGAGTTAATGAGAGCAAAATCAACGTACTTACAATTGTGATTTGGCTTTCAAAATAAGACATTTTTCACGTCTGTTGCACCATACATTTTAGGAAGGGATGCCCTATACAGCGACTGTTTTTGCCGTAAGTTAGATTCACCTCTGCGCTGCCGTTCCCTACAGGGTCCCGCTGCCAGCCGCGCTATCATGACTGATGGCGAGGGAAGAGAGCACTTTCACTACCTGGAGAGCGAGGAGGTGAGGGTACCGATTTCGGGACAGGGAGAGGACCCCGGGGATGAGGAGGACGGAGGCTGCAATGTGAACCCTGCTCAGGGTAGTACTGGTTCAGGGGAGTCCGGTGGCCGTGATCCAGCTCCGGACCTGGTCTCGGATGATGAGGAGCAGTCCCCTTATCCGGCCCTCGCTCCTGTGGTCTTCTTCTGCCTCAAACAGACCACTCGTCCTCGCAATTGGTGTCTCAGGCTGGTTTGTAACCCATATCCTTTGATCGATGCTCTGTCTTCACTAAAGCAATCCGTTCCCTATTTTTTTTTCGGTTGCAACTTTTGCTTATATGCGTGTTGCAAGAGGACCAAACTGCTTTATGTGTCATGGAAAGAGTTTTCTCCCTTTCTAGAGTACGCATTTAATCATTTTGAAGGTGGATGTATGGAATGTGGTGTGTGGTTGTACCAATATCGGATTGGTAATAGAATGCATTGGCACTTGCCAACCACTTTTACATTAGAGCTGCTGTGCCTGTTCGTTTATATGAAACAGCAGTCGTTTTATAATGCCGAAAGACTTGAGGGTGGTTCCATGAATAAAGTAGAAAGCTCCCCGCTAAAAGTTTTTAAATAGGTTCATTACATACCGAACATCACTTTGTTCTTAGGAAAAAAATAAGAAATCGACTGTATACCTAGTTGGTCAATTTGTTGCTAATTGCGTTCTTTAAATCGATCATATACTTAACGCATGCTATTGAAGGATTGACAGAAGTGGACGCTATTCATGGGATTTAATGGATTAATTAAAATGAAGAATTTTTCATCTAACTCTTTAAGTAGATGAGAACCTTTCAGTGGAACTGGAATGTCTTTATTATCGGCAGTATTGTTTTTAGTCTCTCTCTCTCTCTCTCTCTCGCGTTCTCTCTCTATCTCTCTCTCTCTCCCTCACACACACACACACACGCACACACACACAGGTAGCCTACACTCACTCACTTTGTTTCTCTCTCTCTCTCTCTTTCTCTCCCAGTGATGATATTTTTGTGCCTCAAGACAAGGTTACAGTTGAAGTAGTTTATAAAGAATTTGATGTATGGTCATTTGCAGATGCATACTGATTGTGCTCTAAGTGTAGATGGTGGTTACCAGTGGTGAACTGTACAGATTCTGTGCATGAAAAAGAATGTGGAGGGCTTTCCAAATGACATGTTTTAATCCATTAATTTCTTGCCAAAGATCTTTCACCTTTTCACCTTTACTTTTCACCTATATTCTTAGTTTTTTTTTAATTCTGGCATAAATTATTACTTGAGAAACCATAATCATTTGCTGTGCACATATTTGTTTCCTACTTTTATAACATACATCCCTATAATAACAAGTAATACCATATATTATCTATGTATCAAATTAATGCATATATATATGTATGAGCAAATGGAATGGAATGATTCCTATTTAATTAATTATGTGTAAGCAAAATGGATGCAGCCTTTAAAAGAACAGACCTGCATCAATATAGAAATGCTATACCTTTTGCTTCTGCAGATCTGTAACAGTTGTAGGAACTGCAGTTCCAGTGTAATAAGAATGTCAAATAAGATCAGATGATTCAGACAAAGTGTCCCCTGTGTCTGTGGATAAAGACTGTTGGGTTCTCCCCTTTTCTGCATCAGGGTATGCAAGTCTCATTGTGCATTTTAGTGATATTTGCTAACTGGCTATTATTATGATGCTAAAAGTGTTTTAACTCCCTGTTGGTGGTCTGGATGTGGCTTGAATAAATATTTAGAAGTTGCGTAAATTTAGTCCTGTTTAAAGTAGTTGTACCTTCATGTCTTTATATGCATACATGGGGAGAATAATATTTAGGAGTTATATATTTTCCCACAGATGCCAGTGTCATTGAAAACAGCACAGCAACTGCATCAATGTTTGAAAGTGAATATTTGTGTTATTGCTGTCTCATAAACGTGTGTTCACATTTTTACTGTACTCATGGAGCCATTTTCAAACCAAGTAAGGTTCTTTTTCCCTATCTATTGCTTTCGGGCTAGTAACATGGTTCTTCCTGTGAGCCAGAGAGACTGATGCTGCCCTAAAGGGGCTTTTGGGCTTTTGTTTGCTCTTTTCTTGCAGGTTCGTGTGTGAAAGAACATCCTCTAAGTAATTGTATTGCGTGCGTTGGTTTAGTTGTTTTTCATTGTTTGCTGAAGGCTCACCTAATTCCCAGGGGCTCCTCTGCATTAGATGTATTCTAGTTTAGTGCATAAATGAATTTGTCTGTTTGCATCAGGCAGAGACTGTCCCCCATTTAAGCAGGACAAAAGGTTGAGGATTGTGAAGAGATACAGTCATTCAAGAGAGACAACTATTTCTGTGGGAATCAGCAGACAGTGAAACACATGGGCTGAATTGTTCTGTACAAATGAAGGAAATTTAGACTATTTGACATATTATTTACCATCTCACCTCTCCCTGTGGTTTTACCTCACAGTGCTCCTTCTGCATTAACAGCTCTGAGCTCAATTCCCTAAAATGAAAGATTACATTTAAAGAAATGTGTACACTTCTGTTCTATACCCAAGAGTTTTTTCTTAAATGTTTAGTTACATTAATAGGTGTGCAAATGGCCCATCAGTTTAATACTGAATACCCACCTTGTACCTTGAATTTTAATCAGCTTTCTTTTGATGATTAAATTTACAGTCATATGACAACATTAAATAACAAATACTCATTCAGAACTGATGGACAAAGTCATCAGTGTGCAGTGTTTTTTGCTGTTAAAAATCTTTCTGATCACCATATTAACTAGACAGAGACTTATATAAGGATGTGCCTCGCATGGATTAAACAGAATGTAGCTCATCATCATTAATATAAGTGATTCAGACTAGCATCCACTCAGGATCAGTATTGTGCTCAGACCTTCTGTAATTGCAGTTATGTGGGGGATGTTTTAAACTAAGGGACATTGATTTACCCACCAATCTTCATGACTTACAGATGGAAACATAATGACGTTATATATAATACACACACACACACACACACACACACACACACACACTTACTGTTCATATATAGTTCCTTGTTATTGATTTTTTTAAGCAATTTGACTTATAAAATTGAATTCAGTCCCCAGGTTAGCCAGGGATTGCAACCATTACTGAAAGTTCCTTTTACAATGACTTTTTTTAACATACTGCATGAAATAGATCAAAAGCAAATGTGATTTAAATCTATTCTTCTGATCATTTTCTTCTCAGAGTCAATCAAACTTATTTTTCACGCAGTTTAGCAGCTGAAGTCATAAAATATCCATGGGGATAAATAATGAAAATATATGTATGTAGCGTTTTCCCGTGACGTTCAAAAGGAAATACTGGAACACTTGAAGTGGAGACCTTCTCTGCCTTTGAAACCAGGAAATGCAAATGCAGGAAACCAGGGCACTTGAAAAGGATTCCCCTCCTCATTTAGTATCTGCTGTAAAAAGAAGATCTACCCTTCACTTGGACTGTGGCCCTTCAGTTTGAGCAGTACTGCAGGTGTTCATATGAATTTCATTTGATTTACACAATATTCAGGAAGGATTTATTTGTTCCCTCTCATGTCATAATCGAAGTGTACATGCTTTTTCTCTCATTGGCACGAGGTGCATTCAATGAGTTTTCTACAGACTGTGATGCAAGTCTGTGCTAGCAAATACACAATGTATATATGTAAATTAATTACTGAGCTTGTTTTGTTTCATTGCCCAGATAGAAGTGGGCTTGCAGGCTAAATAGCCCAAAGTATGTTCTGAGTGTTTGTTTTCATTGAGCAAGAAATGTCTCTCCTCGGAAGCTTAATTGATAGCATGTTGTTTCCACGTATCCTGAGGGAAGCTATCGAATGAGACGTGATAAGGCTGTTTTGCGGGATCAAGTGGAGAAATTGGTTCAGATTAGCTGGCATAGAGTTATTGTCACTGTTCCTTTTTCAGAGATTGTGGTGTTTATCGTGGCTGAGAGACCTTTTAAAATGCTACCGTCAATGGTACTGTACAAATGGGATTTTCCCCCGCACATCAGAGAAAGGCTGAATCAGGATCACAGCCAGCGGTTAGTGCCTTATTCAGGCTACAAAAACAGCTTCATATTACCATCTGAAGTCACAGTTCACTGCCGTGTTACCAAATGCCATGGTCTTCAGAGCCATTGATATAGCACATAGTTTCTGAATTCACCTCTAGTAGAGGAAGATCTGCAGTGCATCAGCCACCTTATCGTTATGGTAAATTTCCAATATTTGTACTTGCAGGCAACCCATGTGTGTTTTGTCTTTGTGTTAAACCCCCAGTTACCCCCTGGGTCGATCATGAGAAAAAAAAAGATGGGAATTAAAAACAAACAGAAAAGCTGAGTGTGGCCCTCTTTGGAAATGTGTGCACCACGTTGGTGTGAACAATGCGTGGTCTACAGCTGCGGGATCAGCAGATGGAGCGCAGTCTGCCAGCCCTGGTTACACTGGCTTGCTTGTCACAGAATGACCACATTTTGCATATACATCTTATTTAAGAACACACCTCTGGGGTAGCTTCCTTGCTGCCTTCAGTGCTTGGCTTAATGTAAGGTGCTGTTGGCATTGATGGAATGTCAGATCACCTGAAAGGTTTATGTACGATACAGAGGTCTCGGAGGTGTTCTGTGGCACTGGATTGTGAAGAAATGTATGTGAGTGAACTGCGAGCCCAGCATCTCTAACCCTTCCTTTGATTCAGTGATCTCATGGGATGTACAGATGTGTGTTATATGTTTGTGCCATGCTGCCAGGGACTGAGCTCACCAGAGGTTGGACCAAATACTGTGAGTGAGATGGGCATGGCAACTCCATTAGGGCTTCCGTATAGCATCATGGAAAGTAGTGTACATTTAAAGCCACAGAATTGGCCCAGTATACTGTACAAACCTGCATGGAGCTGAAATCTGATTCATTGGTGTTGTTATGATGGTGAAGACTGCATGAGTTCCACAGCATCTCAGACACTGTGCTGGTCTCTCAATAGCAATGGCAGGCAGGGAGATGCTGTGGAGCTCACCTGGCCCTCAAATGCTGCAACACGGATGTAACTGAGACTTATCACCAGTTATCACCAGTCATCACCAGTCCAAGCAAGACTAGGCTTGTGCGAAAGCGCTAATGGGATTGCTTTTCCAACGCGTGACGACCCCCACCACTCCTTGTTCTCACGCTTGCAATTTCCATCAGCACCAATTACGCCATTTCTCGTAAAGCAGACGGAGGCATGGGCCTTAAGCTAGCGCAATGGTTAAATGGAGCTGCTCCTCTGTGTTCTGGGGCTGAATGGCTGCAGCTGTGATGTGTCATGTGTGATGTGAGGCTGTCATTTTCACACCTCATTTTAAAAGAGCAGGAAGATTGGTCGCATCAAATGGTGGTCGGCCATTTTACTTTCCAGGTTCCCAGCTGGGTTCATTTTGGCCTTTACAGAGCTGCTTGGAAGAGTCAGCATCTGATCTTAGAGAATGAGACTGTTTCTCTGCACAAAATGAACCTGGTGCAAAATGGTGGTGGAAGGGAGGCTCTTGTATGTCCGTAATGGATAATGCTCAGTTTACAGCTGTTATTTCTGACAGGGATTTTTTGAGAAATTTTACATTGGTAGCTTTTATATATTTTATACATGCAAATGAAATTATAAAGCAGCAGCTAGAACTTATTCTAACCTCACCCACCCTGTGTGGTCTAACCTTTTTTACTTGTTCCTCTTACACAACCGCAAAACCAAAATATTGACTGATGGAAGATGAATGAATGAATTAATCAATGGAAGGGTCTTATATTCCTTAAAAGTTTAATGGAAGTTTTTTGAAATTGTCAGCATTGTTGACATTATGTTCATATTTGACTGAATTATATTTTAATTACAGTTTATCTGAAAAAGCCAGATGGCTCATGATTTACTTGGTTATGATGTAATTGATTGTGGAATTATATGATTAAATCACTGCTGCAGTTGATCTACTTACAAACAATGTTGCAGTTGCTGTCAGGGATTTTATTAAAGACAATTAAATTCAGCTAGTTTGATAACTGTCATTTAAAGCTGAAGTAGAGGTGATAGTTTTAATTGTCATTTAGTTGCATGAAATTTTCATGTCATAAAAATAGCATAAGAATGCATAACATAAGAAAGAATGCATAGTCCAACTATTTTTATTGTCAGACAGCCAGTCATCGCTCCAATGTTATTGTGAATAATTTTTTAGGACCACTGAAAGACTTCCTCAATATTTGAATTCCGTCAGAGATAGACTTTAGTAAACATGGATTATTAAAAGAGCTGGCCAAAGTGTAATATAAAGTCTAAGGTTATGTGAGTAGTGTCATGTATCAAATATATTTATAAGACTTGGGAATCTTAGTATTGTGATTTTTCTTGTAACCCAAAAATGCTTGTAAAGGGACGGAATCATATATATTTAAAAAGTGGTCAGAGTTATCTTGTAGATAAAAATGTAGATAACTAGATAAAATGTAGATAAATATATATATGTAAATTAGAATTTTAGGAAAGTATAATGCAAACATAGTAACATACAAGAAGTATCGACAATGAACTGAACAAATCTTATAGTGATATAATTTACATTAAAAATATGCCATTTTTCTTAGGTCACTTGTCCTGAAATGGTTTTAGTTCTGTAGTATGTAAGCCACCATTGAAAATATTTCTTTAATTGGGGGGTTTGTTATCCAAAAAATAATGATTTAATATTTAACCATTATTGCAGCTTGAGATGTCCTATGGACTTGTGCATGATACTGAGCCTGTAGTTTATGCATGTTAATTAGAAGATTTGACTCAAAGGTCCACTGTTGTCATGTGCCCCTAAATTTGATCTTTTTGACATGAAACACAGCTATGGGTCCAGTTTTAACAAATACTGTAGTGAAATAATTTATATTTACTTCAGTGACTGATTGCATACTCTTGTATATATACCCTTATAATACATATCATTCAGTGATTTCAGAATGATTAAAGTGATCTTCCCTGCACGTAGGACCCATTGCAACAAACCCACAAATTGCAACAAGGCAGATTTTAGCTAGAAGCAAGAGGAAAAATGAAAGTCTTCTCTTTATATAAATTGATATCAGTTATCACTTATTAAGAGTCAAGCAGACGAAGTGTATTTGTTTGTTGTGTTATCAGTATAATTCTGGCTTTGCAGAATCTGTGCATCATGGTTCTTGTGAATGTTATAGTAGATATAGTGTTTATGTTCTCATTGTTAAAGGCTATGTCTGTGTGAAGCACTATGCTCATTTTTCCACTTTCACAAAATTATTTCTTTGTGTAGAAGGCCAGTTTGATGTAAAGCATTGACAGAACTATTGTGAACATATGGTATAACTGAAAGAACAATAAAGAAAATCACAAAAAAAACAGTAGTTTAAAGAACAATACCTATCCAAAATATGTTAATGCGTATTTTTGCTAATATTTTGCATTTTGCACTTACATTCTGAAAGATATTTCTCTTTATCTACATCACGAACTATTCTGTAACACTGAATCTCGATAACGTATTCTCACAATTATGATGCTTGACAGCTGTGGTCTTAATGCATGAACACAGCATCATCCCTTACACAAATTCATTAGGTTGGCAATAACCGTCTGCTGTGATTTGCAGTGGTTTTACAATTACAGTGCATTCAGTCAAGGAGAATAATTTAAGGCAAAAAGACATTAAAATAAGTGGTAAGCAATGCCTAAACAGCAGTGGTAGGCTATTCATGTCTGTGAATCTCTCTGTAACCTGCAGATGCGCTCCTATATGAGAAATAATGACTGAGCCTCAGGGAGTGTGTTCCTGTATGTTTTTGGCCTATGATACAGCAGAAGCAATGCACCTATTTGTCACACCTGTGAGTAATGCGACTTTGACTTTCCTATAAAACAAAGTCCCCTTGGGTTGGCCAAACGAAGGGCACGTGGTACTTTTTGGGCAGGGGAGCGCGCTCTGATGTGGGTGCGTGCGCAGTCTCAGCTCCGATTCCCATCTGGCAGGGGGGAGGGGAAGCAGTGCTACCTACTTTGTGGAACACCCCTCTCCTCTCCCCTCTTCCTAGGCAGGTATGATACATTCATTGAAGGGATTTTCTCAGCTCTAACAGTGAGGAGAGCTGATGGTTGGTGCAGGGAGCCACACGCATTTCAACATTCTTTTTGGAGAAGTGATGAGGATGGAATTAAATCTTGTATTTCTGATTCACTTTGAGGCTCACAGGTTAGAGAGAAAGCAAGGAGCGGCTAGTGCTTTTGACAGCTTGTATCTTCATTTTCCTCTTTTTTTTCAGCTGTACAGACTTCCTCAGTGGTATTTAACACCAGCCCTCTCTCATGTGGAGATGTGACAGAACTCATGCTGTTAGCCCAGGACCTGTGGTGACTTGCTTGGTGGCTTGCACTTCTTAAAGCCATTTCAACACCCCCCAACCCCATATTGTTAAATAAGAAAAAAAAGAGATTTTTTTTTTCCTGTGGCCGTTTCCATGGCTGCTGTCACTAATGAATCTCCAGGGTTACTATTGCTTGTCATTGCTGTTCCAGGCAGCATCTCAGGGTACCAGCAGCAGTTGCCGTGGCAACAGGAGTCACTAATACCCAGGCAGGCTGCACCCACGTAACCCCTGGTGCAGAGTGTAGATCCTCATTAGCTACACTTCTTCGTTTATCACAGTGAGTGACGGTCAGTGATTAAAGAAAGAGGCCACTGACTTGTCTCTCACCTTCTGTTTCAAGAGTGGATCTGCTTGTTTCAGGTTACCCATAATTACAGTATGAAGTTACTGTTGGAACATGAGGATCAGGTGTTGCCTGTGCACTGTAAATAAATAAATAGAGGGGCGTTGAGCTTCACTTTTAATGTTGAACATTGTTAATGCAACCATAATGACATGTGACTGTTCTTTAAATAGAGACCTTACACTGCCACACATGCAGGCACAAATGCACACACAAAAATATTTCATTTTTTCAGCATGCCTTTGATGTTCTGGGTCTACTGTTTCAGATGAATTGTGCATTTCCAGTAATTTACACAGCTATAATTTAACAACTGAAAATCACCAATGGATTTCTATGCTGTGTATTTTTACCTAATGCTTCAACTGAATGTATGTGTCTGATGTCATCAATGATATCATTGTTTCCTCTGCTATGGGTGTCGCTGTGCTGATACAGCATTAGGTCCGTGTCAGAGGTGAGGAAAATGGCCAGGCACTCAGGTATTGACAGGTCAGGTATTGAAAGGTCAGTGGAATGTAATTAAAGTCAGAACCACTTGTTTGGGGCCATTAAACCTCATCACCAGAAAGTCTTTGTCCATATGCAGCCTCTCTCCTTTCCCTGCACTTGAATTCTTGATTTCTGTTTGTCCTTGAGGGCAGAAGAGATCGCTAAGCATTTTCCCCTTGCAACTGGGATTAATGTTTCCATAACATAGAGGGCTGTTTCTGCCTTTGAGGTTAAGCATGTTTCTGATTCAAAGTAGCTTTGTAATGGTCTTTGCATTGCTGGAGGGGCTGATTTCTATAAACAATTCGGTAACAGTTGAGTCTCATTTCATCCACAGTTTAGAGAGAAACTGTTCTTGAAGGCCAGTCAAACAGTAAGGCCCATTTTTGAATTGTTGAGAGAGTGCTTGGTAAACCAGACTTGACTGTAGGGTTTTAATGCAGCCCTGAGTTGTTATTAATTATGACATGCATCTGTTTGAATTTGATAGCTCTGGATTAAAAATAAGCATGCCTTATAATCATTTGGGACATCAGATATTTTGAGATTTCAAAGCACAGGAAAGTTGTCTGGTTCACCATCATGTTTTTTTCTCAATCTAGTTTTTACTCATTAAATACCATGTGGTTGTTCATTTCCTTCTGATGTGTTCCTCAGAGTTTCTGATTGGCCTGGTCTGGTGTAATGAGCTGGACTGTTGGCATTAAGAGAATTATGTATGGGAGGGAAATGAAATATTTCCCATTTGCCTGCCGTGAGGTGATATATTTTCTGTCGTGTCCAGCAGAGAACTCCTGGACTATTTCCAGTCCCGGTGAGTATTGATTGAGCCACGTTCTGTGCGGTGAAGGCGACTTCCCTGATTTATTCTTAGCCGTCTCCAATTTGCAGAGAGATGGAGAGACAAAGAGTGGAATTGAAAAATGACGCAGCCATCACGTTGTCTGCACTGGCATCTGTGCCCCCCCCCCCCCCGCCCCCCATTCCCCCAACGAGCTTCAGATCATGTTCTTCTGTTGCTGGGCTCTGTGAAGTTTCCTGGGGAGCCTGAGTACAAAGGATGGCATTTCCATGCTCGGTGGGAGGGGGGCTACGGATGCCTGGATGGGCTTCCCCTGGCGTGCGGGATGGTGTCCCACCTGAGCTGCAGAGGAAGAGGGAGGGAGCTGTACGGTGCTGAGGTGAGCCGAGCCACCGTGGGAAGCTGCAGGAGAGCGGCTTTAGAGAATGGACCCATTTAACCCTGTCTGTTCTCAGGCTGTTCTCTTTTGAGGTTATGTTTGGCACTGTTCAACCCTCAGAAAGTACTGGAAGGCTTTCAAAATAAACCAATGCATTAACATGATTTTATTATTTGAAAAATTCTGTTGTTTAGCTGATTCATTTGGCATTCAGATTTAAATGTGTCTCTCTCCTTTGGGAGGACATGGAGATGCATGGAATGAACAGCCCAAGAGATTAGAATAAGGGTTTTCACACTGTGGTCACTGGGCCAGACAGAACTGGCTGGCAATGTTTATCAGGCCTCTAAAACAATTAGATCAAATCAGTAAATGGGGACCTCTGCAATGCGTGTGAGAAAAATGCTGCCAGATAAGAAGCAATAGGCCATAAGCTTATGTGTGGCTAACTGTTAAAAAGAAAAATAGCTGCGATGCATGCTACAAACAATAGGAAGCAGTATCTGTGGAAGGAGAAATTGCATCAGGAATCATGAGATTCCCCTAGCAACAAAGGATGAAGGGGCTAAATGTTCACAGACTTCAATGATTACATGCACAATTATATTTGAATAAATATAGAAAATATTAGTCCCTTATGGCTACTCAGATTTTATATGATGTAAAAATATTATGAATTATGTCTTTCAGGAAAGTCATTGGCAACGTCCAATGCCAAGTTAAATCTAGCTGAACATCGTGAATGTCCATACAGAGACATATGGGTCCCCAAAGAAAATGGCACAGACTTGTCCCCTGAGTAGAGCATAGAATATCTGGAGATAAAAGGACTCTAGTGTAGAGAATAGCTAGATAGTTATCCCTGTGAAGTTGTACATACAATAGCTAATGTATATTGTGAACTACCTACTTAACTAGCAACCAATAGAGCAAGAAAGCAAGTTTTCAACAGCTGTCTAGTCTGCTTGTTGGGGTTTGTAGGCCTACCAGTGTTTTATAATGGTTTGTAGAACTATTTACGGTTTTTGTCTTTCAATATGTTTGGCATTATTATGCCATGTTGGTTGCTTTGAGCTCCTTCTTTCTCCTGTCTGCCTCCATAGCCTCACCGGACACTGTGTAAAAGTGAAAAAATGTAATCCTTTTTATTTAAATCACAGTCAGCATACACAGAAATCTTTCACCACAGTGGTAGTTGCGTGTATTTCAACAGGGGAAGATGCATGTTTTGGCCCCTTTGTTTTTTGATAAAGAGTTGAAAGATCAGTGATGCAGATGTTGGACTTTCTCTCTGGCTCTGCTTCACAAGACTCGGTTTTTACTCAAGTCTTAACACAGGTTTAACTAATGCCGTGCTAGGTGAATAGAAACTGTACCACCTCTCTTCACTAGAGTGAGCATTGAGAGAACAGTCATCAACACATTGCAATGCCTCTATTGGTCCATCAGAACACAATGCTGGTTCATGCAGGCCTAGCTATCACAGGTGTATTGTTATCCTCTTGTCTTGAGATGTAAAACTGTTTCTATCAAATATGAGTGAAACAATGTATTTTTCCCATTGTATTTAAATTAGGTTTTGTGTAGAGACATTATGGATTGGAGACATTATGGATTACATTACATTACGTCCATTTTTAGCAGATGCTCTTATTCAGGGGATTTTCATATTATTTGCATGGGTCTCACAGAATTCTTCAAAATTGTACTGTTACTTGCAGTATGAGCTTAGGTAACCTCTCTGGCATGTTCAGCAGAATGTCTAAGGAGAATAAAGAAGAGATCTGACCTGAATATATCTAAACACATTACTGTGATCGGGGGGCTCAGAGGTGTACTTTGTCAAGCTGCAGAAAATAAGGAGCTCAACATCCTCTGAACATCATATTCTCATAATTTAGCCAAGTGAGGATTTGTTTAAGGAAAATTATTGCTACAAATGAATTTAATTTGATAAGTTAATATTAGGCTTATACCAATATTCTATATTATTGGATATCATATTGAATGACATTGTAAACAACACAAATAAAATAATCCAGAAAAATACTTGCTTTTATTAAATTTAGATTAAAAATTATATTTATGTTCTGCATTATGAAAAAATGCACTGTTACTATATTCCCTGAGCCAATCGTAGAGTTAAGATGTTGCAAACATCCACATTGGATATGATATAATAGCAAGCATTCATAACACACACACCAGTTGGTTTGTGACAGGGAGTATGCTGTTGTGTCGGTGAGACTGCTGTTGATAGAATAATTGTATAAAAAGTGTGTAAAAAATGTCCATTTATGAAGGGTAACGAAGTACAGTTCATCCATATAATCAATTTATCAATTTAAATCAAACCAGTACATCAAAATCAGTGTGCAAACACTAATGTTGATACAAATGTAACTAACCACCACCATTGTTCCACGTATGACACACTGCATTGTGTTATTATACTTAACATGAATTTTGCACAATGTTTTTGTATGTTTTGACTTGTCTTCAGCAATCTTTAAAATACAAACATTAAAATATAACCAGAATGAAGAGGTCTGCAAATTGACTGCATTTTTTGATTCTTTTTTAGTTATTGCAGTGCACTGGTGTTTCCACCATGTTGTACATCAGCCATTTATCGACGGATCTGTTGCATGCACTGTGAAGCCAAAGGTTCATCTTTTATGTCCCCTTGATTACAGTGGAGAGAGACTGTAATGACGTAAATGAGGCCAAAGTATTTATTGTACAACATTGCATGGAAGCTACTGGTTTTGATGTTTTAGTGAGTACTGCAATCATTGCCCCTCCAATTCTCTCCAGTCCACAAGTCAGTTTGCACAAGAAAAACGGCCCTTGTTGTAACTACTCAAATGTTATCCAGTTGCATTGTTTTCTACATAGAAAGGGTAGATTATGAAGTGAAAAAAAAATCATATGGATATGTAATGGAAACATATGCCTTGATGCCATCCAGCACTGGTATGGCATCATTGCGTGGACAATACTTTAAGGACGCACTGATGATATAAACGTTTTGACAGCGTAGGCCTAATTGATTCAGCTAGAGGGTATTAGCAAAGAAGCAGGGAACTGGAAAGGAGAGGAGATGGGTTTTTAATCTGTGACAACAGGAGCAACATCAGCATCTCTAATTGTGGGTATTTGAGGTAATGGAAGGCACCACATGATCCATCTCTCATTTTGTACATGCTTTGTTTCCTGACGAATTACATCCCAGAGCTAAAAATGTAATGATAAATGCAAAAAAATTTTTAGAAGTCAGCCCCCACTGATGTCTACACAAATGTTTGTCTAGGATTCTAAGTAGTTCAGAATGTGTCACATCTTGTTTAGTGCTGCAAGCATGTAGAGCATTTCAGCTCGCAAAACTGAGGAGCAGACAGAACAAAGGTGCTCTGTACCTCTCCTGTGACTCCAATGTGACCTAACCACTGACACTATTAGGCATGTGCTGCCCTTCATAGAAAAGATCTAGTGGTTCTTTAAAAATTTAATTTAGCAGCATCTCATGAGCAGATAAAGAAACACTTTGATTTCCCCTTGGATATAATGCAATCATTTAATGCCGATTGTTACGTAAGCCAGACTCTGAGCCCTTAGACCCCAATGTGCAAACTTTGCCACCTTTCTTCACCAATTACCCACCAGGAACATGACACGTTTTAATACCATGTAACACACCTCCTGACATTTGTTCACACAGTTATGTGAGAACAGTGCATTTCTGAAAGTCACAGCACTACCTGATGGGTACTACAGACCCAGTACAATAGAAGATACAAATAGACCCAGATTCTTTTTTTTTTTTCATATTGACCAAGTTTGTTTCTTGAAAGAAAAGAGGCCTTTGAGTAAGCAGTATATTTTAATTCTGATGCAGAGATGGAGGTTTGCTCCCAGTAATATATACAGAGGTTTATAATGTTTAACAAAGTCTTGATTTGTGTCTGAAAAGTGAATGCCTTTATGACACCTGGCAGGAATAAAGGAGCACATTCATACAGTTCCTGGAGCGTTCTCAAAATGTCCAAAAAAGTATGAAACACTTGAACGATAAAGTGGTTCCCTCACAGATTGTCATAGTGCCTTTTTGTGAAAAGCCTCATCTGCAATGATCCGTGCTGCATTACTGAGGCCCGCTTTGAGAGAGGCACTGCTGCGGCGTTGATCCAGGTGCTGATATGAGCCGTGCAGATTTGGTCACGTCGCGAGTGAACACGAGTATTTTCTTTCAGATCAGGTGATAAGAGTTAATAACAGGTTGCCAGAGTAAAGGGGAGCAACAAAGCTTTGATGATAGCAGCTCTTTGCAGTTCGCAATCATGGTCGGTCTTGTGTCAGCCTGCTGCGTGTTCTGGGTGTCTCGTTCGTTCGTTTGTGTGAAAGTGACTGCTTTGCTGTGGGGCGTGCACACCCCCCCCCCCCCCCCCCCCCCAGATAATTTGTTGTGTTATTTGCAGCTCTTTTTCAATGGAGACTACACATTTTGCATTAGATCCTTTTGATGCATGTCTCAGCTTGAAAAAGTTTGCACTTGTCTTCTGTTTCATCTACACAGCTATATAAACAGTAAGTCTTTATGGGGATTTAATTTAGAAGGAAATGCATTTATTAGTATTGTTGGCATTTGCATTTATCCGTTGTGTTTTATAAATTATGCACATAAATGTGAGGTCGTAGAGTACAATATTAATATGCACAATGATAGAAATGTCTAGTTTTCAACTGCTGTTTATGACACCTGCATGTATGGCTAAATAGGATAAGCAGTATTAAATAACAACAAACACTGTCCATTGTAGAATATCAGAGGGTTATACAGTCATAAATCAATAATTCTTTAATACATTTATATGAAAAATGTAAAACAGCAACTGTATGAAAATTACTGGAACTCTAATCACTGCATCTTTAATAGGCCACATGATGCACAAACTGGAATATTCATCTGGTTGTATAACAAAGCACACATGTCATGTGACAGGAAGGAATCAATAGCTGCCTTTCACAGAAGCACTTCCCCAATTGAAGGCCAGCCCACCTCTGCTGCCTTTGTGCCATTTGCTCTGTACTAGAGCCACAGCTGAGCAATGCAGTGAAGCACACTGCCCTCCCCCCCTCCGCCCAAGGACTGCTATAACTCAGTGTGGTTAAACTGCCGTGCTCAACACTCTCAATAGTCTATAAAATATGAATACATAAGTTGCTGAATAAATAAAAACTGCATCAGAAAAAAAGACTACCAGCAGTCAGTTCTTTGTCAGCTAGAAGAGGAGGTTGTCATGGCAATGCCGACGTTGGCCCCATTCGAAACTCTGGCGGCTCGTCTTTATGCATCAGCAGTAAATTCTCAGGCACTTTGTGTGATCTCAGCCATCATCACCTTCATGGAAAATACAGTGAACGGCAAAGCAATGCATCAGTTCACATGGGCTGAAGTTCTGTATTAATCAGCCTTAATCACATTCACTCCTTGGCATCTGGGCACTGTGGCACCCCAGACAGTCACTGTTAAATAACTATAATTGAAGGTGAATTTACTATCATACATATTGAGTGGGGTTTTTCAGGGTTTTTTTTTAATCATGCCAGCTCACTTGCGTTTGCCCCTGGTTGTTGAGCAACGTGAAAAAGAGCGAAATCCAGCGCTCAGACAGGCGGAACGCTTGGGCTGGTAGACAGGGGTTCTTTTAGTAAATTGAAGAGTGAGGGGATTTCTCTAAGGGAAAGCACTTACAACGAACCACCTGGTTGCCAAGCAACAGACTAGTGCAAACCCTCACACTTTTCACTGGAGAGCACGGACCAGTCATCTCGCGAGCATGCTTTTGCCAAGTCAATACTATTCATTATTCATCTACGATCTGATGAGATCATGTGTTTGTGGGGCAAAGGGGGGACCGTGGCAGGATTAGGGGGGAGGGGGGGCTTGATGAACTGCTTTTAACACAATGCTGTTGTCCTCCAGCTCAATCTACTGATGTGAGTCTGGGATGCATCCTTCTGGCACATGCTTGGGGTGCCCAGATCAAAGCTTTGGCTCGCTGCTAAACAAACGCTTGGAGATATGTAGACAGCTCATAAGCTATGAGAGCGGCAAAACCCAGCGGGCCTCTCTGCATTTGAGCTGAAAAACAGAGTTCTGTCTCCAAATTCCAGTGTCTGGGACATCTTATATGGGAGGCTCTAGCTGAAGGGGAAAAAAGTAAGCTTCTGCTGTGCAATAATGGCATGCGTCTTTTGTGATGGAAATTCCAGCAAGTTTCAAGTCACTGCAGTTGAAATCTGAGCATGGTGGTGTATGTATAATTGTTTTTAAGATGCAGCACAGAATCTGTGCTTTGTACGTTGTATTATTTTAAGGAGCCTTCCCATGTTGAAAAGACATTTTCATGTACAATGTAATTTGCACTTTTTGTGACTTTTTGTGACTATTCGAAATCTACTGAGCACTTGAAGGACTACTGTGCAATAGGACTTTCTTCTATTGATATTCTTTCAGGTACGCTTTATGTTTGCTGTGCCCTGGAATACTGCAGCTAGTCTGTTTAAAATGAAGAAATCGATAGATGCATTACATTTTACATACATTAATATATTCTTCCTTTTTTGAATTGGAAGGGTATGGCAGTATCTCTAATTCCTGAAAGCTGCATACATAGATAATGGCAGACTTAATAGCCTGGGTCAGTGATTCTTAAATGTTTTTCCTAGAGGAGTGTTTAATATAAGAAACAGAGATAATTCAGCAGTTAAGGTCACATTAGCCCTTGTCAAGGTGAGTATGAGATGAAAAATGTCCCTTTTGAACCTCATTACTCTTCACCCTCTATGTGACGGATCTTTATTATCACTGAATTATAAAGCCTTGGTTTTTGGTTCATTCCACTATGAAGGGAAATGAAATGAAGGGAAACCTTTTTAGTATTATAGGCCCCAAGAGCAAGTAACAATTGCTTTCAGCAAATGACAGGTTTTACACAAGCTCGCGTACTACTCTTCTTCTTTAACTGTAAAAAGTGGTGGGACAGTAGAAATGAGGTAATGTGTGCTGTAGATGGTGTGTTACTTCATGCTGCGCACAGCACACATCAGTTCACGTGACAGGCCGCTGGCATGCTTGCCTAAGACCTCATTTGTTCCAGCCCATATCCCTGAGATCATTTCAAGGTGCAACAATCGAAACCTGGACCCTGACCAGCACATTTCTGCCCACTTCAGCCAAAGCTTCAGTGTTAATGATCTGCCGTTAACGATTGAGATAAATGTCAGTCTTCGCCCTCACACTGGAGTCACCTTTCAATAGTAGGGAGAAGCCCCTTCGTGAGCAGTACAGATCTCACGGCCTCGTAAATCAACCAGCTTGGACGATGAGGGCTGGTCAGATGAATACTGGCTTCAAATGGAATTTTTGCTGACTTAAATGGATGAAATTAAAGAAAAATTGTAAATTGTGTCAGAACCCCCCTTTTCCTATGAGAGCAACATCAAATCTTGTCCAGGTCCTTCACCATTATAGGGATATCAGGCTGTTTTAAACTATAATATTGCATATAGAAAACTATTTAAAGGTTACTGGTCAAACTTAAGAGGTTGTATTTGGGGGAGGCTGTGCCAATGAATATACCCTCACCCCTCTGCTTCTGAGCGTGAGCGGCACTATGGTCTTCTCATTAGTGCTGCACCAGGCAGTGTTGTCCTCATACAGCGGAAAGCCAACTTGGTGTGTTTGGATAAGCCTTCTTATGCTGTGTTTGGATACAGTCTGCTGTGTTGGGTTTTTGGGCATCCCCAGCCTTATTGTGTTTGGTAGCGCCCTGCCTTATTGTGTTTGGCAGTGCCCAGGTGCATTGTGGTTAGCAGTGCTTCGCTGCATGGTAGCAGTGAGATGTAGTAGTCAGGGATCTGTATTTCTCCCCTAATGGAGTGAAGCAATCTGAATTGCTTTGGCACATATCCATCACTGTGCATGGATAACATATAATACTGAGTGCTATGCAAGTGTCCCTGGATAAGGACAAAAGTAAATAATGGTAATAAATAATGTTACGCCGTGATGTATGCTGGGTAGGCTAGGGTCCCATATCAGACTGAATATTCCACCCCCAATAAGTGGGCAGAAATTGAAGGATAGCACTAGGGCTGAAACGGATGTTGTAAAATAGCAGACATACACTGATATGTTTGATAATGAAGGGTCTTAATTTGATGTAATGTCCAAGTTGATATGGTGTGACTGCGACTAATTGATGAACAGGAAATGTCTAATGGAGGAGAATCAATCAGCTGCTCCTCGGAGGAACCGTACACTCTGGAAAGGAAGAGGAGGGAGAGACACATTAGTCTGCTGCTAACGGTCACCGAGAAGACTGTGTAAAATTTTGTTTGTCTCCAAGGAATCACATCATGTGGTTTAAAAACACCTCACAGGGAAGGTTACATTGTAGCTCAGTTTAGTCAGTTTATAAGTTATACTTCATTTGTTCTACATCACCATTTTTCCTTAGCAATATAGCTTAATATTTCACAGCCATTTTACTAACTAGGATTCTGCTAGATACTATATTGTTCATATTATGTTTTTTTTTATAGGTTTTGTACCCTAATCACAGTGAAGAGCTTTTGGTGAACGTTTTGGAAGTATGTAACAGTGCAGGATTACAGAAAAAATCTGTAGTTAGCCTTTGAGCTGAAGCAAGAATGTTGTTATGAAGCTTTCCTCATTCAAAACTCTAAAAGATGCCAACCATCTAAACCTATAAATAGAGATGGTCATAGAGCCAGTCCTGCAATGTCTCTACCCTCCAGACATTGAGGGAGAGGGAAGAGACTACACACACACACACACATACACACAAATATACTCATACACAGATAGACAAACAGACACACTCTGTGTGTTATTAATACATAAACTCTTGGACATAAAATCATGCACACATGGTCTAATACACATACAAACACACATACAACCACATAGGCCAGCCTGCTGCCACTCTTTTTGTAAAGTTCTGATTCCTGACTGCAGTTATCAAATGAGTGTTTCTTAGAGTCTGGATAACTGCCTGGTGCTGAGACATTACACTACATTTTGGAACGTGTTTGAGAATGTCCTTTCTGGAACTTGTCAAAACCAGGGGAAGCTAGCACTCCTTAAAATGCAGGATCTCTTCAGAGGAATGCTACTTGTCACAGCCATTTTAGAGTTTACACTAGAATAGAAGCATCTGTCTCAGCCATCTTCTTCTCCTTTGTTTGAGAAAGTACAGAAAATTACATTTGTAAGGAAAACTTACATTGTGATTTTCAATTTTTCCACAAAGAAGGTCCATGCACTTTTATTTAATCTGATCTACATCAGAGAAAATAACAGATTAGATGATTGCCTTTGTTACTGTTGCTCTGGAAAACACTGTGTGTGTGTGTGTGTGTGTGTGTGTGTGTGTGTTTCTGCATGTGTGCGTGCGTGTGTGTGTTTCTCTGTGTGTGTGTGTGTGTGTGCTTCTGTGTGTGTGTGTGTGTGTGTGGGGGGGGTGTTCTGAGTGAGGTAGAGGAAGACACACTGACATTGCCGTTCCATCCAGGCTGTGTTTACCCGCTCTCCTAATGAGCCACCATACTGTTTCACAAAGAGCCTTGACTTATTTAACACACCAAAATAAAACATTCAGAAGGTTTGCTTCATGTGAGAAAAAAAGCAGACTCAGTTGCTCCTAATTATGTTGAACACACTCCCAACATCATCAAATAAACAGTTGCCAGCACTGTATTCTCCACTGCCTCCAATGTGAAAAAGTATGCCCTGCTTGGAGCGATTAATGAGAGATTTCACCAAGTGTTCAGCTGAAAGCTATAGTATTTCAAAATAAGCAGAGAATTGGCTTTAAAATGTATCTTTCCCATTTGCACATAATGTTAATGAGAAAATGTGATAATATATTAAGCAGGTGTGTTGATGAATCCAATATTATATAAGATATTATTTATATGAAATATACAATGTGCTGAGAATTACCACAATAGAAGCAATTCCTTCCTATTTCACACATACTGCAGTACTGTATTCTGGACTTGGTCCAGAAAAGCTCCCTGACGCAGTGGATGAACTGATCCAAAGGGTAAACCAAAGTATTTTTAAACACTAACAAAAAAAGTTAATGTTAAGTGTTTAAAAGTAATAGCTGGAATGATGAAGCATTTTTGTACTGTACATTTAGTATTTCATAGTTAGCTATAGATTGATACACCATTGTTACAGTTAGCCGCAAGCTGATGACAAAAAAGCATTGCATCATACTGTAGTTAATGTTGAAATATGACCACTGAGGAAATGTATTGCTGCTGCTCTTTACATATACTTTTAAATTTGTGTTGTAGTTAATTATTATGAATACATTCTGAATTTTAAGGTGATATTTATAGTTAAAAAGATGTCTGTACCTTTGTGATTTCCCCCCAATGAGTCATGTAAGGATTTTTAGACTCTGATACACTGACCTTGAGAATGAATCTCAGATATGAGTGGAATTATTTCAGATGTGGGTAAGCTCTTACCATATGTGACCATATGGCGTCTGTTATTGTTATCGGTGAGAGTGAGCTGTGGATGAATACCTCTGAACATTTTTTGGCAGGACTGCAGGCAGTTAGGTTCCTGCTGTGAATGGAGCAGAAATGTTGACATGGTGACACGAAGAAACGGTTGCCAATCAGGACTCTTTGTGACCCCTCCATGGCTGCTGTGCATTTTATGCCCCGATGCTTGTTTTCTCCACAACCCGGGAGGATATGTCACATGGGTCTGAGTACAGTATAGATGTGCCGCTCACATATCTGACACTGCTGTTAGGGCAGTATGGATGTGCCACTCACATATCTCACACTGCTCTGAGTGCAGTATGTATGTGCTGTTCCTACATCTCTCACTGGCCTGAGTGCAGTATGGATGTGCCACTCACATATCTCACACTGCTCTGAGTGCAGTATGTATGTGCTGTTCCTACATCTCTCACTGGTCTGAGCGCAGTATGGATGTGTCACCTCATGCCACTGGCCTGAGTGCAAAGCCAGATATCAGCCCAAACAAAATCCTCAGGTGATCCCCAGTGATATGGTGCTTGCGTGTAATTCATTGAACAGGAAGTAGAAATAAAGTGTCCTTTTGAACAAAAGTTAGCATTAATGAACGCATTTGCAGTTTAACTGTGTGCAGTTCACTTTTGCACTCCAGATCAATTTTTTTCACACCTACAGAAAATCCATTTTTTTCAAGCGCAACCCATTACACAAATTTGAAAGTTAATTATCACTAAAAGTGAATGAAGTTAAATAACAGTCTCCTTCTTGCTCCCTTTCATCTCTGAAAGCTTATATCCTGCACTGTCTATGATCTAAGCAATTTAATTGCACCCAAAATAGAAATCATTGAACTGAAAGGTTAACCAGCTCAGCCTGGGACTTCAGGTCTCTCTAAGGCTTCAGGCGATACAGAGTGTGTATGTATCACATAGTGCTTTTGATATGTCTGTGTGTCAAAAGTGCTCTCTTGTGTAGGGCTAAGATCAGCACATTATGTGTGGTGTGATCTCTGACCTCATAGAAAGTTCATTTGTTAAGTTCTTGTGTCTAGCCCTTATTCAGAGGAGCTGCTGTTGCCTGGAAGGCCATATAGAAGTCAGTTAGGATGAACCCCAATCCCTCTGAGAAATATGGAACACAAACCAAGGCATGGGGTTTCATGCCTGAAAAAAACACTCTGTTACCAGAAAGGTAAATGGGCAGTTTCAATACATGAGAAAAGAGCAGAGTGAATGGAAACAGCAGCTGTATATTATGTGTCACGAGAGTCACAGTGCAATGGGGAGGAACCCAGGTCTTTCCTGACATTTGGGAGTCTTTCCTCCTCTGAGGCAATTAGGAGGAAGACTTCTCTCAGATCCATCGATTCCCCCATGGCTCAACCAACGAAGCTGATTTATGATTCTTCACTCTGATGGAAATAACTGAGTTGTCCTGTAAACAGCACAGAATCAAGTCAATATAATAAGTTATATTAACACGAAAATGTCCAAGAAAAAGAAAAAAAAATGTTTTTGCAACAGGAGACAGAAGTCCTCCCTGTGCGGCGCGCTGCTCGTGCTCCTGCTGATCGCCTGCTCTTCACCGTAGCCCTGAGCCGTAAGTGATTCAACTGTGTCAGGGTTAAGGAGTTTGTGTAGCTGCGGAATGTTTTTTAAAGACAATGCAAATAAGAGAGATTTGTTTGTGGAGCCCTTCTCATGAGCCTTTTCACCGTGGGCAGATCCGCTCTCTGAGGATCGCCCGCGGCTGAGCTATGCTCCAGCGCTCCTGTTTGTTCCACGCCGACAGCACTGTCAGGCCCTGGAACACAACCGGCTCTAATTGTGACAGGGGATTCTCTGCTCCCTGGAAATCACAGAGGAAACAGTCTTAATTGGACCCTGGGCAACAGCAGCCGGAGCAGGCTGGGGTTCAAAAAGCTAGAGTCCTGTGCAGTTGCCCTGCCTGTCTGCGGGTTCGTAACCAAGGCAACGTCCACCCAAGTGAAAAGCCAGTAAAAACTTGGCTGATTATGATAACAAAGGCTTGCACCTTACACACGTGTGTGTGTGTGTGTGTGTATACGTGTGTGTGTGAGTGTATGCGTGTCCGTGCGCTGCAGCTTCGTGTCCTGCTTGAGACAAGTCATCTTTAAAACACTTTTTATTGGAAGTTATTGCATATTATTCTTAGATGATAATGTGTGCAAATGTGCTGTGTTGCTGGAACCCTCACAGCCCAGGGTAGGAGAATAAACCAAACCAAAAACCAGGAAATACTACATTGTGACAATGCCATATTACTTTCAGATTAACCTTACATTTCAGTGCATTTTATTATGTCACTCTGTGGCTATGATCAGTCACTCTTGTCCCCTCTGCTCAGAAGCAAATAAAACACAGAACTTTGGTGAGCATCTTATACCTCAGGCATATTCATCTGCACATGGAAAAGATATCTGTCAATATTCAGTAAGAGGGAGTGACTTAATATTGAATAAGAAATTAATTTGTAATTTCTGATACTTACTCACAAATCCACAGAGGCACAACACAATGTTGTTGTAGTTACAGTGTCATGGCAAGCTAAAGGCAGACAACAGACCCTGAAGAATGGTGTTTCCATAGCTCAGTGCCCTTTGTCCCTGCCACAGTCATGTAACTGAAGGCTCTGCAGCCTGTCTGAAATGGCAGTGTGGATTCTGAAATGATTCATATTCGTTAAATTGCCATAACAGGCATTAGAGGCTACAAATGATCTCCTGGTTGCGTCATATCTTTGTCCTCACAATTATGATTACAGTCTTTTTTCACAAGCATTCATGAGACACAGGAGAAAGGAGAAAGGGGATCAAATGAGGGCAAGCTGGTGGTGCTGGGCTCTTCTTATTTAATAACCTTCCTCGGTGAACCCAAGATGCGCTAAGATTAAAGAAATCCCACTGCTGGGGGTCTTGGCTTCAAACAAGGATTTGCAATGCACACAGAAAAGCCTTGCCTGCATGTAGGACCTTCATAACACCATCAACAAACTCCATTACACAAACCCCATCACGCCGCTGCACATGGAAGCACTGTTAGCACTGCTTAAAAGCATTTGCGAGTTGCACTCACGCCCATCAGGGCATGTTGTTGTCATCCGGCAAGGCGGCAGGCTCGACTGCAATATTAGGCTGTTCCTAAAAGGAGGCTCAGTCCTTACCGGTGTGCCCATGCTGCATCCCGGGTGGATCTTCTGTCACGACGGCACGTCTGATTCATCGATTTCATTTCAGTTACAATCAGTTACAACTGCGAATTCATCCAGATTTTTCTTCGATTTCTGCCACTCGTGTAGTGTGTTTAGTGGCGATTCTCCATGGTGACTGATGTATTTCACTTTTATGGTGCTGTCTCAAGTATTTTATGCCCCTGGACTGCACTGCCCCATTTGCTGTTTGTGCATTATAGATTTATGGGTGTCATGTGTTCCACAAAAGCACAAAAGTGCCCTCATCAAGAGCTGACAAGTGAAAATGACTGTTTCAATTACCCTCATAAAATGCCCGTTGATGAATTTGTGGTTCTGTGTTTTGCTGTGAAACACATGTGACATTAGAACCATTGTGGTGAGGTCTGATATCATGGACACAATTACAGTTTCAAAACATAGTGATAGTGTGATTTGAAAAAAAAAAAGCGCAATCCCAGTTGTTCTTTTGTTCTGTATTTACATAGGTTATATTTTTTTCAGTAGGTTGTAATCATTCTAATTACTGCATTAATGCTTGTCTACAGCTTTGTAGGCAAGGCATAATGAATGATGCAATTAAAAAGAGCATTGTAATGTGTGTAGTACATGTTGTTATTGCTTATCATAATAGGATGCATTTTGATACAGCAACATATAGGCATTTCCAGAGCTCATGGGCAAAAAAGGAGTGAGAAACAGAGAAGCAGACAGATCCAATACAGAAGCCATTGTTCATAGGTCTGCAGCCTACCATTAGTGATTGTACCCACAATGCTGTCAGGTTATTTAAATGAGGTGCACCACAGTTTTAAAACCACATTAAAGAGTGTTAAAGGCTGGGTAATGGTTCATAACAGGATTAGCTGGACCGAAACATTAATGGTGTATTTTGCTGGGTGCACTTTGTGATTCCTTGCATTTTAATGAAGGTTTCTGCCTCAAGCCCCGCGGTGTGTTGTGTCGTGTATGTTGTGAGCGTAGGAAGAGGGAAGCCCCCAAATCTAGTTAGCTTAACTCATGACAAGTCGTACTTCTGAGGTTTAGCCTCTGCTCAGACGAGGAATACAATTTATTCCTTCCTCAGCTTAGAACAAAAGGAAAAAAGGAAGACACTGGCTTTTCAGCTGTTTAAACTACTTTGACATTTTAAATTAACCTTTAATGGGCTTTTAATAACACCAACGGACATGATTTTAAGTTGTTTTTTCTCTATTAATTTTATATGAGTCTGTCACCACAGTTTTCTTCTACAGCAGACTGATGTTTTTGGAGAAACCCCTAAAGATCCATTTCTGTTTTGGTATTACATAACTGCAGAGATAAAAGAACAAGGTTCAAGAACACAGATGCTTCAGGTTTTACACAGAATTCTCCACGTCACACTCAGTGCCATAATTCCCATACAGTTCATGCCTAACCACTCACCACACACACCACTTGACCCACATCACTTAAACACCACAACACTCAATGCCATCACTTTCCCAACATTACTCGACTCACCCCATTCCTCCCACACCCACCCAACCCACAGCACTCATTCCACATGTACTCGTCCTACACAGCATGGCAGATGTCTATGTAACCTTTTTAACCTCAAAGTATGTGTGTTTGAATTGCATTAAAAATATATTGCCATTCTATTACTGGCTTTATTTTACCTGTCTTGTACAGTATGACTTTGCTCTAACAACAATTGAATACGTTTGTAGAGCATGATGGCTCTTTGAATCCATTGCTACATCTACCCGGAGGTCTGCCAGTGCTGCATCCATCTTTCCATTTGGGAACTTTGTGTGACGTGACAGAATGCGGGTTTAGGTTGTTTTGAATTGCTGCCACACAGGCAAGAATTTATCTTGGCCCTCTTGATTTGTTTTGGTAAGCTAAAACAGGGATGACCTTTACACTGACGCTTTGTTTTTTCCCTTCTGAAGTGCACTGCAGAGAGAGAGAGAGAGAGAGAGAGAGAGAGACTGGGATCATACAAGGGAAAATGCTAATAGAATCAAACCAGCAAGCCTGATCTTTCCTTCTGGTTGCCAGCTGATCCAAGAGAAGAGCTGTGTCCAGGTGTCTGTTGAGTCTTTAGCAGCAGTCTGAGCTCTAATCCAAGCTCCTGTATCTGTGAGCCTCACACCTCAGTGCAGGTACCCAGGATTCACTAAAATCCCCTATGCTGCATGATCATGTGACTCCTCCTGTCTGTATTCACCATCCTCACCATTCCAGCCCCAACTGTTTCCAAAGAGGGACCTTATACTCACTGTCATTATCCATCTGAACACAGTGGTAATCTCTGTTTATACAGTTTCCTTTGTTACTGAAATAAAAATAAAAACCTTCACTGTAGCCGTCCTTCTTAACATTACATTGTCTCACAATCTACAATCATGATGGAGGCATCACCCTTACATATGTTCACAGGCAAAGACATGAGCTGTAGCTAGACCGCTTTGGGGAGATGTGAGAGTGCTGAATGTATCTGCACTGCAGTGCTCTGAGCTGTAACAGAATTAGACTGAAAACACCCCGCTCCTCCCTAGGAGCAGTCTGCCGCCAGTGCGCTTTAATATCCTGATCCTGGAGGATTTCCATTTTCTTGTCTGAGTGTTCAAGAGCTCCCGGTATCTGTGCAATCAACAGCTCTGCTGCTTGCAACCATATCTGGTTTAATATACTTCCAGCTGCTCCACATTAATATTCCATGACATTTGTGTGGAGTTTTTAATTAACTTTTTGATTTCCAAAAGATTTCATAATTAGGACATATCTTGTTTCATTCCCACATGGATTAAACCTTGAGCAAAGTTAAAGAAAGGAAAATCAAATACTATTAAATAACACAAGGCTTATAACCAGCTCTAACCTGTAGATGTGTCTGGCTGGTTCAGCTAGTTTTGTTACAGCAAGGAAATAACCCTTGCTGTGTAAGGCTCCAAAATGGCAGATGGTCTGTATTTCTTTAAAAAGGATGTTAATCGATGTATCTCTTGGGGGAATCCCCCCACTGCCGCACCCGAGAGGAAGACTTCAGTCATTTGTAAAGTCCTCCTCCTGACAATGAAGGAGGCAGATGCGTGACCATTTCCTCAAAGCTAAACACCCGAGTCAGATGATCAGGTTTTGCCAATGCAATTTCTCAGCGGCTGAAGGTAGGCCTGCAGCGCTGGGGTTTGTCAGACTGCGTGGCGATTAGAGCTGAGCCGTAAACACGTAAACAAACACAAACAAACAAACGAGCTGATTCATCAGTGCCCAAGCTGCTCCCCTCGACACTGCGGCCCGCTCGGGTGCGGTTTCAGCGGGAGGGTTCCTCCCACCCTCGGCCTGAGCAGATGGGCTGGCCTATGGATCAGGCGCTGATCTCCCAGGCGCTGCCTCACACCGTGCCTCATCTTTGGTGCCCCGGCGAAATCCCCAGCAGATGCAGAGAAGTCTGGTCCCCCTTGGCGTTCTGACGCCACAAAGCCATTCTCCAGGAAGCACGGCAATGCACAATAACAGATCTAGGAATGCTTTAGACAGGACTTTCACCGTAACTTCCTCCCTGCTTTTCAGCAAAGGAGCTCAGGGACCGCTTTCTACTCAAGATCCAAGCGCAAAGGGGATTTCGGTAGAGTGCGATACCATCTGTGGTGTAACGGCATGTGCATAAGGATGTGCTGTCAATGCTAATGCGCTATGAGCGGCTCCATGAGGCCTGTCAGTGAGAGTATACGGTGGCCTCTCTCGGTGTCCTGTCATGTACGGATGAGAGGCGGGATACGCGCGCGTGACAGAGTGCAGTGAACTGGAGGCCTCGCTCCCCAGGGGATGATAGAGCTGGTAGTACATCTCCCTCCCTGGGCAGATTTATATCCTGGCTTTTGACTGTGGGAGGCCAGGCCAGCATGTATGGCAGGAGCTCTTTCGTGCGTTCATCATTCACTGGACAATAGCATGGGTGCGTGCCATAATGCCATAAAAGAGCCGTAATTAATTCCGAAGACTAAAAAAAGCCCTTTTGTCATCTCCCATAGTTATAAATAATGGACTGGTGTCTTAGATGTTATGTGGTTCAGCGCTTTGCTTATATTAATTATAATTAATATCATGTTGTTGTATATCTGAACAATCCCATTGTAATCTGTAGGCTTTCTGTATTTCTGAGATTCCAGATCAGCTCTTTGCGAATTGAACATGTTATATAAAGAGGTATGAGAAGGCCAAGCTGCTGTTGTTATGGAAAGTGGGGGGTTAAAATGAGATCAGTATTTGAGCTTAACATGACAAATCTAATCAAGAATGTTTGGCCACATTTGTAAATCAGCGGCACAAGTTTTGAAACAGCATTTTGAAAGAGCATTCCACCGTGTACTAATGCATTGATGATATATTATAAGCGCTACCTGTATCTTGTTCAAAAAGGATACAAAGTCTGGTATAAAAGACATTCACAGTTCCTGCTATGGAAGTGCCATATGCCGTGTGTTAACATGTTGTTATAAATGAGCACCTCCTGCAGGTCCTGACTGTTCTGTGATTGATTGAGAGGGGCTGCAGTTGTGTGGGTGTGGTGATGGAGTACAGGTGTGAAATGACACTCCTCTGGGACACTCACCTTCCTCTTTCAGGCAAGTGCTCTCCGTTCCACATGACTAACAGAAACAGATCAGGCTCATACACTGCCTGGTGACACACCCCTGCACGTGGCGGACAGGCGCCTGGGAGAGAGAAGCTGAGGTGTGCAGAGTTACATTACATTACATTACATTATTGGCATTTAGCAGACGCTCTTATCCAGGGCGACTTACATCAATTACAGGTTTTTACAATGCTATCCATTCATACAGCTGAGTTCCAAAAAGAGAAAATGGCTGTTCTGATTGCATTTGGGGATAAATGTGTCACCGTTACTGATCAAGAGCTGGCAGCCAGGCTCACGGCGGGTCTTTGTCCTGTCCCCGATTCTCCTGGAGTGAAATGTATAGGGTGAGATAAGTGCGCGCAGGTCATAGCGTAGCATGTGACGACGGGCTCTGGTCCCTGTTTGAAGCCCCCGCATGTTTCTGTGCTCAGGCCCCTCCGCGGGCTGCCAGCAGCCACGGGATCACACGGGAAGCCCATTTATTCTGACAGGCATGAAAAAGAAACGGAGAGCTGCTCGCTGTGCCACCGAGGTGGGGAGCGGCTCTCCGCTGGAAAATGCCAGACGGTCTCATTTTAATCCTCTTCCTCAAATGCCCCGACCGCTGATGTTTAGAAAATGGTCACTGTGTTTGAATATGAAATGAAATGGCTGTCTTTTGCTCTAAAATGTGTGAGCCTGAGGGGGGGCAAGTGGAGATGGCGAAAAAGGGGGGGGGGGTTGCTGAAGTCAGAGGGATGTTGGGGAGTACTCCAGGGAGACAGATCTCTCTCTCTCCCAAGTTATATATACTAGCATCACTACGTCACGGGTCAACACAGTTTTGCCTTTCTCCTGTATCTGAGTAATGGAATAACTTGAAGGCATTGTCTTTGTGATTTACAGCAAGAGAAGGAACTGCTGGCAGAAATCATTGCTGTTGAGGCCAAGGTCTTGCCACGTGACATTAGGAGAACATACTGCTGCTTGATTTTTTAAATCCGGTGAATCGTGATTCATCTCTTCCGAGTCCTGTTCCGTTTTGCAAAGACATTTGTTTTCAAACAAACCCCCTCCCAGCATCGCCTTTCTCAGCTGGTTGGGTCATCTTTTGAAACTGCGTGCGCTTTAATGACACATCTCAGCATTTGACCCAACCCCCCCCCACCCCAGGAAAGGCCTCTGTGCCGCACGCGTGTTTGGGTGTTGCTGAATGATAAACGAGTCAGCGGCACAGAAAGCAGATGCCTTGTTTTCCCCCGGAGACACAATACAGCCCCATGTGAAAGCAGCACATGCAGTAAACAGAAGCCTGGTGTCAAGAGGTCATGAGCAGAGTATGTGCTGCTGTCGCATTGGCCTCTTTGCTGCGCGAGTGGGGCTGTGACACAGGGCCCAAGTGAGAGGTGACGATTCCTCACGGGCTGAATGACTAGCAGCCATGAGGAGAAGCTGATGGGGGGGGGGGGTTCAGCATTTCAGCGCATCTGAAAAAAGGCTGTGGGTGTGACCTGCGGAACTATGCAGTCATTAGCGCAGATGCATAATCGCAAATCTCCTCGGCTGCCAGGAGCTTGAGCTGCTTGCATTCCCGTCATTCTCGTTAGCTTTGCTGGAGCCCGCCAAAGCGCCGGGCGTGATTACCTCCTCTGTTGTCATTCGGAGGGAAGGAAGTGGAACACCTCCATCGAGTGAGAACTTTGAATGCTGATTACCAGAAGTATGGCGTGAGCTCGGATCTACGTTTCTGGGCCATGCTGGCCTTGAATGTACAAACTCAGATAGTATTTACACTTTGTTGACCATCCTTACACCTCTGGTGATGAGCACACCACTCACTGACCCTATTGACCGAGTTAGCGTCTCTCCTTGGTGTTTTTTTCCCGGGCTCTCAAGTTCCTTTTCCATGGTGTAGCCTCATGCTGCTGAATTATTCATTCGGAAGTGTTTGAGCTGGGGGCGGGGGCGGTGGCAGGGGGGCTCGGGTTTCGAGCAGAGCAGTAGAGGCTGAGACGCATCGCAAGGGCGGGAAGGTGTGGGAGGACAAGTGCCCGCGCGGGGGGACAATGGCGCGCTCACTTTGAGGGGGATTTCCGCAGCGCCGATGAGCGATGGCACTTCCGTGGCCCACACCCGTCTCCCATTCATCAGCCGCTCGCTGGCCTTGACCCACCACGTCCCCGCCCTGCCATGTGGGGGAGGGGGGGAAGGGCCTCTCCCGTTGTCCTCTAACACACGAGCTGCGTATCTCACAGGCAAACGGGGCACAGCACCCCTCTGGTAAAACTGTCACATCATGCCTCTGATTTCATTGGCTCCTCACACAGATACTGCGCTGTTTTGTAATATTTTGTTCCGTTAAATGCTGATTAACATGTGTGAATCAGAGTGTCATTCATATTGTGCCGTTTGCCATATGCATCATGCTTTTTTTGATGACCTATAAAATTTGGCATCATTATTAAGCTGTTTTTGTTATGTGTTGGCAACTACTCATCAGATATGCTACAACAGAATTAACATAATTTAGATTCAGGACCGCAGGACTGTAGTATGTTTTAGAGGTTATTCATTAGTTTGGTGAGAAATGCAGCTCCATTGTAACAATATGTCCCCTCCCAAAGCACTGTTTCACAGCTTCTGTGTCCTGGCGGACATCAGATAGGGGGAATGTGCAATCTGCTGTGAGTGGAGAGAATTATGTGCAGAAGACACATCTTTTTCCATCTGTGTTGCAAGCAGCATGATGGTGGTTCCTGTCCGTTTTTCCAAATGTATTTTTACTTACAGTTTGAACAATGCTGAGCAGCAGCTTACAATAGATTAGCGCCTGTGCCTCTCAATAATGAATGATGTTTTTTTTTAAATATAGCTGTGATGCCCCTTTTGTTTCTGTTTTTTCCTTGTCCTCCATGTGGGCTAATGTATTGTATCTGTTTTCAAAGAGCAACACATCAAACAATCACAGAGGCATAACATAGGAACAATACATGGAGTCCTTGAAATTACAGACCAGTTACTGCAAATTATAGCCTGTGGAGAATGCCGACTGAGATGTTTGCATATGATCTCATTTGCTTATGTAATTATCGATCTATGCATACTGTTTCACTCTAGTGGTATAATATGCCACAATGTTAGATATAGAACAGCTGGGGGAGGGGCTGATGTGTGCCTATTATCAAAGCATGGAGGTTTGCTTTCAGACTGAACAAACAAAAGCACAGGGTTTTTATGAGAGGAGATAAAACTCTTGCTTGTGAAACCAAACAGTTTTACTGAGATAAAACTCAGTTACATAGATGTGTAGCTATATACAGGATCATTACAACAATTGGGGGTTTGATATCTTGTATGTATGGAGCTGCATGATCCTACATGATAGCCAGATTGTTTGCTGTGCAATGAAAGAAATATATAAAAGCCAAATATTTAAGTGATAAACGTTTGTCCATATAAATTTGAATTGCCTTATTTTTTGGCCATGGGTTTCTGGACTAGATCAACTTGGACTAGAGGACTCGTATCCGGAGAAGCACACCATACCTTGGTTCTCCACACAACTGAGTTTTACCCTGACTAACAGAGATCATTCCCTCAGTATTACTGTCATTGTGGCAGTGTGATAATGATCCCACGCTGTAACATGAAGGTTGTGAGAAAATGTATCAGTTGGGATGCTGTCCCCCTAACTGCATAGAGTCAATGGGGTGATTGCAGTCTCGTGTCTGTAGGTTGAAAAGTAAGAGGTCATTTCTAGGCTGATGAGAACAGTCTCTCTGTGTCACCTGCCTGTCCTTCTGATACTGGTCCCATGTCAGAGCAGAGGCGTTTGCTGCCCACGCAAGGAACATCGCGATGCAAGATCAATCAGATGGGGGAAGGAGGTGTGCTGGGATGAAACGTGTAATATGGCGGTAAAGCTCATAGCCAGGGCAGACACATGATCCTACATAAGCGGCTGAGAACTATTTGACACATAATCTGTTAATTAACGCTTTTCATAACACCTTCCTTCATAATGCACCTGTTCTTCACTTTACAGATGAGGAAAAAATGATCAGATGTTGTTAAATTATCACATTTCCGATCCTCTTCAATGATCCTCTTCCTTATCTCAGTCCACTGCACTGATAACAACTTTCATGTATCGAATGCATTTGGTGCGGCTGAGGTGTATGTTTAGGAGGAAATGCCCGATCTGCCTACGGCAGACCAAGGCTATCCTCTTCCCTTACAGAGAGTGGGGTTCCTATGGAGACAGAGGAAACGGAAGTAAATTTAATTGCTTTCTCTCTCTTTCGCTTTTGCCCGCTCTCAGATTGGTAATGAAAAGAAGTCATTTACACTTGTGTATGTAGCGCTTGCTGGATTGTGGGTGGTTCTAATGCACAATGACTGTGAATCCGGGAAAGACAATAAGGGGACACTGTTATTATCTCTGTGGCGAAGGCCAGGAGAATGAGGTCATGTTTGCACCCGTTTGCCAATGCCCCAGACACTGTTCTCTGTTTGCTTCTTATTCTTCCCAATGTCAACGCCTATACAGAGCTAATTAAACCAAATCCATGCACTTATGGAAACCCTAATTAATCCCTCCTGTTAACTCTGGGCCATTGTTAAAGGACGTCACCAAGAGCTCATTGCTAATAATCCAGGGTTTGCGTTCAAATTTAGACAAGCACATAACAGTCTGGAAGGGAATGTTAGGATGTTCTGTGAGGTTTGGCTCCAAGGTGAATAAATATACAGTGTATTACATGTGATTTATTTTATATTTTCACCAAAAGTATGTTATTCACCAGACCATGATGGCATTGTGCATGATTTAGTAATAGGCAAAATGGCATGTGCAGTCTTTTAAAAAAAAAAGATATCAGATGAAACATACTGAAAGAAACATCAGGTTACATTAAGAGGAGTGTCAGAATCTTGTAATCTGGAAGATTTGGTAGAGAAAAGGTACCCTTTCTTTGTATTAATTCTTGTATTCACTGTTCCTTACTTCAATATGCATTTCTGGCTTTAGTGAGGGAACTTGATTTATTTCTCTTTTAATTAGAACACAGTTCGTTCCCATCTGTGCTGTGTACTTCCTGTGGGCAACATGACTTTTGATCAGTGAGTGGATTAAAGAAAGCCGTAACCCGTCTTTAGACAACTCCATAAAAGGACAATCAGGCAGTGAGGGCTAGTTGTTGAGTGTTATCTCTGTCAGCCAGATCCCAGGTAGTTATTCAGAAAGCCAGTAATTGAGTGTCACTCTGTGTTTCTCCTCACTTTGCTCCACATTAATCATCCTGCTTGCCTGTGTCTGCAGGCAGCCCGTTGGACTCTGTACTCTAAAACTGCCCAGCTGTTACTAAGCAACCAGAAAACTGCATAATGATGTCACAGGCGAGTGTTATTTTATGAGTAATTTCACTAACAAGGGAACGGTGGCATTATCTGGTTTGTTTGTCAACAGGAGCATCCTTTGCATTTTTAACATTTGCTAGAAAGTCAGTCGGTTTGGTTTTAATTTTTCTGATTTTTTTTTAGGGCAGGAACGAAATTTTAAAAAATTGACCCACCCCAGGGTATTAATTATTATTCATTCCAATTAATCACACATGATAATTGAGGGTTTCCAAAGACATGCAATCTCAGGGTGTTTCTGGGAAGTAAAAGGGCAGTACCAGTTGCTCTTTTGTGCTCCTGGTGACCAATGATAATTCCTGTGGGTGACATTTGCCTCTCCTAACAATTCCTCCTCTCCTTTTGGCTTGTCACTCACTCCTCCAGAGAGTGACACAATTATAATGAATATGTGTGTATTCATAGATTGCATTTCATTACCGGCATCAGCAGTCATATCCAGCTATCATGTCACGGTTGTATTGCTGCTGAGCAATAAATTAATCAAGCGTAGAACTGTTGAGCCATAGTTTCTCACATCATGAATGATCATTTGAAAGCTGAAGAAGTCTTAGCTGATAAGATGAAATAGACTGCCACCAATTCTGACTGACAGTTACATGGCAAAAGTTTGTCAACAGATTTTGTGTCTTTTAATGTGACGTAGTGAATGGTTGCAGCGTCTTCACAGCTGTGGTCAGCCATTTGCTAGCACTTGGGACTGTGAGCTCTTCAATGCATCTTCCTCACTGAAAAGAGGTTTTTATTTTCAAATGTACTTGTAAAAGACTGCAACAACAACCTCATGCTTTAAGTACAGGAACAAGGACAGGCTCTGGCAATCTGCAGACAGACTGCATCACGCATTGCAGAGAAAAAAGTTGGAGAGAGACTTTGTGCAGGAGTTACTGAAATCCTCCACCTTGAAAGGCTCAGGCCTTGCAACACCATTAATATGTCAAGCCTTTAGGGAGACACAGGCTCTTCCGAATTTCCCTGGGCCATGGAGGGCTAGGACTGAGCGAGACGCTGAGCATTACACAAACACAGAGTCTGTTTACTGTACTCTTAATCTACAGCTATAACTAACCGCTGACAGTCTGACCTCCGCAGGACCAAGTGCTGTCACCTGACTGGCATTCACAAAATTCTTCATGTTGTTTTCTTCTGCAGAGACAGATGTTTGGGCAGAGCAACACTGGCTCCTCCAATACTGTGTTTTAGCCTCGCTTCACATTGAAATTCACAGCACATTCTTAAGCAGTGGGGTTATGCTAATTGTACTTAGGAACATTTTCATGGCTAGCACTGTATGTATCATGCTCACAGCTGGCTCATCTTTAGTGTTCTCTACATAAAGGAAATGCTTTATTTGCTGGTTTCTGGGGCAGAACTGTTTGAATACTGGATATTGTTTTATTTGAATTTCTGGAAATACCTCCAAGACTTCACTCATGTCAGTAACACATAGATGCTTTTCCCTCAGTTGATTGTTGTACTTTTTTTCATGTTTCCTGGGACTTTTGCTGCAGCAGTCTAGCTAAAGTACAGTACTTAATTCAAGGGCACAGCAGTAGGGCTCCACCTGGGATGTGCTCCATTGCTCTTGTTGTATCTTTGGTAAACACTTGCAGTGCATTAGAGAGGACTACCATGTCGGGGTTGAGCCAGCTAGTTCGGTGGCCAATTCCTCCAGATATTGTTTTATTCCTGGACACTTCACTCAGAGTGGAGTTCATGGGTGCTTAAATTTGTTCTCTACTTGAGTCTTGGGAGCCCCAGTTCACATCCAGCGTCTGACACACAGGATGTGCCTTGTTAACTTACCTTAAGGGATGTCAAGGGATGGGCTGTCCATGGTGTTGTTTTTCTTTTTTTTTTGGGAGGGGGGAGGCATATGTTGGAAATGAGACACAAATAGATTTTGGAAACAAGAGAAAGTGTGAGTGTGAGTGTTTTTGAAGATAAAAAATTGCATGTCTTCTTTGCTGCATTGTTTGAAGAATTTATTGTCGGAACAGCAACAATGGAATTCTGTGTTTCCTCTGATGAAGAAACGGTCTGACTAAACGCCTCACTGATGTGGAGGCCAGCCTTATTGCTCAAGGGACATCACAGCACCTGCCATCCATTTCTGTTTTTAATGTCCCACATTTATGAAAAGTGTGTCCTCTCCTCAATTGGGAAAATACCAGAATCCCAGTGTTATACACCATCACTGAAGTGAACGAATGGTTTAACACTCAGGCTTTGTTCTTCTTTTGAACCAGTTTGATTGATTGACATTTCTACTCTAAAGGCAGCTGGAGATAGTTAAGATTTTTGCATTTTTGCAAGATTTTTTACATTCCTGAGTGATGAGGTGGGACTTAATTATGCTGTGTAGTGATTGTCCATGCAACGATTTTGGTTTATACTTTTCATGTTGGTTGTTTGATTTTTTGTTATATTAAGACTTGTTTTTATTTTGTGGGAAAATACTGTGTTTATGTGGAGGAACAGACTTTAAAGGTGAAATGAATTCTTTGTCATTTTTAAAGTCACTGCTGACTGCCTGCCAACTCTAACCCCTCCTGACTTTTGGCCAGCGCTTGAGACATTGTACCCATTGTGTCTCTCATTTCATCAGTCAGAGAATCCAGCAGTACAAACACTCCACTTTAGCCGAAGAAGCAATTAAATCAACTATATTGGCCGCTTAGAATTAAATATATCTTCTAGCTTTTAATGTGAAGAATGCACATTATTAATGGACTGGCTCCCCAAATGCCTCCCAGATCCTAAACATGAGTTAGTTCAATAACATTCTCTGTCAGTCCTGTCCTGTTGACCCCTCCAGCTGTTTTCTGAAAGACTACGGCCCTCGTTGTCTCTCATGTAAAACATTGTCTTCAGGAGATGGTTAAGATGTGTAATCATGTTTGCATCAATCTCCTCTTTGCGCTATAGCTGTGTTACATCCTGAGGTTTCCTCAGCCAAGTGCTAATTGAAAAGGGGCTGCATATTGTCCTGATTAACAGGAGATAATAATGGTTTTAACATAATCAGTGTGGTTTCTGGTAGCACAGAGGCAATGAGGCTGTAGATTGAAGCTTATCTCAGCAGTAGAAACGGAGCACACTGCATATCAGCAATATTGTGGCTCCAGTACAGTGCCAATCTACAAGCTTGGAGAACCTGTTTCTCCGTCTCAGTACCTAATCAGAACAGACAGTGTGGTCCACTTCAAATAGAATAATAATCACAGAATAATTTAAGTAAAGTGCCTCTAGGGTACTTCTCACTGGTTCACCCTACTATTATTATGTGGTGTTTATACATTACTGGGAGTTTCACATTGTTAGATTCAAATCATTAAATCTCCTTGAAACAATTGAGTGGGTGTTAAAAATGAAACTCAGGGAAAATGTTTTGTCAGACATATTATGCATGCTCCAGTTAGATGGCTGGCACAAGGCAGACTTGCACATTTTTGGTACTTAAAAAAAAAAAAAAAAGATTCTGAATTGTACAACTGCAGATGCCCAGTTCAATGTATTTTTATTTTTGCTAATCTGCTAACTTTGCTAGTTTGCTAAGAGTTTTGCCAGTCTGGGACTGCTGTGTAATATGTTATATTTTGATACTCAGTGCAATTAAATATTGAGAATTACTCCCGTATGTTTTCCTTGACTGCTTCTAGTAGATTGGTAAAAATAATGGAATGAGCTGACATCAGAAAAATAGATGCCAGCCAGACTCTTAAAGGATGTAAATCTCTTCAGGTTATGTCAACCACTTTAATGGCTGTAGCCTATCTCCCTATTAAAGCCTGAAGCCTGAGTTCACCAGCCTGCCCCTGCTTATTTTGGGAAGTTCCAGCCGACCCCTCACTCCAGCCTGTGATTTATCACCAGGTGATGGAGATGGATTGTGAACACTGTGCGTGTGAGGGTTAGACATCTGCCTCCCGTGCAGTAAGAGTCCGCATCAGAAAACTCGCAGATCTAAGGAATTTAATTTACATTCATCTGAGAAGAAGAAAAAAAGAACAAATCATGTTAAAAGTGCATAAGTGTTTGGTCCCCGGTGGGCTCGCTGATGATAAAGTATTTCTGATCCGGTCACTGTGTGTCAGGAAGGTCCATTAGTCTTGGTGGCAGGCTGTGACAGTCCCCCTAATTTAATCAATGAGATGGCTTCATTAATCCATTTCTTCAAGGCAGGTGCTGGACAATTAATCCAATTCTTTATGATGAGAGTGAGCACGGAGGAGGGCAGAGAGTAGCATTTGCTTTATTCAAGATCCTTGTGACATCTGTGAGATCTGCCAAGAAAGTGAGTCTTGAGCTGACAGGTGCTAGATTTGTGTCTATTTTATGAGATATCTTTGAACAGAGGGGCTGAATGCAGGTCATATTTATTGAGGATGACATTCAAGGAGATTTCAGTATAATCTAATAAGAGATACAGAGATGAAGCCTTTCCCAGATCATATTAAAATCTGAGATGAATTTTCAGTACAGTGGAAATGCGATAGATAAATATATATACAGTATATATATATATATATATATATATATAGGGAATTCCTTCAAACAGTGTCATCAACATGTTTGTTTATTATTCTGTGTATAGTAATGGTATAGCTATTATGATAACAAATGAAAATGGCCCAGAATTTACAATAATGTATATTGTACAATGTAAATGCAAAGAAAAAATATGGACTCAAACTCGTCAGCTTTTATGTTGACTCCAATGCAGAGTGGTCCATCGGATGATTGAGGTATGGAAGGTTGGCATGTTACAAATGTCACAAAATACCATTTGTTTGAGTGATGGAGTCTAGAAATATCTCACAGGAATCACAGCTTTTGGTGGAAATAACTTATTTTAAACCAACTATTAACAATAACAAGCCATCACATCATCATTACAAAAGGAGATCTAAAGATCTTTTCTTTGCTTTGATGTTGCCGTCAAATGGGTTCTATGTAGCTGTATCGCTCATCTGACAGGTCTGTCTCTTGACAGCGCCTGTGATGTCTTTTGTGCATTAGTGATGCAAACTGAAAAGAATCATTCAGTATCATAGTGCAGTCATAGGATTTAAATTGGCAAGCTATTTCCAAATCGAAACATGAGGCTTCCATTACAGAAAAGCAATAATACATCTCTGACAGTTTATGTACATTTGGATATTCATTAGATATTAAAAGCTGAGTTCGGGTAGGCAGCAGAGCCAACAAATGGTGTGTTATTATGACGGCAATAAGTAGATAGAGCCTCCAGTGCAAATATGCATTTTACTATTTAAACACAACCCGATAAAGCATGAAAGAAGACAGAGATCCTGTCATTTGGCCCTGTGTGAATGTCACGGAAGCAGAGACACTGCACTGTACGCTGGTGCAGTCTCACTGAATCACCTTAGTGACGGCCCAGAGCAACCAAAGAGGCGTATCAACAGTAAAACACAAACAACCCGCTGAAGCGCCTGCATAGAAACAGCATTGTATCAAAACAAGAAAACATGACCGAGGCTTCTGTACCAATTCTTTAATTTTCCCTCAGTGTTATATGTATAAAGTAGCCCCTTATGAGCGGTTGTCACAATGCATGATAGCAATGGTAGCATTTGTCCCATTCGGCACTACATCTCTATTGAAGAAATCTTTTCTTCATTGCTCTCTGGCTGTGCTTTGGATACTGTATTGCTGACTGTTGTTAGGGAACAGAACTGAGCACTGTCTGTTTGAACGAGATTCATATTCTAGTTTCCATGTGCTCTCCGAGGCACAGAAGAGGCACTATTATTAATCTTTTTTTTTCCTTCTATGCAGTTTGGTTTTAGCAAATCTTCATATCAGTTGGATTTCCCCTCCTATTTTTCCCAGAAAATACTTCCAAAAAAAAAAATAATGCAGTCTTGCCAAAACCCAAAGGTTAACTTGTACCTGATGTGTAAATTTGTGTTTGAAGCAATCAGTTACCATATTCTGGCACCTAGTAATCCTCTGAAAACCTTAATACCTAAAAATCTTATTATAGCTAGCAGCCCAGTCAACATCATGTCATTGTCATAGATACAGGCAATTTTATATTATTTTTAAAAGATGTAGATGAGCAAGGTGGCCTGTTCTTGTGATCGTAATGTTCATGTGCTTGTATATTCTTATATTTTTATATTCTCGTAAGTCTCCATGTAGGAGTAACAGCATGTTGTGTTCTGTTTTTCAGTGACAAAATTGTGGCAACCTCTGACGGAGTGCAGCCAGTCATACGTTCTCTCTTTAATTATAGATCATTCAATTAGAGGAGATGTTCCTGTCCTTGTAACAACTGGGGGGGCATTTCCTCACTAAAGGAGGCTGGGGCTCTGGCAGGTTGCGCCTGCACATGGCTGAGGGTCACCAGAGACAAAGTAATGTACCCGTGTTGTTCTCCGAGTTCTGCACGGGTTCGCCCTACTTCCCAGCCTCTCACCATGTTGCCAGCGGGGTCAGACCCGCTTTTAAAAAAATGGAAATTTATTCCTATCAGCAGCTACAGTCAGATCACTAATGAGGTCTCATCTTCGTGCAGCACAGCCCAAATGAATTATGATAGAAGCATGAAAATGGCCAAGTGAAATGCGGTTTGAAGGTTGGGTCTCGACAAAAGATGGCACATCAGGAAACACTGCAAGATTAGGAAACCTTAGCATCAGAAAGGTCACTTGAGTTAGAGGAGAGTTTCATAAATATGTTGTCCCAGAGGTGTGGCACAACCAATGGTGACCTCCAGCATATCCCTGGACTCCTTTGAGTCCCTCTCCTCTCCCCTCACAATCCCCAGCTCAAGGCTTTTTAATTACCGCCCCAGAGATAATTAAGCCATCATTTCAGTCTTCACCAGCATCCGGTTTATCTTGTTGAGCAGATTGAATATGCATGCATAATGAAAACAAACATCAAACTAAAATCAAGTCACATATGTCTTCAGTTGAAAAACTAATTTCAATGCTCAAGGCTTTAGTGCTGACTTATCTTGTCAATAAGCAAGGTATTTGTATTTCTGCATTTGTTCTGCAAGAAAGAAGAAAATTGTCAGTGCTCCCGCCTCCTAGCCCTGCGCTTTTGGTTTTTTTTTCTTTTTTTTTCCCTTGTGTTTCTGCCCTGCCCTTCTCTCCGCCCTGTCTCCGCCTGATTACCTGCGCACCTGCATCTCATCCCCTCGTCGGTCTGTCCCTTTATATGCCCTGCTTGCTGTGCAGTCTTTGCTAGTTCGTAGCAGTAGTTTTCTACCTGTTTTGTCCCCGCGTTATCATTGTTTGCTGTTTTTTCGAGATTCGACCTGCCTGTTTTTGATTCCGTTTTTTGCCTGCCGCTTTGCTTTGTTCGCCTAATCGTGCCCTCCCGTTTTCCGACCCTGCCCGTTCTGACTTTCCCGTTTCTGGATTTGCCCTCGGACTGCCTCTCTGGTTTTGACCTTGCCTGTGTACTGGTTTTTGACTCTGCCGTTTGTTATTACTATTATCTCTACCCTCGCGTTTTTTTTTGGGTCTGCGACTGAGTCCTAGCCTGTGCTGCCTGACAAAAATGTTCTGAAAAGATCAGCATCACATGTTTGGAATCTTGTTTTTTTTAAATGCAGCTTTTCATTTGAACTGATTTGAGCAGACAAGGCAGGTATTGTCCAGGCTTCAACGGCTAATAGCAGCGAAATATTGAACGTCTGAAATGTCACAGGAGTTTTAGAGTGCTTATTCTCCTGCTGTTTTGGACTGAAGTCAGAGTTGTATGAAAGAAGCATAACATCCGTGCAAAAAATCGTTCTTGAACAAAACGAAATGGTCATGCATCAGCAAGCTGGACCAGCAAAAACACTCTGAATTGTTTGCAGTAGTTGTCAGGGAAATTATTGGTTTGAGCCATTTTAGGCCTTAGAGCAAAGAAAGATCCATTTTAAAGATACACTGTAATCTTTGAGGGGCACTTAAAGCTGTTCACTAAAACAACTATTAGTATTTTACTTAACAGTTAAGATTAACCTTACTGTTTAAAATTTAATATTTATCTGACTGGAGTTTTGTAGTCTTTTTTTAATAAATATATTCATAAATATAGAATATCTTTACAATGAACTCCTAGGGATAGTGTTTGGCAGAATGAACACACTAAATGTAAGTGGCCCTTACAAAACTCAGTCATATATGCCTGGTACAAACCAAACCCTGTCCGTGTTTTATGTATTCCAAGACCCTTCCCTAGGTTTAATTTATAATGAACTCCTGTGAGTTTGTTGTGAAATGGGTTGTTGTGGTCTATGTGCTGGTCATACTGGTCAGGCACCCAGGTCTGGAACTGGTTGGACCAGAGAACCCCTGCTCAAAGCTCCTCTGTGTGCTGGGCAGAGAGAGAGAGGCAAGGCAGATTAACAGTAAAGAGAAGGGACCATCCCCCTGAGCTTAGCAGCATGGGCAGAAAACACTAGGGGAAAAATGGATTTATTGGTTGGATGTGGATTAGAATTTGTGCTAGTGACTGATGTGACTAATTTCCCATGTGACTAATGCTCCTCAATGGTATTTTTTTTTTTTTGTTTTTGTTTTTCTTGTTTCTTGCCATGCTGCAGGTTGCCCCAGAGCTGCATATTTCTCTTATTGTCATTAACCTGTGTTATAATTGACTGGATCAACACTGTTTTGTGCAGTACAGCATGGTATGTAAGGGTGTCAAGCCTTTGGGAAGTTACTCTGTGGAGCCCCCTTGGCATTCAGCATTATACTGACCTGCGGATCACAGCCAGCAGTACTGCCTTATTGTTCACCCTAAGGTGATAGATCGAAGCAGCCCGCGTTGTTCTCTGCCAGCACTGGTGTTTGCGCCAGCCCCCCAGGTTACCTCAGAACGCTCCAGTCATTCGGGAACGAATGCGCAAGCACTTTGTCTCTTTTTGTCTCTTCTCCCCCCGAAGCAGCAATCAGTAATGCTTTTAGTTGTCTCATTGTTTTGTTCCGTGATCTCATGTGGTCCATGTTGACATGCTGTGACCTGAAACCATCTGTGGCTCATCTTCTCACGGTGAGCTCAGAGCTCAGGTGAAGAACGCGCCGTCAGTCCTTCCTGCGATGGGCTTACATAAATCGTCTCAGCTACTCTAATCACATTTGTGTCTCCGGACAGCTCGCAAATTGTGTATCATTCGCCTCTCTTAGCGACATGGTAGCGCTTGAATAAAACATGACGCATGGGCTCCTTATTTGCTCCATGCAAGCTTCCTGTGTTGGCCTCAAGAAAGCCCGTAGCACCCTTGGAGGAATGAGTGTAGATGCTTCAGAGCTCGCTGGCGAGTGATGTGAAATAATGGGAGCTGACGGTGTCTCTCTGAGTGGCCACGTGCCGGGGCTCCTCGGTGCGGATGCAGGGAGATGGACAGATTGTCTTGACAGGAGCGATCTCGGCGCAGGGTCGCAATGGGATATGGTGTTGGGCAACACACTGGAACAGTGGGACATGTGTCGCGTGTATGCCAATGATTGTGCCCCCCTACCCCTGCCACCCACTGGCAACAATTGTGATTTTGAGAGGTTTGGCAGTGTGTCACGTGTCACTAGACCAGTCATCCCTGCCCCTCATTCTGCTCTGGGTCAGTAACAGTTGGCAGTGACAGTGGCAGTGTGTCGGGGGTAGGAAAAGAAGAAAAAAAGATATGTCCATCCATGATACAGCCAGACATTTTTGGGAAGGCCCGTTATGGGTATGGGTTGTTTATAAACTATGTCCAAACTTTTCAGCGTGATGCTTCTACAGCCAATATATGGCTTATCTGAGATGCAGAGTCCTTGCTGAACTGTTGGGTCAGTTGCTGGGAAAATGTCTCCCCCTCCAACTGCAGGAAGCAGGAGCTCGGTCAGCCCTCGGGGCCCAGGTGAGCAGACAACGCAGCGACTGGCCACAGCTGATGAGCTGGATTAGTGCAAATACCAACGCGCTAGTTGAGTTCCTGGCTTTTTTTAATGAGAAAGGTCAGCACCCGCATTACCAGAACTCGCTCTCTCTCACTCTAGCTTCTCTCTCCCTCTCTACCCACTGTGCTCACTGGGTAAGCAGTGGACTGTTTGATTTGTGTGCATTTCTGTCTGTGTGAGGCTGACAGGCGACTCTGCTTGTGCAGCCTGCTCAGTTCAAAGCATGCCAGCGGCTGTGGATTTAGGGATGAGACTCAAAGAGGAGAGAGAGTCCATCCTGGGCTCTGGGTGCTATTTGGTCGATTTGACTGTCGCACTCAGCAGCACCAGCGGGATTAGAACTTTCCTACCCCGAATTCCAGGACGAGGAAGCGGTCACATGGCCTGGCCTGTCTGAAGAGGGGACCAAGGAAGTCACATGATCAGTCTTACACCCAACACACTTAAAACAGCAGACTGCAACTGTGACACATGGCTTGGCTGCTCAGAGAGTATGAGACACCTCATGTGAGTGCAGCTGTGCATCCAATTAATTCTGCTTTGCAGGCAGTGCCAATGCCATGGATACAGTTCAGTTCGATAGTATAGTGGTTTGAGAGAGAGACTTAACATAAAGCAGCCAGTTTGTCATGCATATGAAAAACAATAGGTGTTTCTATTTACCATAATGCCTGCATTTGCAATAACATACAGCATGAATGCCATCATGCATAAAATGTATATGATAAAAAGCAGATTTTAATAGCCCTCACAACACGTATGAGTGTGTGCGTATGTGTGTGTGTGTGTGTGTGTGTGTGTGTGTGTGTGTGTGTGTGTGTGTGTGTGTATGTGTGTAAAAACCGTACACTGTACAAATTGTATTGACCCAGTTCTGTGTAGGAAGGGAACAATTTATGTAAATTCTAATGGAATCATGTATCAAGGGCACATGATAGCGTCAAGAAATCAGCAGGGTAAACTGATTCAAGAATGATGATGGTTTTCAGTTTACTAATGCAAAGCCTGATAAATCATAGGAGTTACATAGGAGAAAAGGAAAATTCTGAAATTCTATTATGAACTGACAGGCAGAGCCCATCTGTTGGTTTTGCCTTTAAATATAGGACAAATAATGTTTGCAAGTGAAAATGAAGCATGTAGAGGAAGGATATTTTTATATGGTTCCTAGTGAGATGTATGGTTCCTTGTGGCTCAAGACAATATTTAAATAAAATTGTTATGTATTACCATATTATGTTTACTTTGTCACATCCACCTATTTTTAACCATTGAATTTGGGTTGAATATTACCAAAATGAATCGGGTTGCTCTGCTGTATGTTGTGAGACAACTCACAAAATTGACAAATTGCAGAAACAAAAATAAATCCCTGTTTGAACCCATGTTTTCTCCTCAGAGTGTAAACATTTTCCCATTCCTTAGTAGTCAGTCCTTCAGAACTTTCTAATTAAAATTTGTAATCACTGGGGAATAACAATTAGCAGTTCAGCTGTCTCAAGTTCATTAGCACCCTTGTCCTCAACACATACGTTAAAAAAAACTGTTAATTGTCAGTCTGTTTTTGTTTTGGAAAGGGAGCTTCCTCTTTGAAGAGGGGAAAATCATCAAGATATATTTTGTTATTCCTCAACAATTAAAAAAAAGAAACTCGCTTGGGAGTGGTGGAAGTTCAGAGGTAGCAAAAAGCCCCATGTTGTTTTGCTTTGACAAGATACAGAGTAAAGGGCCCAAATTCTCAGTCTCCTTAATGGTGTAGCTACTGTGTTTTGACTGCTGCTGGCTCTTGCTCCCCTTGTCTCTCCTTGACTCCTGCGCACTTGGTTCGAGCATGTGAGCATGCTGGTCATTCTCCTGAACTGTGTGACCCTGGGTATGTTCCAGCCCTGCGAGGACATCAAGTGCCAGTCTGACTGGTGTATCATCCTGCAGGTGAGTGACAGATCATCCTTGCCACCGCTGTGCGGAGAGGTGTCATGACTGTGCATTTTAAATGTGGATTTAAAGTACGCCACATGCTGTGACCTGTGACGTCTGCGTGGATATAAACCAGATAAGATGCGCTTTCCCTTTTGGTTGAGAGCTTGATGCATGCATACCTTCTCTATACTCTCATGAGAGGAGGTGTGCTTCAGTGGCCTATTTTACTACAATCGACACGGTTCTTGCAACTGCCTCTCCAGCCCCACAGCACAGGTGACGTAGACCATCGAAGTGTCCCAGCCATCAAAGAGAAGGCCAATGTTTGTGTAGCTGCTGGAAGCTTGCTGGCTGCCTGTCCACCCCTGCGTGGCTGTTTTTGGACCGATGGCCGAGGCTGTGGGAAAGGTGGAGCTCTGGGAGGCAGTGCCAACGGATCCGAGGGATTTAGGGGAACGGGGTCAGAGGGGTTTGTGGCGGGAAAAGCAGAACAGGGGAAAAATGCATCAAATTAGCTCCCTTTCATGTCTCCCTAAGGACATTATTTTTATTTGGTCTCTGTTTCATCGCTCCGCTTGGTTTTTTTTGGAGGATGTCGTGGCAGTGCACAAGTAAAAGGGCATCTCTTTCAGACTACCACCGTTTGCAAACAGCGCTATCTTTTTTTCTGTCTGCCTTGGCAGCCACAGAACTGTGATGGCCATTGACTGTTCGATTTATTTCCTTGCGGTGAAGGCACAAGCCGCTCTGTAACTCCTATTAAGGAAACAGCAGAGGCCCAATACGGGAGCATTCTGTCAGAAAACTATCGAGTGTAAATTTGCTCTCTGTGTCCGCAGGCATTTGATGACTTCATTTTTGCCTTCTTCGCTGTGGAAATGGTCATCAAGATGGTAGCTCTGGGGATTTTTGGCCAGAAGTGTTACCTTGGTGACACGTGGAATCGTCTGGACTTCTTCATCGTGATGGCAGGGTCAGTGTCCGGCCTGCACTCACCCTCCCAGAGGACCCCTCCCCCCCACCACCTGCACTTCCACAGCTGAATAAACACCTCAGCAGAATGATTGCAGAGAAAAGCATCATCGCCAGGCAGTTGCAGTTCCACTAGGTCTAGTTTGCAAGCTGTAGATAAGCGGGTCTCTTGGTAAATTGCATCCTTAATATACTTTGGTCATCGCGTCTTTTTATCATATTTTATATCGTTGTCAGAGCTGGAAGGAAATGCTTGTGTTACGAAGGGGATTTTGGCATTCGCTAATGAGCAGGAAGACATGGTAGTTGCCTGCAAAATGTCAAGTAGACATCATTATGAGTTTTGAGTTATTTATGAGAGCATTCCGTCACTCTCTGAGCGGAAATCAGTAATTATGCTTTTCACTTAACCAGCTTGTGCTGTGTGCTGACCAGAGACCCAAATGAGATTTATTAACCCTTCATCAACCTAGTAGTCTATTCATCATTCTCTAGACCCTGTTTAATGTGTAATCTCCCCGGCAGCACAGATCTATACAAATCATGTAACTTCAACACATGCACAGGCGATTATAAGCAGATGACTTCACAGAGTAGAGTGGTGTTTAGTGAAAAACTTAGGAGATCAGCAGGAGGTGTCTCTGCAGAGCATCTGTGGAGAGGTGCAGCCCTGTCACCTCCAGTGGAGCCTCTGTGGACAAGCTGGCGAGGGTATGTTTAATGTCACTGCGAATGTCACATCAATGCCTCCCCACTCAGCACAGGAATGCCAATCACTCCAGAGCCCGATCAGACACCTCGCATCCTTAGCCTACTTCCACTCCCAAAAATAAAATCCAACACTTTTGCTCTCCCTTAGGTCACTCGCTGCTTATTTTAAAGTGACACAACATGCTGAATAGCTGAGGAGCACAAAAGTGACAAAGTCATGCTGACGCAATAACTGTCTTACAGGTTCTAAGTGAAAAAAAAAACAGTTTTAACTGTGTTGTGTGTGCCATTTAATCAGGATAAAAGAAGCATTTTTCTTATATAGAGCATTTTTAAACAGCAACTGCATAGAAATTATGTCTTAATACTATATTTATAATCTCTTATGTATATCTAATTGGAGATTGGAAATTAATAATTAGCCAATGAAACTGTTTAGTGGAGTATGCCGAGCCTGCACTGGGTAAAACATCATTGCAAAGTAGATATACATTCTTGTTCTCTCTCTGTAGATTTTATGTTCCCTGTATCAAACCTTTGAGCAAATTTAGGGGCCATTTGTGGCATTGCTAATAATTTATTATCAAATTGGCCAAATTTAAAAAGAAAGCAAATAAAGCATGTCATAAAATGTTCACTTTTGGTGTGGTGTTCCATGACACATTTAAAGAGACATTTAAAGAGTAAATGTGTGCGTGTAAGACTAAAAATTGTGTGACTTTTTTTTAAATAGTCCACCTAACCAGATTTAGGAAAGATGTTTGCTTAGATTAGAGTCTGTTCTTGCCTTCATTTAATCTACATAACTAGATTAAAGGAATATGGACAAGAATCTCGATGTAACATCTTTCCAGCTTTTTTTAGGAGGCTCAGAGGTTGCCAAAATTACCTAATAAATGATCCATGCAATCTTCTTAGTACAAAGCCCTTTTGAAATAATCAAAACTGTTAATGGGTCTCCGAGTGGAATTACAGCCATTCATCAGCGATTTCCATCACCTTGGAGTCAGCATACATGATGACTGGACCAGTGAGACAGATGTCATAACATTATCACTCTCAGATATATAACACGCTTCTGTAATCTTTTGTGGTAAATGCAGTAATACCCATTGACTGCTGTGAGTATGTCTGAGTGCGTTAGAGGTGTGTAGGTGAGGTTACACTCTCCACTCATGTTGTACTTCTGTTCCCTTCTCCATCAATGTAAGACCCATGCCTCTAATGTCAGAATCACATTGACACGTGGCGTACCGCAGTGGGGCGAGGTTCATATGGCTATTGTGCTATTTGTGCTGATGCCAGCTGTGCTGACCTCTGCTTTCCTTCTGCTTCCTGCCTCCAGGATGATGGAGTACTCGCTGGACGGCCACAACGTCAGCCTGTCGGCCATCCGCACCGTGCGTGTGCTCAGACCCCTCCGCGCCATCAACAGAGTGCCCAGTGAGTGTGATTCCTCTCCTGTTTCGTGCCGCCCTGGTCCACGATCATCGATTTGGACTGAGGTTAAGATCTGCCTGGCATATTTATAGAGAGGCAGGCACACACACAAATGCCTGGACTCATGAAGCCCATCACATCATGCATCTGAGCACAAATGCAGAGAAGATTAATCCGATGTAGAGCATCAAGCGCAAAATGGAGGGAGCTTTGTGCAGTCTGATAGATTGGGCCAGTTCATCAGGCAGGCCTGATGTGAACAGTCATGCAGAAGGCCTATATTTATAGCATGGTGGGGCTGTGGGAACACAGGACGGTTCAACTGTATACAATGTGCTTAAAAAGTTCAAAATGAACGGCCTGTTTAAAACTGGCAGCCTCTATTGGATGCTTTGGTGAGTCCAGATTATACGAGAGGTGAATCATTGAGCCGCTGCTCAGTGGGGTCAAAAACCTAGATTCAGTTATCCGCGTCTGACCTGTCGTAGCATGCGAATGAAATGACGAAGCGATCCTGATGTTCAGCCAAGGAAAGTACGAGGTTTGCACAATGGCGTTTCTGAGGAAGCCAGCCGAGATGAAATGTGTGTTCATATATGGCCGATTTCTGACCCTGCGTGTTTGTGTAAGCAGTGCGTGGTCAATGTAAAGAGAGAAAAGAGAGAGGAGAGGAGGTTGCGTGTGGATGGAGATGACAGCGTGAGCAATGGCTTTGTTTGAAACGTTTTTTCAGTTTTTGGTGCAGGTTACAGTGAAGCCTTGTCTCTGGTCATGTCATGTCTGAAACAATAAATTACGTGTAGGTTATTGTGCCTGGACAGTGCCTTGTGAAAAAGAGAAAAAACAAAAAAAGACAAAAAGTGATGTGAGCAATGCAGACTTCCAAAACAGCAAACTATAGCACTTAGCCTGGTTCTCTCATTGTTAATTCCTTTTAATGAATATTGGGCACTTCTTGCTTTAAAAGGCTGTAACTCTGCAATTAATTGGTCTTCAAACAGTCCCTTTGAACAACTTAAAGCCTGAACTAACCCTGTGTCTTTTCGGCTGCCCTGTATTATTAAGTATCACGCCAGTTGGAGTGCTGGGAGGAGTGAGAAGATGGCAACCTTCCTGTGGGTTTCAGCGTGAGACTGATGGGGCTCTGACATCGCACGATATTGGCACCCGATCTCGGCGCGTTCTGCATTTTTCCTGTGTTTCCGTTTGGTGGCCTTGAATGTGGCAGAGATTTAGCAATTAGTCTGTCCCCCCCCCCCCCCCCCCCCCCCCAGCACGGGTTATAATGGCTCTGCTGAAATGCAGACGGGGAGGGGAAGGCGTGATTTATCTGCCAGTGTCTTGAGCTCCACTGCACGGGATCATCGCTAGTTGGAAATGATCAGGCTGCTGCTTCGGAGTAAGCATGAGTTATTTGCTCCCTCATACGCGTGACAATTATTCCATGGCATCGATGTATCACACTCCCATTATCCGCTCTTATGGGCTGTTTATGACAGCACGTGGAAGCGCAGCGGATTTCATTTCCAACACGTGTTTTTGGTGGTGCTGGTGGTGGTAGTGAAGGGGGGGGGAGTGTAGGACGGGGTCTCACACACTGGGGTGGACATCTGTTCTTCCAGTGTCTGTGTAATTGTTTCAGGAGGTTCCAGCATCTGCCTCCCATTCCATCTGTGGGGGCCTCATCAGTATTCGGTGGCCGGGAGGCCGTGCTCTTCCTGCGATGAGCTTGATCATGCTTCCATCTCGTTGGTGCCACAGAGACTGGCCTGGCTGTTCCAGGCCTGAGGAACTGAGACTCACACTCTCCACCCACGTGAATAATGACCAACCGAAGTTGTTCTGGAGCGTGTACTCCTTCTTTTCCTGAGGAGATTCACTACTCACATCCCCCCAAAGTGCCTGACCCTCTTTATCAAACAGACATCCGTCCCTGTCAGTTACAGAGGGGAGGAGACGTGTGGCTCTGGGGCTCGACGGTTTAATCTTTGTTTTTGAGGGATGCCCCAGGCAAAATCCTGCAGAATAGGGACTCAAAAGAGCTTTTTGAACACTTCGGTGTCATTTTCAGTGTCTGTAGTAAAAGTGGTTGTAAAAAATCCCTGTAATCTTAGGGACACCTTTAAGAAAATTAACTGTTATCTTCCATGGACCGAAGAGTCTCGTTTGGCCTCATGAACCGAAGCTCTTCTCCTTATCATCCCAGTTCATGTGCCTGAATACCACAGTGACATGGGCCTCACTGAGCATGGCACCTTTCGTCATCCTGCAGATATGGTCTCCCACAAGTATCTCTTAAAATACTGAGGATCATTAGTGCTGAGGTGATGGGAGAGAATTGAACCCTGCCCTCACCTTTCTAGCAGATATGTTTCAATCTTGCCATACTACTGTATTTGAATTTGCTACAAACTGCACAGACCGGACATTTTTACTTTAATAGGAATGGAGCTTGATGTTCCTTACCAAGCTCCAACCCAGCTACTGGGTAATCAGCAAGTCAGTGACCTGTGGCTTTTCACAACAGTGCCCTCACTCTGTGGGACTGTTATTGTGTGTGACTCATCTGCATTCTTACACTGCTCATGTTGCTCAGGCACTTTCTTGAGTGCACCCTGCTATCACAAGTCTCAAAAGTAGTTTGAGTCATTTGAGCCACAGACGTGCTCCTGTTATGTCAGAGCTCAGCATTTTCCTGAAAAACAAACTTTATTTTTTAAAATAGTGGGATGTCTGAAACTGTGGGCATTTTGACAGAAATGATCCTGAAGCTTTCAGTACTTTTAAGGAGTTGCACATATGAGTATTTGCTGTGACAAAGTGACAGAGTAGCCCTGCGAGTTGACCTCATTACTCTGTCCCTCGCAGCGCAGCCGTTGTTTCATAAGTGTGCCTCTCTCTTGCTTTCTCTCTCTCTCTCCCCGCCCCCTCCCTCTTTTTCTGGGAGGGGAGTGGGCAATGCCATCACTAATGCACAGTGCATGTCATTTCTGCCCACGCAGGTGTGCCCTGCTATATCCTTTTTTGTCCTCCTGTCACCATCGCGTGCAGAGTCTAGTCACATTTGAAATTGTGACGGAAGCTTGAGGAATCAAAGTTTAGAATACCATGGCACGCCACTGCCAGTGACTAATTGCAGTCATTCTCGTTTAGAGGGATCGATGAGGGAGGGGAGTGTCACCCTCTGCTGTTGTATAGAATTGATCTTGGGCATAACATTGTGCAGAGGCAGCAGACAAGGCCCAAAGTTTTACTTGAATAAAATGCATTGTTACAATCACAACTGCCTTTTCAAAATGGAAATGGATTAAAAGCCGTTAATGACTTTTAGCCTTTGCATGCATCTGCAGTGACTGGGTTGAAGTGGCAGTGTTCCAACAATGAGGTTTAACCATTCAAGCCTCATTACAGTCTTTGATACCAAATAGATTGAGAACATATTCTCTCAGTGTCCGTGGAGCACCGTCACCTGCCAGGCATTAGAACCTTTGAAGAACTGTTGACAGAGACTGTGCGTGACATTTTTTCGAGGCCAGATCAATACTAATCAACCCTGGGAGAATAGTCTGATTCCCGACAAGGCCATAAAAATTCGACCCCATCTTCGACAACTTGCTCCTCCTTTCCTAAAGTGTAACAGGTAGTGACAGACTGGAATGAGAAATTGGGGGTGAGACCATGTCGCTGTGGGACGCTACAAAAGTTCAGGGCCTTGATTTTGCCTGAGGTTGGCCTCTTTGTTCGCCACTATTCTCTACAGTCTTTATTCAGTTTGACATGTCATGTATTGTGTTGCTGCAGAAGAGATGTGGAATACTTTCTGGAGGACTAGCTTTGGTTGAAATCGCTCTGCCTGTGCAGGCTGGAGAAACTGTCAACTTTTATTTGTCTGATTTCAAAACATTTGATATGTTTGTACTTACTGCATTATTTGTTTCTGTTTCCTTTCTGTTATCATTTACATTTTTTGAAAATATACCATAAAGTTGTTTATGAAGTATACATGTCATCAATGATCAGACGGTTATAGGTATAGGTAATCCTCACTGACTCCATTTGCCACAGCCTTGTTATACTGCATAACGCTGAAATTCACTTCAAGAGGTCAAATTTGTTTTAAATAGGTTTAACTAGATTTTTGAATCTCATCTATTCCTTGTATTGTGTTTAATATGCTTCACTTGAAATATAATTAGTCTGTTCTTATTTTATCCAATATCTCTCCCCAGCTAATATTTTTCTTCTTTAAAAATTGAACCAAATGACTTTGGCGCATTACAGTTTTTTATTCAGGTGTGCAGGCAGCGGGGGTTTGAATTGCTTGAGGTGAAAGTTTTACTGTTGCAGCAGACTTCAGCCGGTGCCTAGGGGAGAAGGGGACCATGTGTTGGGGCTGTTCGCTTGATTAGTCAATTGATTTTTATGCAAGAGGCCCCGCTGTCAAGAAGAAGCTCAGGCAGGACTGGGTTGCCGTGGTGATTGACCATGCCAGGTTGTTTCCCGGCATTCATGAAGCATGGACTTTGCAGCACTGAGCCCAGTTATCTGTATTTTAGGTATCTATGTTTAAGTATTTACAGCAGCTAGAGTAATGCTTTGTACAGTAAATGTTTATGTAAGATGACAATACTTATAAAATGCTCATCTCAAGAGAAGTCTTCTGACGTGTTCAATTTGAATGATGCTTCTTCTTGCACAAATCCCATTTCCTCATCTGGCTGCATTCAGATTGTTTTTGTGCCGTGCTGTGGGTATTTAGAAACGTACCTTGTTGATTCAAAATTGGTTCCCGCGTGCAATTTCTTTCTTACACGGCACTGAAATGTCTGTGCATCACATTCCTGAATGTCCTAGGGTTGAAAATTTGAATTGCCAAGTGTTAAAAGGTAAAGAAAATGTTAGGTAAACATTGTTCGATTTAATTTAGTGGTGGATTTGAAAGTCAGCGGAGCAGTAAAGGTTTATATATATTCAGCAGAGCCCCTCATTGACTTTTCATTGTATCTAAGTAATTGCTTTTTCATGACGGTATTCCCAGCTAACAGAAATTAAAACTAAATCAAGCGTTAGACTTAGGCTATTATTAATTATGTAATTCCCCTCATCATGGGTGTTAATAGAGAGCAGCAAATAGAACATATACACAGGCAAAGAACGAGGCTGACATTGTTTGCTTTGCATTTCTGCATCCCTCTGACTTTAATACTAAGTTGAGCTCAGACCTGAGGGACAGCTTACATTATCTTGCAGTGGAGAAGGTAGCTTTCCTCTAGCCCTCCTGTAGAAAGGCATGAGGGAGTCTAATATGTTACTGCGATCGGTTGCCTGCAGCTTGATGTGATGGCAACCCGGTTTAACAATGCAGTGTTTTTGTTTTGTTGAGTTTCTGTGGCTGTCAGTTAGGGTAACGATCAGATAGGCCCCGTGGTCTTAATGAAGTCTGGTTAGTTAAGCACAAAAATAGAATTTCTTTCGCTGTGTCAAGCATTCTCATTCACTGGACTATTTAAAGTGATAGCAAAATATGTTTCTTTCAGTGTGAAAATTACAAAAGTTAATTATAAAAAAAACTGAAACTGGAGAAATGACCTGAGGGATATGAGTGCTGAGGGTATTTTTTTCTTCTCTCACTGCAGGTATGAGAATACTGGTCACTCTGCTCCTGGATACCCTGCCTATGTTAGGCAACGTCCTGCTTCTGTGTTTTTTTGTGTTCTTTATATTTGGAATTGTTGGAGTCCAGCTCTGGGCAGGTCTGCTGAGGAACAGGTGTTTCTTGGAGGACAATTTCAAAACGTAAGTAACAGACCCTGTTTTCACCTCGGCCGGGGCTCTCTCTGGGGTACGGCTAGCGGAAAAGGATGTGAATCTAAGTGGCAGGAAGATGCCCTTGGCAGTGATGACATTTTGTATGCTGACAATCCTGTGAGCTAAACACCTCATTCTAGCAGAGCGACACTGGTGCACATTGTCACCAAGTGCCATACCACACACTTACATGTGTGCTTGCATAGACACACAAACACAGACACATACACACACACACACACACACACATGCATACACACACACACACACACACACACACACACACACACACACACACATACGCATACACACACACACACAGACACACACACACACACACACACGCATACACACACACACACACACACACACTCACACACACACACACGCACACACATACACACACACACGCGCACACACACACACACGCACACACACACACACACATACACATTCTCTTTGGAAGGAGATGCTTGAAAGGAAACCGGAAGCATGAGGGTCCATAAATTTATCAAGGTGCCATGTTTCTCACTGATCTCAACGGCTGTATGTGCTATGCAGATCCTAACAGGAGTCTAACCCTCCTTTAGAAGGGCGTGAGGGAGTCTAATTCCAAAACATTGTACATGTGACTTGTATTGAGGAAAACAAATGCAGTCAAATACAGTCTATTGTATAATGATTTCAAATATTTTGCTCAATTATGCATATTTTTCCAATGATAGGAATTTCCACAACAAACACAATATGTTGAAGCAATGTATATTTCCAATCATTTATTTGATAGGTCCTGTTGAATGTGATATAATATTGTATGGGGTACCAGCCTCGAAACTGACAGCACATTGCAAGAGTTCCAGTAAATAAATGAAAACAGTTTTCATATTCTGTTGTAGCACGTGTGAGAAAGACGGCCACAACATGCTGTGTATTAGCTCGTATGAACCCATCATTTACAACACAGTCACTGACTGATTGTTTGACACAGAGTTTGCTCTGTCTTTGTGTTCTGTATACAGTATATCAGCATCTGCTTTGTACAGCTGATGGCTGTCATCTCTTGATGAATTGCTATATTAAGGGCTTCACAGATTTCTGCTGTTCCTGCCCTGCTTTTTTTTCTTAATCAAAGGCTGCTCATCTCTGCGCAGGTAAAATGTAGTCGTCTTCTCTCTCAGTTATTTACAGCCTCCAAATGAATGCCCCATTACAGGAGAACCATGTCGCATTTCAATCTATTCAAGTTATTGTGTGGAACAAATCGTCGACTCTTAAATGGAGATACAAACCGAAAAAAAATAATTTCCCCCACTATTAAAGTTTCTCCTTTTTCTCTCGCAGACATCAGACATGATGAGAGAACACCATTTACTGTCTGTCAAGCACAGTATTGCTTTACCCAGAGAGCAACAGCAGTTTTTTTTTCCATGACTGCAAACATAACAGGTCAATCCTGTCAGTCCTATTAACGTGAAGTGTTCAGCATGGCCGCAAGAGACAATTTGTCACTTTCAGTTACAAAAAACGCCTTTCATGTCAAATCTTATATTTTTTCATTTCTTAACACGTGTCTTTGCTTGGTTAGATAACACTGATGGAATGAAAATAGGTCATATATTGATTCTGCCCCAGAATGGGGGAATGATTATCAAACATTTAAAAATCACTTCTAGTTGTGGTAAGGGTATTAAAATATTATATAATAAAAAAGACATACACTAATGACAATTTTACTCTGCAAATGTAGGCCTTCCCAATGAGCAAGACATGCAATGGTCTTTCTGTTTATTGATGTAAGCACACATGTCACATATTTTCCTTAATTGCTGTAAGGGGGCTTAGTGTCATAAATTCATTATATGGTAAAAGGTCAAAATGCTGGCAGTTTCTCATATGGTAGGTAAATGGAAATATGGCATTTCCTCTGTATTTCCCAATAGCCACCTTTTGCAGAGGAACATTTATTAGACTGGGAACAGTTTTGCCTTCACTTCCAGTCCTAACAAGAATGAAGTGGCTATGGTTATTGCAATCTTAATCAACTGTTCTTTTAAATTTACTCTCTGGGATGGAAAAAAGAGGAAATCATCTGAAATTGTCAGCACATAAAAGGCCGCAGCCTATTGTCTCAGAATAACGTTAGAAATGTGGAATATGAAATACATTTGCGAAGACTGGAGTCCTTGAGAAATTTCTAAATATTTCAGGAATGAATCTGGAAACAATACCTATTTTCAGTTATAAAGCAGATGTGGCCCTGCATTTCATTTTTGTCATGGCTAGCATAAAGTTGGCCATAACTAAACCTCCATATGCAAAGATACAGTATGAAGCTGTCACCTTGGGCATGGTCAGACATGGCTGGGGTCCAAAATCCCAGACAAACAGTTTGTATCCTTGCCATATCCACACCTGAAAAATGTGCCAAATGTGAGATGAATGAGTGTGTGCTGTGAAACTTCGCTGACGTGAGAAGACTGGCAGCCGTACCTGGTGTGTCTTGAAACTCAGAGCGAGGAAAAGTTTGAAAGTGACACAAAGCAATGAGTGATGCGCGCACGTCTCTGCTGTGCTTGCAGGATGCACAACCTGTCCTTCCTGAGTCCGTACTACAAGCACGAAGAGGCGGAGGACAACCCCTTCATCTGCTCCGCCAATAGGGACAACGGCATGCTGCGCTGCCACGACGTGCCCCAGCTCCGGGAGAGCGGGGCCGACTGCCAGCTCAGCATGGACTATGTCAGCCCAAGCCACTACGGCCTGGAAGGGGCCAGCAAGAATGGCTGCATCAACTGGAACCAATATTACAATGTATGCAAGGCCGGGGAACTCAACCCGCACAAAGGGGCCATTAACTTTGATAATATTTGGTACGCTTGGATCGCTATTTTCCAGGTAGGTCTCCTCTGACGCTTCGGAACATTAAGGGCAGTGGGAGGGACTTCATATAGCCCTTGTGCTTTTGTTTATTATGCACACATGTTCAGCGGAGAGATGCTGTAGTAAGCGGTCTGGCAGACTCAAGGAGCTTGGAATGATTCCTGTGCCCCCTAGTGCATCACAGCCTATCACAAAACAGCTGACGCAGGGCTGCTCTCATCCAGTCACAAGCAGAACTGGTTAACCCTAATGAACAGTCCTGCCAACATTACGACAGCTTCATTTGCACACATCAGTGATCATGCTTCTATCACAGTGAGGGACTTTTTATTGGAGCAAAAACGTTAATTGGTTTTGTAGCTTCGGCCTGGTTTTCTCTTGCTGCGCGTTCCACGGAGATGAGATTTTGTGAAGCGGCGAGACTCGAGATGATTGAAATGAAAGCCTTTTTTGTCAGGCAGGGCGTTCCTCCTCAGATTCACTTATTACCATTCGGGATTGATTTTGGCGCGGCCCACGCTGAATCACGGTGGAGCGGGCCTCTGCCCCGGCACGCCGCTTAGAGACATTTAATATGTACGCCCGCTTTCGGAGGACAGGTCACAGGGAGAAAAGGGGGCGGGGGGGGGGGGGGGGGTGCTCCACGGGAAAGGGCAGCGGATTGAATAAGCAATGAGACTGAATTACCCTCTCAGTAAATTAGGGCCTGTTCCTCTGGGGTCACTGTTATCAGAGTGGGAGTGGAGGGCAGGCAGGCTCTTATCTCCGTGGGTTAATAGCGGCACAGGATGCTCGGTGATGCAGGCAGCAGGGGCCAGGCCGGTTCGCCCACCGGTTTCCATTACCGCGGATAGCGGCACGGTCGGCGCTAAGTGCGGGCCTGCTCCTGACTGAATCAAAGCCGGCCCTAATCACATTCGACTGCTGATTGAGAGGATTAACAGTTCCACCTGGACCTGACATGTTCGACCTGGCGCTCACGCACTGCCACTTCAGTGCAAAACCATCACAACAGTGCACCATGCTTAATTCTGTTACTCTAATAATTGATAGCAGATAACGGTGAAATATTTTTTTTTTCAATTCTTAAAAGCTATTTGTTTATCTACTGTTTTATTTTGCATTTTGATGTACGTGTTTTTACAAACAAAACAAATGGAATTGTCAGCACAGAGGGCACGAGTACATCAGGCTTCATTGACGACAGATGAGTTTGTCTTTGAGAGTATGATTCATCATGCACTTATGCAACGAGATATGATGTTACTGTACAGATTACTATATGTAATAGCTTGGTGTCCTCTCGGTTATCATATTGGAGAGCCTTTTGATTAGATTATGCTGTTGCTGGCTGACCTAGTGACATTGTCTGAAGCAGCATTTAACAACAGCAATGTCTCTATTGACATCCAACCTTGGACATGGTGTGTTCTTCATAAATCAGCAGCGATTAAAAAGACAGTGAAGCACACTTGTGATGGATTGAAGCATCCAAAGCGATGTGATAGAAAATAGATATTTTAAACTCTGCTTTTACTTTTTTTTAGACAGTTACAATTTCACAGATGTAGCATGACTCACCATAGAACTCAGCAGGCTTTTGACCTGACAAACCTGTTAAAATAACCTGCGGTCACTCCTTGATGAATATGACTGAACCCATCAGGCATTGGGACTTCAGGAAAACAGGGCAGTATCTGGGCCCAACAAGCTTTGCATGCAGTATGTGAGTGGCTTCAGACCGCAGGAGATTTACCTGAGTGGGTATAGGCCTGCCTGCTGGACAGTGGTGGAGAGGGTACAAGTGGCCCCAGGGCAGTGACATGCAGCCACAGTGTGACAGGTGGCAGTACATTCTGTGCCACATCATCCTGAGCCGGCCTCACAGCAGGGAGTAGGTGGGGGCGCTCCCCAGAAGGAAGCTGTCAATCACTGTAATTGAATCCTCCGGATATTTCCCCTACACCACATTGGTGCTGCTCCAGAACCATCATATTTTCTCTCTATGAAGAATCGGTAGCATTCCCTCCCTGATTCAATGCCATTAAATTAATTCTGAACTGAATTTGCTAATGCACGGCATTGGAAAGCGCTCTGTTTCCCTTTCTCTGTGAGTCATATGCTTTATTTTATTGATAGGTATAAAAGGTATTTTGGTTCAACAGAATGATGTGAAGGACACTTAAACTGTAGGCCTCTCATTTTCACTGCATTATTGAATAACTAACTAAAATAATTGAGGAGAATTTCATCCAAGGTTGCTGGCCCCCACCTATAGGTTTCTGCTTTTATGTTTGCGGATTACATTGACTTCTGAAAAAAGCAACAACATGAAAGGACTTCAGAGGCTTCATAGTCCTCCATAGTTTTCCACAGGAGTTGGATGCACCATTAGAGCTGCCAACTGTCTGCAGAGCACGCGGTGAAGGATGAGTGTTTATAAAGGGATAGGCTTAGTGTCTGCTTATGGGCCTTCCTCTGGCCAACGCTAATGGGGCTGTTCTTAGATGGAGATCAGTGCCGTTCTTTAGAAGGCCTGGAATGAAGATTTCCATACCTGGAGGAATACAGGGAAGCATCGATCGGTGGTTTCATTTTTTTCTAACTTGTTTTTTTTTTTTTTGTTTTTTACAGGTGATCACTCTGGAAGGATGGGTGGACATCATGTATTATGTTATGGATGCACATTCCTTTTACAATTTTATATATTTTATATTTCTCATTATAGTAAGTATGCTTTATCTTATAATGATTTCCTATCAGGCTTTTGATACTGCTTTGCAGGAGTTATTGCACTGTTGTACTGCTTTGTTTTTTTCTGAACAGTGTAATCCCGGTACAAAATCAAGTGGTGCACTCTGCTCTCCAACTGTGTGACCTTTTATAAATACTGACTATAATGATGTGCGCACTGTGGAGGTCTAGTACAAATCCTATAAACAAGAAACCTTTGCGATTTAGAGCAGTAAAAAGTGCAGTGGTGTAGGGTACAGTCGATGCCCTGCCTTCGAAGGAACACGTGTGGTTCTGTGGGCTTTCAAGACTTCTACTGAAGTCCAGCACGACATGGAATGCAAGAGGCTTGTTGGATTGTGGAACGTTTGTAATACTGGGCTGTGCCTGTGTCCCTGCAGGTGGGCTCCTTCTTCATGATCAACCTGTGCCTGGTTGTCATCGCGACCCAGTTCTCCGAGACCAAGCAGCGGGAGAACCAGCTGATGCAGGAGCAGCGGGCGCGCTACCTCTCCAACGACAGCACGCTGGCCAGCTTCTCGGAGCCGGGCAGCTGCTACGAGGAGATGCTGAAGTATATCAGCCACCTGTACCGCAAGGTGAAGCGCCGGATGTCGCGCCTCTACAACAGGTGGCAGAACAAGCGCAGGAAGAAGGTCAACCCCAACAGCATCGGCGGGGTCGGTGCCGGGGGCTCCAACGGCCACGGCCGGCGGTGGGGCAGCAAGCGGCGGATCCGCTCCATCCACCACCTCATCCACCACCACCACCATCACCACCACCACCACTACCACATCAGCAACGGCAGCCCCTGCGCCGACCCGAGCAGCTCGGAGATCTGCGACTCGGTGGAGATGAAAACCGTGAGTCCCGGGGCCCAGCTCATGCTGGCCTCTCCCGTGGCCAGCCTCCAGGGCCCCTCCCCCGCGGCCCAGTCGGTGCACAGCGTCTACCACGCCGACTGCCACTTTCAGGGCCACCAGGTCCGGCGCAAGTCTTCCGGCATGTCAGGGAGTGTGCGGCTGCTGGGAGGGCTCAATGGAGGCACAAACTATCCCACCATCATGCCCTCTGTCATCTGCAACTGCACCAGCACCAACACCCGGGGCAAGGGCAAGAAGGCGGCTGCCCACGCCTTGAATCTGGGCAGAGGCTCCGCAAGCCTTGGCGGCATGGACCCCTACAGCAAACTGCAGCAGTTTGTGGGGGAGCACGGTAAGCGCCAACCTCCTTTTGTGCAGGGCTGACACAGTTCCCAGCAGGCTCTGAAAATTCGGGGCCAGACCGGGTTCTTAAGCATAGCTGAAGTCATGTGACAGAAGCTTCCTGCCTCGACTCCGAAACTCATTAATGGAGTCCCTAGTGGAATGATGTGGCACTCATTACCTCCAGTAATTTTAAATTTATTCAGAGAGAAATTTGAAAGCAATATAAAGCCAACGTCACAATATGAGCATGTTTGTAGGACATTTCATTCTTCCACTATTGGTTCAAGTAAAAATTTGTTTAATTAAAATAAGGACAGTTTTGTGTGAGTGTATTTTCAAAGGCATCTGATAAATGTCCTAGAATAGTGCAGCTTGATTTCAAAGGTAAGAACTGAGCATCAAAGAACTGAAGCAACAGCAGACTTATTATATTCCATGTAAGATACTGTATCTGGATCCAGTCAATCCTCTCAAGATTTATTCATTCCAGGGATATTGGTAAATACACAACTTGGCTGGAAATCCTCAATTATTTCTCTGCTTGTTTATTGCAGTACTCTTCATTTGCATATCAGTAGGCCAATAATTCTTTCATCTGCCGACTGGCTTTGTAATATTTCAGCATTGGAACATCCAAGGAAGAGTCCTAATTCCTGTCATAGGGGAGAAATTATAGAGAGAGGATTGTTTTACTCTCCCTGCATGCAGTCTATGCCAGGAGTGAATCTTATTTTATTACTGGAATCTCCTACACTTGAACTCATTACAAGATGGTGAAGGAGGTCTCAGGGTATGATTTACTTTATGGAAAATGTGTTAAATGAAGAAGTGGACAGCTGCACCAATTGGCACAATGAAACGAGGTGCTAAAATGAAGTGCATAGCACATATGGGGTGGGGAGGCACATAAACGGAGCGATGATGGTAGAAACAGCATCTGCACTTATCGATTGCCCGTGAGAACCACCTTGGAAAGGGTCCAACCTGAGACTCACAGGAAATGGGGGGGGGGGGGGGGGGAGATGGGTGTGAGAGCATTGCCCAAGAGGTCCCACACTAAACCTTTCCCCTAACCTCAAACTTTATTCTGGTCTCTATCAGACAAACTTTCTGCCAACCTAAGACTTTATTTTAGCCAGAAATGCTCCCCAAGACCTAAACTTATTCCTAGCCTGAAATGTTCTCTCAGACTGAAACTTAACTTTCACGTAACTAAAATGTTTTTCTTGTCCGGAAATGGTCTGCCAGCCCTCAACTTTCTACTAGCATGAAATGTTCTCCTGCCCCTAAAATTTCTCAAAACCTGAAGTACTCTCCCTGCCCCAAATCGTCTCCTATCCTGAAATGCTGTCCCAGCTTGAAATGTCTTGCTAGCCTTACATTTTCTGTCTCCTATTTCTGCAGGTGTGTGCCGGGGTTCTGGTCACCTCTCGGGGGTTGGATTGCCGTTCCAGATAGCGGGGGCGGTGCCCAGCCGGCTGTCCTGCGAGCTGATGAACTGCCCCTACTGCGCCAGGGCGCTGGAGAACCCCGATCAGGAGCTGAGCGACTCGGACAGCGCTGGCTCAGAGGCCGATGGCGTGTACGAGTTCACCAGGGATGTGCGTCATGCGGCAGAGGGCAAGGCTGAGCGGTCGCGCCGCCACAGGAAGCCCAAGGAGAGGAACCACGTGGCCCGCTTCTGGGACAACTTCAGGGACAAGCTGAAACGGATTGTGGAGAGCAAGTACTTCAACCGTGGGATTATGATTGCCATTCTGATCAACACCTTGAGCATGGGCATTGAGTACCACGAGCAGGTGAGGGCAGCTGGTTTACGTTCTCATGCATGATCTGGTTGCCTGTTTTGGAGTACCTTTGTCATTGTTGAGCTTGATTTGGTATTCTCAGATTAGCTGATCATGGGAGCCATGATTTATGTTCTTAATCAGCTTTATTCCCATGATATAGTTGTGAGATAACATAAGCTCTATGACAGTGACATCAGGAAGGGTATTCATAGGAATATGTAGGAATGTATAGTGGATTGAAGAGTAATCTGAAGAGTTGTGCAGAGTAATGAATGGAAACCAAAGGTTATGCTTTTCTGAAAGAAAATGTGCCACATATCTGGGCTCTGTCTGAAAAAGGTCTGGCACAGAACCCTTTACTCCTCCTGTTTATAAAATTATTGCTGACTTCCTCTGACTATAATTGTGGTGTGCTTTATTAGTAGATCTGAGTTTTTTTTTTTTCGTTTACCAGTTGTCAAGAGGAAAAACAGTGCCTTATTGGGCTAAAAGAGTGCCTTGTTTTATTATTCAAGGCATGGTTCTTGTCAGGACAGTACCTCCCCTGGATTCTGCATCTATTACAGACGGCCTTGAGAGATTTTAAAATGGGGTTTTCCACATCAGATGTCAGAGCTCATCTTGTGGAGGCGGAGGACTTTCTGCTTTTGTGGATGTCACGTTCTCAGTTCATGCAAAAAATTACAAAAATGCTATGGCTGTATTAGGCATCAGGATTGTGATTGTATAAATTGCAGTTTTGCTAAATTCAGCATTTATTCAGAGAGTAGAACAGCACAGGAGAACATCTCAAAATGAATTTGAGTGGGGTGCTGTGAACGAACTGGAGCGGTGAAGCACAGGAGCGGTGCCTTGTGGGCTTTGTGATGAAATGGTGGCGGGCAATCAGAGATGAGGCTTGTACATAGAACAATGCAGCTAATCAAGCAAGACTGCAACAAGAAATGCCATTAAACTCTAACGCAGGAAAGCTCAACTTTGAAGACCTGTCCTCATTATATAGAACACCCCTCCTCTCCCCACTCCATGCAGGGTTTACCTCCACTGTGCAAGTTTTGCACACCCAAGGGTTGCAATGCATGGATGCATACATCACATATGGATAAGAAGATTGCTATAGATTTGTGTTTCACATTGACAGAAATTACTTTCATCACTCAATTTTCAAGGTGTAATAATCTGTAATTATCAAACCCAGGACTGATAGACCTACAAAAGTGTCTAAGACAGCAGAGCAATTACTTAATGATATCCTTAGGGGAAAAAAGAAGGCATGTATTGAACTGACAACTGGCAGAAGGCCAGGGTGTCTGTCCATCAACAGTGCAAAGGTCACTGCTGAAATTAAGTGTTAAAGGGTGAGTTGCTGTAGGAATAGAGAACAAGATTAATGGGCTAAAATATGCACAAAGTGTTATTTTCTCTATGCGTCAGAGTATAAAAATGCATAATGACTTGAGCAGGAGCATCTCAGGCTCACGGACATGGAGCTGCCACTGTTATTTTAAGAGAGGCTGGGATCTCCCACAGCTGTGGAATGCTGGCCTTCCTCTCTTGCCACATGCTGGAGGCTGCGGCAAAAGAGGATCCACAGGAGTCTGTGTGTGTGTGTGTGTGTGTGTGTGTGTGTGTGTGTGTGTGTGTGTGGGTGTGCATGTGCGTGTGTGTGTGTGTGTGTGTGTATGTGGTATGTTTGCAAGTGTGTGCATACGTGTGATTTTGCATGTGCTTGCAAACCACCAGCCACCAAGTAGTGTAGTATATTACATTAATTATGTTGTTGTTCCTGTTGACATTTTTTGCAAAGACACAACCAGTAAACATTTATGTGTTACTGTTTGCACACAACTTGTTAGATAATGGAAAAAACAGCATTAGACAAGGTGAAACATAAATTTTCCACAATGCTCCTTTAATGGTCTTTATCAACCAATTACATACAAAGCTGCTGTAAATGGGAGTAAAGAAAAAGTATCAACAAGCCTCCGAAGTTGTGATTATCATCTCTTGGGGGGGTAATGCGCTTGGCTGTGCAATGTACTTGCAGCATTAGTAGTAATTTATGTGGTGCTGAGGAGGAACATATTTAAGTAATGTTCTCTGCGTGTTCAGGTGATGGTCATGACAAATGTGGGGCTGGTGGTCCTTTCGCCTCTCGTTCATTTCCTCCTATTAATCACAAGGTAGAAATGGAATCATGTTGGTACAAGATTAAAGATTAATTAAAAAGTCAGAGCTGTGACAGCGCAGGTCCGCGTTCAGATATGCATCAGAATCCCGTGCTTCACAGTTTTTAATCAACACCCCACCGCTCAGAACAGACGCGGTTGTGTAGGGATCCGTCAGGTGACGGTGGCACGTGTCAACAAGAGGCAAGAGGTGAAAATGAAAGTTGCCTGTCCATGAGGGGGAGGAGACAGCTTCATGAACGAGTAGCTGTCCGATGAGGTCGCGGCCCACGCGTGCTCGGGTCCAGTTTGTCTGTCGTGAGGAGCGGGTTGAAAGAAGCCTCTGCATTCTCTGCAGTTGTACTCCTGCCAGGAGAAATCATTCACTTGAGGGATTGTTTATGTCTGTGTTAAAATGTGAGGGGGATGGGAGATGGCAAATTTTTGCTGACCAGTTCATGTTTAAATTTTACTCCATTTTCATGTGCGTTCTTGTTTCAGTCCTGGAGTTAGGTGGAGGTACCCTAATGCTGTTGCACAATTTGTGTATCCTGTTCTTCTGAAAACCCACATTGTTGCCAGGGAAAGATACATGCTGAGTAAACGTTTACTTTATTTTCCGGCTGGCTTGAACCACTCTCAGCTCAGGGGGCTCAATCAAAAACTTCTTCAGTTCTACACACTGCGGCGGATAACTTCACCATAGAAACCGCAGTGCTTCAGAATGCGGCCCAGGCCTCTTGTTCCCCCCCATCTCTGACTGCATCGAGCAGGCTGAGAAACCGGCTGGCCTGCAGCATTAGATGCGGTGAGTTCATGTGACCACCCCCACCTCCTCTCTCAGTTTTGCAGATAGAAAGGCCTCTTTACAGTATTTTTCTTCTGCAAAAGACAAAGGGAAAAAGAAACAGGAACTCACCTCGCCATTCCTCCCTGTGTCTTCATACTCTTTCTGCTCATTTCGTGTTTTGTCCCTATAGCAAGAACCGAGGCTACAATCCTCATAAACTGAATGATAGTGTTTCAAGAGTTAAAAATGTTTCCTTTAAATGTATGTCTAAAGACAGCAATTTTAATAAATCAGGAAATCATAGAAATTAGGGAAATTGTAGGAAATTGGGAAAATGAATATTTGTATAAAAGGATTGATGAATTTATTTAGTTGTGGAACCAGGACTGCAATGTGCACATGTATTTGCAAAATGGACATTGCAATCCTGGTTCCACAACTAAATAAACATAAATGTCTAATAAATAGATGTGTATTCTTATTTTTTGCTTGTTTTTTTTTTCATATTCACTCACGCAAGTGATTCAGACTCAGAAATATTCTCATTCATCACTGATGCTGCTTCTTACTGATTGTTTCTCAAGTGTCTTTGTTGTATTGTAGCGCAGGAGTTGTGTTAGCCTGTTTGTTTATCTTGACCGAACATTGATGGTGAGTCTGCATTACCTCCCTTCTGGTGCTGATAAAAATGACCAGATAGGCGGTGGTTTCCCCACTCTGAGCATCGCACCACAGCACAGGCGGGACTCTTGTGGGAATGCTTTGCAACAATTGGGCAATAGATTCAATGTGACCTTCTCCTCTGCCCGGCTTTGGGTAGCGCTCAGAGGAGCTCCTCACACACTCACTCACAGGAACGATGTCACAGCATTGTGCCTGCCAGCAAAATACCAGCAGCTAGAAAGTGACATGCTCCCTAAAGAATATTCCTCTGTGTCAGGTGTTCTCTCTGCCACAGAAAGATGGCATACACTGCAGTGAATCTCCCTGCTTATAAATGCCTGTCATTCCTAACACATCTAACCTATTACATTTAAACATGTAGACCTGTAACGTAATGTGCAAGTATTGTGACAAGTAGATTAAAAGAATTAGCTTAAAGAATTAATTCAGATTTTTCTTTTACTTACTAAAGCTCCTCTGAACATTTTCATCATAAAAAGCGATCATGATTGCTAAAATGCTACATTTTCCTAAACCTCATTATAGAGCAATGGCAATGAGAATGCACACGGAAAGGGCGAATGTTTAATGAAGTGAGACTCACTATCGATTTGTGTACTGTAACCTCTGTGCAAAGGGCTTGTTGCTGGTTTAAAAAAAATAGTCACTGCTTTACTGGATCTTTGAAGTCGATCAGAAAGGTAATCGGATTAACCGGGAGTTGGAGAGCATCAGCAGACGCCACATTGATCCTGTTTCAATAAACAATAGGATGTCGCGCAAGGGCCAAAGACAGGCTGCGAGGCCGAGATTGATTTTGAATTAGGAGATGGCCGCGCGCTGTTATTGCATCGGTAAAATGCAGCACCTTGCACCTAGCGGCAGCATTGCATTTCCATCCTATTACTGGGTCTGTGTGGCAGCAGAGGGACCAAAGGCTGTGCCCTGGCACTGGAACAGGGAACACGCTGAGGAGCTGCTGCATGCCAGGCCTAAGCCCAGGCACCCCGTGTGGAGAGAGACAGAGAGCTTAGGGGAGGAATGGAGAAATGGACCCTACCGCCCAGGGAGTGCACCCCCCCCACCAATCCCCAGTCTCCACCAGCTCATCCCTGACTTACGTCTCTCCTTTGTTTCTCTCTCGGTGACTCAAGGAATTGTCTGGCATTGTTCAAAATTCTCTCCCTTGTCGCCTTTCTTACTCTCCATGGTTATTAGAGCTGTTCAGAGATGACCTTGCCCCGGGTGCATAAAGCATATTCCAAATACAGCGACCTTGCCAAAGATCGCCTGTGTGTGTGTGTATGTGTGTGTGTGTGTGTGTGTGTATGCGTGTCCGTGTGCACGCGCATGCGTTTGTGTGCGTACGTGCATTAGCGTATTTATCCTCCCACCAGTATAACTTTCTTTGCTAATAAACCATGCTCTGCATCCTGCCTCTGCCAGAGGATACATTTGCATAATACAGTACTCCTGATAGAAAGAAAAAAAAAACAAAATCATTACCCAATATAAACATATCACACAGTAAATTGGATTTTAACACCTGCAGTGATTTGTGAATTGTATTACATAAACGCAGCAGTGGCTGGCATTAAATAATCCGTCGAACGTGCAATAAATGTGCACAAAAGTTTATAGCTGGCTGTCTGTAGATTATGAGCAGGAGACGGCATCAATGAAGTTGTACACTGGGATTTATAGTGCTCCCCTCCCTCTGGAGCACTGAGAAAGAGTGATCTCTTTTTCACGACAGACATGGTAACCCCCCCCACAAGTGGCTTTACCCCCCCTTTACTACAGCTCACCACAAGGCTAGATGGCACAGGGAGAGGGGTGTACCACGGTGCCGTGCCTGAAGGCTGGAGGGGTACTCTCTGATATCAGCGCCATAGTGCTGTTCTTCAGCGTACTGGACCATATAATGAAAGTAATTGCTGCCTGAGTGGTACTGAAAAGCAGCTCTGTTTTGGAGTATTAGGTAATAAAGTGTTCACAAAGGTTGTGAATGTGCTGGAGAAATTAGTGGAAAGCACACCAGTATTATTTACCACTGTGGTTACCACAAACATTACTTTCTGTCATAGTGATACACAGACCTAAATAAAGGACCTTTCATATGTTTATATCACGCCAAATTATTTGTTACAAGTAAATGTTTGCCTTTTTCTCAGATGACCTTTGAAGAGGACATGATACAGCTTGGATAGCTTGATACAGCTTTGGATTTTGTCAGAAAGTCATGACAATATGCTGTACCAGAAAGACGGGCAACTTCTCTCTCAGTTCTACGAGCAGTAGCTTGGTAACCCTAACAGTAGCCCAGCTGATTGTGTGCAGTCTGAATGTGTGAACTGAAGACTGAAGGACTGTTTGCTGGAACACCTACAGTCCCTGTGCCTCTAGTCTCCCCCATCAGCTGATGATGTGCTGATTCCTGTGGCTGATGGCCACGTTGCACCGCACCGCACCGCATCGCACCTCAAGAACGGAGCCAGTGAGTTGCGCATACATGCCAGCAGATCTGCTCACTTGACCTTTTCATTTTTTACTCAGTATCGACAGGAGCAGGGGCCTTTGGGAAGGCCAGTCTACAGGCATGACCGATAGCACGATGGGAGCTTGGCATGTGCTTCATGTGTCTCCTGGGTCGTAATCTGCTGTTGAGGCTGTTCAGCCTCGATGCTGGGGATTGAGGAGAGAAGCATACCGTTCTGTGCTCATGCCCGTGGTGGCTGGCCTGTCAGGGTTTGATCTCGGAGACTCCGTCAAGCTTCTTAAAACTGTCCACAGGGCCAAAAACAGCTTATAAATATGCTGTGTTCCCAGGTGAAGCAAATAAAGTAGTTTATATATTGTGGCAAGGTGTGTGCGTGTGAGTTTGCAAGTCCGTAAGCACTGTGCAGCAGAATCCTGCAGCAATGCAGTATCTTGGCAGATTAGTTGACAGCGGAAGAAAACTAGGACTCTCTACCAGTTATGAGTTTGCTAATGTCCAGTGCTTTGACAAAGACACAGAGCCCCCTGCTGGTGACATTTTAGGGCAGTCATCACTTGCTCCCTTCTGTTGGGGAGGTTCAGGTGATATCTATAGCAATAACAGTGTGTGTCTATGGTAGAAAGAGGAATAAAAAGAGAAGTGTACTTACCTGCTTCTGCACAATTCAGCACCTCATTTATTTGGTATATTGTTAACTGTAAGCACATTTTTGTGGCCATCAGTGAGAAAATTCACATTGAAATTGTTTTCTTGCAATAGATATAGCCTCAAAAATGACTTGTCTGGTCAAAATGGCTACTCAAAGTGTAATATTATCATTTATAAGTACTTCTATGTCAATGTGTATCAAAGTCTTTTTAATCCAGTCCTTTCTGGATCACAATCAATCTGAAATGATATAAATTATAGGTGTGGTAATCATTGCTTGTTCACCATTAAGTACCATAATAGGTGGTATATAGCATCTTTGAAATTTGCCCATTGATTTTTACAGGAATATAAAAGGGTAGTAATTTCCAGCTTTGTTCACAGCACTGTTGAAATATTTTGTTGGATGTGTGTGCGCACAAGGTCTTTCTTAATTAGAGAGTGGAGAGGAAATCCTTGGACCTGTCATGGCCCTTGATTAATCAGTTCCAGTAGTGCCTCTGGACCTTCATTAACGATGGAACTCTATTGAGTTTTGAGGTGCTGCTACAAACCTTTCGGTTCACTTCTGCGGGCATTGTTTTTACCTGTCCAAACTGGTAAGGTAATACTGACACCTTAAAAACAACTTACTTGTTATTACATAAGGAGACAACAGGACAATGATCATCATTGTGACTACTACGCTGGGTAGTCCCAGACCTAAGGCCTGTTAAAATTTTGTTCATTTTGATTTTGCTCAGTTAAAGCTCAAAGGAGCCTCCTTCATTAAAGAGGTCTCTGCAGAGCGGAAGAGTGGGCAGATGTTCAGTGATTGATGAGAGGTGGTCTGGCACATTGTGAGTGCTGTGTCTGTTGTTATAACCCCCCCCCCCCCCCCCCCCCCCCCCCACCAGCCTGAGGAGCTGACGGATGTCCTGGAGATCAGTAACATCGTCTTCACCAGCATGTTCGCCCTGGAGATGCTACTCAAGCTGCTCGCCTTTGGCCTCTTTGGTTACATCAAGAACCCCTACAACATCTTCGACGGAATCATTGTTGTCATCAGGTTCTCTCTCTCGTTCTTTCTCTATTTCAAGAATTCGGACTGACTTTATTAGCAGTACAGGAGTTGTCCCTATTGTCAAAACGTCATAGTCCATGAATGTATAAGATCAACTCTCCCTCCCCTTGAACACATGAATACACATAAAAGGTACACAATTAACAACATACACAAATGAAAATTATTATGAAAGAACCATATAACTAGTAGAGTAAAAAGCAGAAAATGTTTTCATTGTGTCTCTTTCTTTCTTTCACTCTATCTCTTTCTTTCTCTTGCTGTCCCTACAATCTGTGTTAGGGCTTTATGAGACAGGTCTACTGGGACTCCCATCTGTGAGCTAGTAGCAAAACAACAGTTAGATCACTGCTGGAAGCCTTGAGAAAATAGTCACTTGAATCAAGAGATGTGAAATCATCTCCTCTGTTCACAAGCACAAGCACGGTTTTCAAAATTACCAATGATTTATGCGTGAGCTTTGTCCAATGACCTAATATTGTAACATCTTGAGAGTTAGAAAGTCATTGTTACACAGTGATGTTTTATCACTTTGGTGCGAGATTGGAACTCTCCTGTTTCACCTGCCGAGACAATGGATTTGTCCTGTGCTTATCTTTACCAGTGTATTTGTCTGTATTTATATGTATTTGCCTATATTTTCGACTTCTTATCAAATGTTAGTGATTGGGGAGG